>NC_092054.1:140562416-141162416 GCF_003086295.3 Arachis hypogaea
CCACCGGATACATAAATGCCATAGACACATAACTGGGTGAACCTTTTCAGATTGTGACTCAGCTTTGCTAAAGTCCCCAATTAGAGGTGTCCAGGGTTCTTAAGCACACTCTTCTTTTGCTTTGGACCTCGACTTTAACTGCTCAGTCTCGAGTTTTCACTTGATACCTTCACGCCACAAGCACATGGTTAGGGACAGCTTGGTTTAGCTGCTTAGGCCAGGATTTTATTCCTTTAGGCCCTCCTATCCACTGATGCTTAAAGCCTTGGATCCTTTTTATTACCCTTTCCTTTTGGTTTTAAGGGCTATTGGCTTTTTACTCTTGCCTTTTGGTTTAAAGAGCTTTTGGCTTTTTCTGCTTGCTTTTTCTTTTTCTTTCTCTTTTTTTTCGCCATTTTTCTTTTCTCTTTTTTTTTTTTTTCTGCAAGCTTTTGTATTCACTGCTTTTTCTTGCTTCAAGAATCAATTTTATGATTTTTCAGATTATCAAATAACATTTCTCTTTTTTCATCTTTCTTTCAAGAGCCAATATATTTAACATTCATAAACCACAATATCAAAAGACATATGCACTGTTCAAGCATTCATTCAAAAAACAGAAAGTATTGTCACCACATCAAAATAATTAAACTAGTTTCAAGGATGAATTCGAAACCATGTACTTCTTGTTCTTTTGTAATTAAAATATTTTTCATTTAAGAGAGGTGATGGATTCATAGGACATTCATAGCTTTAAGACATAGACACTTAAACACTAATGATCATATAGTAAAGACACAAACATAATTAAACATGAAGCATGGAAACCAAAAATAGAAAATAAATAGACAAAGAGATTAAGGAATGAGTCCACCTTAGTGTGGGTGGCGTCTTCCTCTTGGTGGTCCTATGGAGTGCTTGAGCTCCTCTATGTCTCTTCCTTGTCTTTGTTGCTCCTCCCTCATAGCTCTTTGATCTTCTCTAATTTCATGGAGGATGGTGGAGTGCTCTTGGTGCTCCATCCTTAGTTGTCCTATGTTGGAACTTAATTCTCCTAGGGAAGTGTTGATTTGCTCCCAATAATTTTGTGGAGGGAAGTGCATCCCTTGAGGGATCTCAGGGATTTCATGGTGAGGAATTTCCTCATGCTCCTGTTGAGGTCCATGATCTCTTGTTTGCTCCATCCTTTTCTTAGTGATGGACTTTTGAGATGAATCTCTCCATCTTCCATGGCTCAGAGGTGGAAGCAATTGCCTTCCCTTTCCTCTTTCTAGAGGTTTCTCTGGCCTTAGGTGCCATTAATGGTTATGGAAAAACAAAAAGCAATGCTTTTACCACACCAAACTTAAAAGGTTTGCTCGTCCCCGAGCAAAAGAAGAAAGAAGTGAGTAGAGGAAGAAGAAAATGGAGGAGATGGAGGTGTGTGAATGGTTCGGCCAAGGGGGTTTTAGGTGGTTATGATGTATGAAAAGGAAGGAGTGATGGTTTGAATTTGAGTGGGTGGGTGTAGGTGGGTTGTATGATGGTTTTGGAGGAGTAATGGAGGTGATTGGTGGAGGGTATTTTGGGGAAGAATGTTATGGAAAAGGTGTGAAGAGGAGAGAAGAAAAAGTGGGGATCCTGTGGGATCCACAGATCCAGTGGGGTCAAGGACTTAACATCCCTGCTCCAATTAGGCGTGTAAAATGCCCTTGCTGTGCAATCCTGGCGTTTAACGCCAGACTGCTGCTTGTTTCTAGCGTTAAACGCCCAAATGTAGCCTGTTTCTGGCGTTTAACGCCAGTCAGATGCTTGTTTCTGGTGTTAAACGCCAACTTGGTGCCTGTTTCTGGCGTTTAAACGCCAGACTGCTCTCCTCCAGGGTGTGCTATTTTCAATGCTGTTTTTCATTCTGTTTTTGATTTTTCAGTATTTTTTTTGTGACTCCACATGATCATCAACCTAATAAAGCACGAAATAACAATAAAATAGATATAATTAAATAACATTGGGTTGCCTCCCAACAAGCGCTTCTTTAATGTCAATAGCTTGATAGTGAGCTCTCCTGGAGCCTCACAGATGTTCAGAGCATTGTTGGAACATCCCAACACCAAACTTAGAGTTTGAATGTGGGGGTTCAACACCAAACTTAGAGTTTGGTTGTGGCCTCCCAACACCAAACTTAGAGTTTGATTGTGGGGGCTTTGGTTGACTCTGCAGTGAGAGAAGCTTTTCATGCTTCCTCTCCATGGTTACAGAAGGAGATCCTTGAGTCTTAAACACAAGGTTATCCTCATTCAGTTGAAGGACCAACTCTCCTCTGTCCACATCAATCACAGCTCTTGCTGTGGCTAGGAAGGATCTTCCAAGAATGATGGATTCATCCTCATCCTTCCCAGTGTCTAGGATTATGAAATCAGTAGGAATGTAAAGGCCTTCAACCTTTACTAACACGTCCTCTACTTGTCCATAAGCCTATTTTCTTGAGTTGTCTGCCATCTCTAATGAGATTTTGGCAGCTTGCACCTCAAAGATCCCAAGTTTTTTCATTACAGAGAGTGGCATTAAGTTTATTTCTGACCCCAGGTCACACAGAGCCTTCTCAAAGGTCATGGTGCCTATGGTACAGGGTATTAAGAATTTGCCAGGATCCTATTTCTTTTGAGATAATTTCTGCCTATCCAATGCATTCAGTTCATTGGTGAGCAAGGGAGGTTCATCTTCCTAAGTCTCATTACCAAATAATTTGGCATTCAGCTTCATGATTGCACCAAGGTACTTAGCAACTTGCTCTTCAGTAATTTCTTCATCCTCTTCAGAGGACGAATACTCATCATAGCTCATGAAGGGCAGAAGGAGGTTCAATGGAATTTCTATGGTCTCTAGATGAGCCTCAGATTCCTTTGGTTCCTCAAAGGGAAACTCCTTATTGGTCACTGAACGTACCAAGAGGTCTTCCTCACTAGGATTTGTGTCCTCCTCCTCCCTTGTAGGTTCGGCCATGATGGTTAAATCAATGGCCTTGCACTCTCTCTTTGGATTTTCTTCTGTATTGCTTGGGAGGGTACTAGGTGGAGTTTCAGTGACTCTTTTACTCAGCTGGCCCACTTGTGCCTCCAAATTTCTAATGGAGGACCTTGTTTCATTCATGAAACTTACAGTGGCCTTAGATAGATCAGAGACTATATTTGCTAAGCTAGATAGATTCTGCTCAGAATTCTCTATCTGTTGCTGAGTGGATGATGGAAAAGGCTTGCTATTGCTAAACCTGTTTCTTCCACCATTATTAAAGCCTTGTTGAGGCTTTTTTTGATCCTTCCATGAGAAATTTGGATGATTTCTCCATGAGGGATTATAGGTGTTTCCATAGGGTTCACCCATATAATTCACCTCTGCTATTGCAGGGTTCTCAGGATCATAAGCTTCTTCTTCAGAAGATGCCTCTTTAGTACTGTTGGATGATTCCTTCAATCCATTCAGACTCTGAGAGATCATATTGACTTGCTGAGTCAATATTTTATTCTGAGCCAATATGGCATTCAGAGTATCAATTTCAAGAACTCCCTTCTTCTGAGGCGTCCCATTACTCACAGGATTCCTTTCAGAAGTGTACATGAACTGGTTATTTGCAACCATGTCAATGAGTTCTTGAGCTTCTGCAGGCATTTTCTTTAGGTGAATGGATCCACCTGCAGAATGGTCCAATGACATTTTAGATAATTCAGACAGACCATCATAGAATATATCTAGAATGGTCCATTCTGAAAGCATGTCAGAAGGACACTTTTTGGTCAGTTCCTTATATCTCTCCCAAGCTTCATAGAGGGATTCACCTTCCTTCTGTCTGAAGGTTTGAACATCCACTCTAAGCTTGCTAAGCTTTTGAGGAGGAAAGAACTTGGCTAAGAAAGCCGTGACCAGCTTATCCCAAGAGTTCAGGCTGTCTTTAGGTTGAGAGTCCAACCATATTCTAGCTCTGTCTCTTACAGCAAATGGGAAAAGCATAAGCCTGTAGACCTCGAGATCAACCCCATTGGTCTTAACAGTATCACAGATCTGCAAGAATTCAGTTAAGAACTGAAAGGGATCTTCGGATGGAAGTCCATAAAACTTGCAATTCTGTGCATCAGAGAAACTAGTTGAGGTTTCAGCTCAAAATTGTTTGCTCCAATGGCAGGGATTGAGATGCTTCTTCCATGTAAATTGGAGTTAGGTGCAGTAAAGTCACCAAGCATCTTCCTTGCATTGTTATTATTTTCGGCCATGTCTCCTTTTTTTTCAAAAATTTCTATCAGATTTTCTCCAGAGAGTTGTGCTTTAGCTTCCCTTAGCTTCCTCTTCAGAGTCCTTTCAGGTTCAGGATCAGCTTCAACAAGAATGTTCTTATCCTTGTTCCTGCTCATATGAAAAAGAAGAAAACAAAAAAGAACATATGGAATCCTCTATGTCACAGTATAGAGATTCCTTTATGTGAGTAGAAGAAGAAAAGAAATTTGAACACAGAAAGAGGGAGGGGGTTCGAATTTTTAAGAAAGAGAAGTGTTAGTAGATAAACAAATAATTAGAAGGAGGTGAGAGAGAAGAATTTTTGAAAATTAAATAAATTAAAATTAAAATATTTTTGTTTTTAATTTAAAATTAAGGTTAGAATTCGAAAATTTAAAAAAAAGGAAAATAAAATAAAATTAAAAATTAAAACAATTAGTTAATCAAAAATGAATTTTGACAAAGAGGAAGGTGATTTTCGAAAATTAGAGAGAGAATTAGTTAGGTAGTTTTGAAAAAGATATGAATGAAATAGTAAACTCTTAAAATCAAACAAAAAGTTAAGTGATTAATTGAAAAAGATTTGAAAATCAAATTTTGAAAAGATAGGAAGTTAGAAAAGAAGTTAGAAAAGATTTTGAAATTGATTTTGAAAAAGATGTGATTGAAACTTATTTTGAAAAAGATTTGAAAAAGAAATTTAAAAAGATTTGATTTTGAAAATTAAAGTTGATTACTTGACTAACAAGAAACAAAAAGATATGATTTTAAAATTTAAAGATTGAACCTTTCTTACTAGGCAAGTAACAAACTTAAAAATTTTTTGAATCAATCACATTAATTGTTAGTAAAGATTTTGAAATTATAGAACAAAATAAGAAAAAAATTTTGAAAATCAATCATAAAGTTTTCGAAAATATGAAGGAAAAAATTGAAAAAGATTTGATTTTTGAAAAAGATAGAATTTTTAAATTGAAAATTTGATTTGACTCATAAGAAACAACTAGATTTTAAAATTTTTTGAAAAAGTCAACTCAAATTTTCGAATTTGATAAGAAAAAGGGAAAGATATTTTTTTATCTTTAAATTTTTAATGATGAGAGAGAAAAACATCAAAAAGACTCAATGTATGAAAATTTTGAATCAAAACACATGATGCATGCAAGAACACTATGAATGTCAAGATGAACACCAAGAACACTTTGAATGTCAAGATGAACACCAAGAACTTATTTTTGAAAATTTTTAAGAAAAGAAAAACATGCAAGACACCAAACTTAAAAATTTTTATTCTCTAGACACTAATAATTCAAGAATGCATATGAAAAACAAGAAAAGATACAAAACAAGAAAATATGAAGATCAAACAAGAGGATTCATCAAGAACAACTTGAAGATCATGAAGAACATATGCAAGAGTTTTCGAAAAATGTACAAATTTTAAAAAAATGCAATTGACACCAAACTTAAAATTTGACTCAAGACTCAAACAAGAAACATCAAATTATTTTTGATTTTATGATTTTATTAATTTTTTTGGATTTTTCAAAAATTATTTTGGGAAAAACGAAAAAGAAGAATTTTTTTTTTCGAAAATAAGAAATAAAAAGCTTAAAATTAAAATAAAATTACCTAATCTGAGCAACAAGACGAACCGTCAGTTGTCCAAACTCGAACAATCCCCGGCAACGGCGCCAAAAACTTGGTGCGCAGAAATCGTGACGGTTCATTCCTTGGTAACGGCGCTAAAAACTTAATACGCACGTTCATAATCTTAGTTCTTCGTCACAACTTCGCACAACTAACCAGCAAGTGCACTGGGTCGTCCATGTAATAAACCTTACGTGAGTAAGGGTCGATCCCATGGAGATTATCGGATTGAAGCAAGCTATGGTCACCTTGTAAATCTCGGTCAGGCGGATTCAATTGATTATGGAGATTTAATAATTAAAAGATAAATAAAACGTAAATTAAAGATAGAGATACTTATGTAATTCATTGGTGAGAATTTCAGATAAGCGTATGAAGATGCTTGTTCCTCCTGAACCTCTGCTTTCCTATTATCTTCATCCAATCATTCATACTCCTTTCTATGGCAAGCTGTATGTTAGGCATCACCGTTGTCAATGGCTACATCCTGTCCTCTTAGTGAAAATGGTCCAATGCACTGTCACTGCATGGCTAATCATCTATCGGTTCTCGATCATACTGGAATAGGATCTATTGATCCTTTTGCGTCTGTCACTACGCCCAGCACTCGCGAGTTTGAAGCTCGTCGTAGCCATCCCTTCCCAGATCCTACTCGAAATACCACAGACAAGGTTTAGACTTTCCGGATCTCAAGAATGGCCATCCATGGATTCTAACTTATACCACGAAGACTCATATTAAGGAATCCCAGAGATACTCATTCAATCTAAGGTAGAACGGAAGTGGTTGTCAGGCACGCGTTCATAGGTTGGGAATGATGATGACTGTCACGATCATCACATTCATATTGAGGTGTGAATGAATATCTTAGAATCAGAATAAGCTTCAATTGAATAGAAAAATAATAGCACTTTGTATTAATTCATGAGGAATAGGAGAGCTCCACACCTTAATCTATGGTGTGTAGAAACTCTACTGTTGAAAATACATAAGAACAAGGTCCAGGCATGGCCGAATGGCCAGCCCCCATAAAGGTCTAAGATAGCATAAAACTGATCAAAGATGATCCGAAGATGTAAATACAATAGTAAAAAGTCCTACTTATACTAAACTAGTTACTAGGGTTTACAGAGATAAGTAAATGATGCAGAAATCCACTTTCGGGGCCCACTTGGTGTGTGCTTGGGCTGAGCATTGAGCTTTATACGTGTAGAGGTCTTTCTTGGAGTTGAACGCCAATTTATAACCTGTTTCTGGCGTTTAACTCCACTTTGCAATCTGTTTCTGGCGTTTAACTCCAGAATGCAACATGGAACTGGAGTTGAACGCCAGTTTGCGTCATATAAACACGGGCAAAGTATGGACTATTATATATTTCTGGAAAGCCCTGGATGTCTACTTTCCAACGCAATTAAGAGCGTGCCATTTGGAGTTCTGTAGCTCCAGAAAATCCACTTTGAGTGCAGGGAGGTCAGAATCCAACAGCATCTGCAGTCCTTCTTCAACCTCTGAATCTGATTTTTGCTCAAGTCCCTCAATTTCAGCCAGAAATTACCTGAAATCACAGAAAAACACACAAACTCATAGTAAAGTCCAGAAATTTGATTTTTATTTAAAAACTAATAAAAATATACTAAAAACTAACTAAATCATACTAAAAACTATGTAAAAATAATGCCAAAAAGCGTATAAATTATCCACTCATCAGGTCTCCACAATCAAAGGTGGGGGAGTTCCCGAATCGGCTAAAGGGAAAAAGGGAAAAAAGTACAAAGGCATCTGTGTTCACTGACAGTGAAGATGAAAGTTTTCCCCCTGATGAAACCTCTGGCAAGTCTCGGTTCTCAGAAGCAGTGAGAGATGTCCTCATTGAGTTCTCCAATATGTCCAGTATGATGGTTAAATCATAGAAAGAGGTTAGAAAACAAGCCTTTGAAAATGAAAAGGCCTGGACAAAGTGCTATGAAAGAGTGAATCTACTTATGAAGCACCTGGAGACTGTTGACAAGGACACGATTCATTCTGAAGAAGAAAAAGAACTCCTTGATTCTGATATCAATCTTTCTTATGCCTAAAAATTTTATCTCTGCTGCTTATGCTCATGGACACAATTTATTTTGTTACTTTTTGGACTTAGTTTCATTTGAACTATTTTAAATTGGGATGACTGTAACTAAAACACTTTGATATTGTTTATGTTTAAATATTATAGACTGCAATGCTTCTCTCTATTTATTTTGCAAGGTCCCTCCTTGATGACAAAAGGGAGAGGATAAGACTAAATAGGGCTGAATTGAAACAAAAATTGGTGACTGAATACTCTATTTTATTGGTGGCTGTGAATTGCTTTGTTGGCTGGAAACACTGTTTTATAAGCCTGATGCTTTGCTTTGAATATGATTTTTTGAGAAGTTTGATAGAACTTGAGCCTTGATTAATTTTGATAAAAATATTTGCTCAAGTTCAAGCTTTTATTTGATAAATATGGCTCTGTTTTTTAAAAGGTTCCATATTTTGAAAATTTGCATCATTTTGGAATCTTTAGAACATGCACACAGGTATTACTCCCATGAAAATTGATGGATAATTATGCACACATTAAGGGGGAGCAGTTTGAAAAATTGAAAAGGGGGAGGATTCGGCCAAATCATTAAATGGAGTTTTCTAATCCTAATCATTTCAATTTATTT
Source organism: Arachis hypogaea (assembly GCF_003086295.3). NCBI lineage: Eukaryota > Viridiplantae > Streptophyta > Magnoliopsida > Fabales > Fabaceae > Arachis > Arachis hypogaea. The sequence goes on from NC_092054.1 coordinate 140,570,981, forward strand.
TAATAATATTTGTCATCAAGGAGGAGATTGTTGAGTTTGGAAAACTTGAATCTAATTTAAATGATGATCAAACATTATTAAAATAGTAATTAGAAAATCATTAATTTGTTAATTGCTTCCAATTGGTTGTATGATGAATTTGGTTTAGTGTGCAGGTGAAAAATAAAATTGTTTCATGGCTCAAGTGATAAAAGCTCAGTTTGGTTACTAAACATGTTTCAGCCCAATAGTAACTAATCTTAAGTGGCTGAATGAAATATTAAAATCCAAGAGCTAGACCAAGAATTTGCTAAGCCCAAGCAAACCTCATCCCTTGGCCCAACATCATCATAGATCTGAAATTGAAGAAGGAAAGAATGGATCAAGGGGTTGGTTCGGTTACCTACTCCTCATTGTGGAATGGAATTCAAAATTAAATTTGCTTTATTGCATGCATAGGTAACCAAAACTCAAAATTAAATTGAGTTTAATTTTGTATTGAAAGCTTTGTATCTTCTCTCTCATCTCTCTCTTTATTTTCGGTCATATCATGTCAATCAGGAAAGAAGAGTGAAGAATCTATCAGAAAAGTGAAGTCACAAAAGAAGCCTAATGAAAGAAAAGGCTAGGAGGACGAAAAGCTATGAGGTGAAGATCTGAAGAAAAACAAAAGCAAGAGCTTTGCCATTGAAGGCAAGATTTAAAGAAGAGCTTCAAGATCTTCCATACCGAGAAAAGAAAGGATCTGCCTCGGTCAGAGAGGAAGATCTCAGTTGCAAAGGTTCATTTCTATTTTTGTTCATCAAAGAAAGAAGATAGTTTCTGGAGCTACAAGAAGGAAGAAGCAAAAATGGATACTCTGAAGCACTCCTGGGTCAGAAGATCATCAAGGATCCGAATTCTTTCTTGGAGCCAAAGTTAAGATCAAGGGCTCAGAGTGAAGGAACTTGATGAAAAGGGATGAGAGAGGTACATGCATGTTGGTTTGATTTTGGTTTCCCTCTCTTTTCTCTCTGTCCGAACTGCTGCTGTCTCTGGGTTGGAGAAGAAGTTGCTTGGTTGAACCGATTTCAACCTTGGAAGCTTCCCCTTCTATATTAAGGGTGAACGGCCAAGGATTGAGACAAGGAGAGAAAGTGAAAGCACAGAGTTCTCATAGCTTCCCAAGCTATCTAAAGTTCTTCTCCTTCAATGAGTTTCATTTTATTTTCTTTTTCTTAGTATTATTTGTCTGAGTCTTATGGTAAAAGAAAAACATGATGAGGTTTTTAAGAAAAAGCCAGTGAGAGGAAAAAGGCAGTGATCAATATTAGAGAAAAAGCCATATATGTCTCAGAGTTTCTTTGTACATCTATATGTTGTGTGTCATGATTCTGTGGGAATCCCCTTGCAAGTTGGGTTAGCACTTTGCAGTTGAAAGCTTGGTGTGAGTCTAAGTTAAGTTCAAATTGGGTTAGAATTTAGATTTGTCCCAGATAGGATTGGGTAGATCCTAGGGAAGAATTGGTGTCTGTAATCTGATGATTATAGTGAAATTCCATCACTATTGTGATGGAAACTGGATGTAGGCTGCATTGCACTTAGTAGCTGAACCAGGATACATCTGGATGTGATTCTCTCTTTCTCTTCTACTCCTATTCTGATTTTGTTATGCTGGAGACAAAAATGTCCTAACTCGTTACGAGACAAAAAGAAAATGTCTCTTGACTCATTATGAGACAAAAGTAAAAATATCTCCTGAAGTTCATTTAAAGAGGCATAATAATATTCAGCAAAAAGTGGGCTAAGATTCAACCCCCCTTCTCTTAACCACTGATTACCATCAACCTCAATTATCCACCGTTCCTCAAGCTCCAACGCTCCAACTCCTCATCAATTGAATTTTCAGCTCCCAGAATTCAATTCCAAGCTTCCAATATCCACCAATTTAACTCTAATTCAACAAGATACATGATCTAATTCAGATAATATCACAATAATCAATATTGAGCTCACTAAATCACTAATTCACAAGTGTTAGGATTTCTTTACCATTACCTACGATTCAAATAGACAAAGCCCAACACTATCCACGAGCTAATTCGATCCTAGAATATCAAAACCACATAATCTCTTAAAATCAAAACCTTAAATTTAAAATTTTGGGAAGATGACTGAGTGAGAAATCACTAGACTCTTACCAAATTGTTCAGTGGATTTTGTATAGAATTTTGGGATGAACGCGTGGCCGCTGACGGCTCGTCAATCGGAGCTTTGGATTGAAAGTTATGGACGATTGAATTTTTTGGAGACATTAGGATTCTCTTGCATCGTATTCAAAGTGAAAAATGATGAAGAAAGCCAATTTTGGGAGTTTTATAGGTTGGATCTTAGGTCCGGTTTGGGTCTAGTCCAATCGGTTCAGTCTGTTGGCCTGTTTTTGGGCTAAAATTTTTAAAATTAGAGTTAAAATTCATATTTTAATTATTTCTACCTCATTAAAGTATAAAATTTAATTTTCTAATTTTTAAATAATAAATAATTTATTGGTAAATTATTTACTAATTACTCAGGGTTTACATCCTACCCCTTTAATAAAAATTTTTGCCCTTGAAAGTTCGCTCTCCAATCTTCATATAAGCTCCCTTAGATTCACCGACCTCTTACCATTCATTTTGCCATTTTCAACATCAATTTAACACCCTATTCCCAATTCAAGCCTAAGTCATACTTATTTATTTCACTTTCAGCTTTGTCTAGCTCTTTCTCAATTATTACAATTTGTAAGGGGGATAGGATTTGTTTTATGTAAAGCTTGTAAGTTAATACTATGTATATGGTTGTAAGTATGGATTTACGTTTTGTTGTAAACGGTCTTTTGAAAAATACGGTTTAAGTTAATACATACATACATACATATATATATTCTACTTTGAGAGTTTGAATTTCTATAATATATTAGTTTGCATTAGTGATATTGCTTATATGCTTAGTTGCTTAATGTAGGTCAAACAATTTTATCAATGGCTTCCAAATTGCTGTTAAAGAAACAAAGTCAACCAGTTGAGGTAAGTATTTTTTATTATTGAAACTTACTCTTTGTTAAATTTAAAGAATTTTTAGCATATTCATGATTACATTGTTCCTTCAGCTGTAATTTATGTGAATTGTAATCATTAAGGTCATTTATAGTCTTCTAGAATGCATTTTTCTTGTTTATTATTGATCGGTAATGCTGAGAACTCTGTATTATGTTTGCTATGTATGACTCTGCATTAATGCAGATACACTAATTAATCAACAAAGTCCAAAAGCTAAGACATATTTAAAAATATTTAATTATAGCAAAATTTAATAAGCGCAAGCAAGGTATATCATTGACACAACACCAATGTGAATGGGGTCATTTTGTGGATCTTGGTGTTAAAAAATTTCACTAAATTAATAGAAATAAATTGCTCATATAAAGAGAACCTTAGGTCTTCCTAGCTTTTGGGATTCCTTTTTCTTCATCTCAATAATTTTTTGTAACTATACATAAAACAAAGCTCAACAAATTTAGAGAAATTTAATTATTGATGCTTCATGCAATGAGAACTTGGCAACTTCTAATTCACTTCTGCACTCTGGTCTGGTTATTATATATAATCCAAATATCATACGATTTCCTAAACCATAAAAGAACTGTGGATTAGAACTGTACTAGTACCAGCACCCTAATTTAAGCCTTTCGGTATAAACTTTCTTTTCAAATATTGATATAACAAGACTCACATTTGACTAAGACTATTTAGCTCTATTATCAATGAATTAATCCTCTACACCAAAATAGTGCAGATACTTGAATTTATGCATCTTCCTTCATGGAGTGCTTGTTATAGTAATTACTATTTTTTAATTTTGACACCTTGGAGAATGGAGAGCATTATTCTAGTAGCTACTAGCTAGCATAACAAGCACACCACATAATACTATAATAGTACTATTATTTAAAATACCACCGTACCTAATTAAGGAAAGTGTCCTTGTTCTGCTATAATTAATATTAATACAAGTTTGTTTGGTATACATTGGCATATCGCCTTTCCTACTATATATAATGAACAAAAACATAAAGAGAAAAGTTGCAAAAAAAGGGAGAAAAGAAGTGTGTAATAGAGGATTTTCATTAATTAGTTGGATGATAAACACCAATTTTGTGGTTTATCTTGTATAAAATTTTGCGGGTTTTATCAATATTTTTCACACTTATTCATATAAATTGTATGTGTTTGTGTTTCCTTCCTAATTATGCCCTATAATATAAAACATGCTTCTTTAACCCTAAAAATGCTATATTTTAATCCTCTTTTGATGTCATTCGATGCCGTGACGTATTTGTTAAGTAGATTCAGGACCTATAGGGCAAGAATGGCCTAGAAGATGGAAAGAAAGCATGCACAAGTGGAAGGGACATGAAGAATAAAGCTTTGGAAAAGTGGTGGCGACGCACACGCGTGTCTGACGCGCACGCGTGGACATGTGCAGCTAAGACTGGCGCGCATAAACTGACGCATTCATGTGGTGATCGCGAAACCTCACTGATGTGTACGCGTGGCCGGAGGAGTTCATAATGACGCGCACGCGTGGCATCCAGCACGTAACTCATTAATGAAATTGGGACTGGCGATTTCTACAAGGCTTCAGGCCCAATCTGAGCTCAATTCTGCATGGAAAAAGACCCAAGATACCAAGGGGAAAATGGGGGCATTCATTCATACATACATTACACATAATTTTAGATAGTTTTTTGTTCTTGTTTTCTAGAGAGATAACTCTTGCTTCTCTCTAGATCTAGTTTGTTTTTATGCTCTTGAGCTGAATTTTTGAATTGGGTCTTGTTAATTCAAGTTTGATTTCTTTAATACTGGTTACTCTTGTTATAATTTGCTTGGATCTTGTGTTAGAATCATTTTCTCTTTATTTTCCCTTTTTCATCTCACTTTATGAACTTAGTTGATTTTGAATTTCTATTAGTGCATTGATGTTTTCTATGATTGATAGTGTTAATTGAGTTGTTTTCTATTGATAATTGTTAGTGGGTAGTCTTAGTTCCCAGTTAATTTGCAATTTGAATATGTCTTTAGTCAGTGCTTACCATGTATTTGATGAAATGTTTTCTTTGATTATGGAGTAGTTTTCTAAACTCTTGGCCTAGGCTAAGAGAATTGGGTGAACTTGAGTCATTGAGTCTAATTGATTTGGTGGTTTGAGAACCCTTGGTGGTCAAATTGATACCCATTGACACCAATCTATTACTAAGCCAATTAGTAGTTGAATTGGGACTTATGAGTTGAAATTGATCAAGCTATTTGACATACTTTACTCATAGAAGTAGACTTAATGAGCTTGGTTCCTCATAATTGTCAATATATGGTTATTAGACAAGGATGGTGATCCCAATTCCTATGCCTTAGCCAAGAGTCCTTTTTATAATTCATATTTGAAACCCAAAAAACTCCAAATTACTTACTTATTATAGTTAGTTTAGTTATTTACTTAGTCCTAGAATAGAAATAGATTTACATGTTACCTTGTTAGATTGCATTTACTTATACCTTGCTTGAATTGCTTTGATTTAGTTCCTTGCATGTTAAGCATTTGTTGTTTAAATTCTTGTTTATGACTCTCAACTCCGGAATTCTAACCAATATTGATGCACATGTTTGCCCATTCTCTTGAGGACGATCCAAGACTAATACTCTCGGTTATTTTTTATTGGTATTAAACTAGTGACAACCATATCAAAATTTGATTAAAAGGATTATTTGTTAGTTTAAGACTATACTATGACATGATCTTCTATTGAGAAATTCTAGACCGACATAAATCTTCAACATTATTGGGACCTAAATTCTTATTTGTTTGTTTTTGGTGTGCATAGATTATAGAATAAATTATTTTTCTCTTTTTTTTTGTTTCTAATGTACTGAAACTTAAGTATAGTTGAGTGTTATTTTGGTTTTGGTGTGCTCACAAATGTTGTATTTATTTCTTACACAACCAAATCTAGAGATTCTTTAAACAAGTAATTCCATTAAGCATAAACAAATTCTCTCACTCTCTGAACATGAAAACAGACATGTATATTGTCCTTTCATACAGAAGAAGAGAAAAAGATTCTAGACAAAATTATGTATTTACATAAGATAGAGGGACCTGTGTTGTGTTGTGGCAGATTCATGCTACATGCAGATTGCATTATTAAACATATATAACGATACATACACGTGTAATTTAATTTCACTTAATTATTAGAGAAGATGTGATGTCTTATTTTACTCCATATTATTCCTGATTATGGACTTATAGTACTGGTATTCACTTTAATATCTCTGGACCAGAGCATAAAAAAAGGCACCTGTTCATAAGTCAATGTCATTTATGTACATTACTAGTGCATACTATCATTTATGTACAATTGTACATTACTAGTACATATTTATGTACCATTGTATTACTAGTACATATGTACTAATTAAAGAGTTAAAAGGATTATTTTATGTGTATTTGTCAAATTTTTTCACCATTAAGTCATTCACTTGTATAATAGAATAACTTTCATTTCAATATTATTTAATCCTTCATTTAATTTATAAAAAAGATCTTGATCTGTTAATTTCCCTCACTGTCAAATCAATCTCTCTTTCTTTTTCTGTTAACTAGTAATATTCTATTAGCATTTTTTTAAAGAAAAAATAGATGACTAATATATTTTTCTTTCCCTGTTAACTAACCTTTTACTTTTTTTTTCTATAAAAAATATTGGCTTGTATTTTTTGATGAAAGGTGATGAAAGTAAGAGAGTGTTGCAACAGAAATTTGGGTTGACATACATTTATTAAACCGAAAAAAGGTTTACGTTATGTATGGATGGATAGTTATAAAGAGGATGATGGAATTTATGATGCCATAAACCCATAAAAGAAAGCATTAGAGTATGAAATTAAATTACACGAGTATGCATTATTAAACATATATAATGATACATACTCCTGTATTATTAAACAAGAGTTCATCTTAATGAGTTAGTTTCATGGCTGTTGATAATGGTTGTGAAGTAGAATCTAGAAGGCACTCTTATTTTTTCCTTTATGTTTTTGTTCATTTTATGTGCTCTTTAATTTTCTGTTTTGTATATGGTGAGCAATGGTTGCATTATTAAAAGAGGAAAAACAAAGTTTATATATGTTGAGCAGTGGTTGCATTATTTTCTTAACTAATTTCTATTGATTATTTTTAGCTTTTGGTATAGACTATGTGGTATGCATTCTTTGGACTTTATTATAGCTACACTTGTGTTTTAACTTTTTTTTTTCTATTGAGGCTTGTGGTTTTTGGTGCTTATTTTTAATATTTTTTTAGGTATGTTAAGCTTGTCATATATTCAATGGACAAGGATTGGATGCAAATTAAGAATAGAGCCCTTTTACAACATAAGAGAGGTGTCAAGGAGTTTTTAGATTTTGCCTTTAGTCATACAAAGGATGATAAGATATATTGTCCGTGTTTTAAATGCAATAATTGCCTTAGAAAATCTCGTGAGCAAGTAGAATTTGATCTTCTAAGTCATGGCATAGTGAAAAATTATACAATTTGGTACCACCACGGAGAATCACTACAAGATGAGTCACCCTATTCAAGTTCATTTGATAGTGAAGATGATTATATGGATAAAGATGATATGAAAAACATGTTAAGGGATCATTTTGGAGTTTGGGATATAGAAGAGGATATTGAACAACCTAATGAAGAGCATATAGAAGAGGATATAGGAGAACCTTATGAAGAGCATGTAGAAGAACCTAATGAAGATGCAGTAAAGTTTTACAAACTTTTGGATGATTATGAGAAAGAATTATATCTAGGATGTACATAATTTTCAAAGCTCTCATTTTTTATGAGATTATTCCATATTAAATGTCTTAGTGGATGGAGTAATAAATCATTTTCTATGTTACTTGAGTTATTGAATGATTCCTTTCCAAAAGGGCTACAACTACCAACGTCTTACTATGAAGCTAGGAAGATTATTCGAGAACTTAACTTAGATTATGAGAAAATAGATGTTTGTATTAATGGTTGTATGCTATTCTAGAAAGATCATGATAAGAAAGAAACTTGTGATCATTGTGGTGCCTCAAGGTGGAAGTTTGAGGAGAAAGATGGAAAGAGAAAAAAAATTCCTATAAAAGTTCTTCGTTACTTTCGAATAACTCCAAGACTTAAAAGGTTATATATGTCAACGAAGACAATATTTGATATGAGATGGCATGATGCAAAGCGAATTGATGATGGGTATTTACGTCATCCAGCTGACTCAGAAGCATGGAAATTATTTAATGAGTTACACGAGTCTTTTTCTGATGAACCTAGAAATGTAAAGCTTGGATTATCAAGTGATGGGTTTAACCCCTTTTGGAATATAAGTACTAAATACAGTGTTTGGCCTGTGGTACTTATACCATATAACTTGCCACCTTGTAAATGCATAAAGAATCCTTATCTAATGTTATCATTGCTTTTGCTGGGTTCAAAATCTCCAGGAAAGGCAATAGATACATATCTAAGGCCTTTAATTGAAGAATTAAAAGAATTATGGAATGTAGGAGTTGATATTTTTTATGCATTTGAAAAAAAAAGTTAGAATGCGTGCTATTATGGACAGTAAATGACTTTCCAGCATATGGAGATCTATCTGGATGGAATACGAGAGGGGCACTTCGTTGTCCCACTTGTAATATTGAGACTCAATCTAAGTTTCTTACTAATGGAAAGAAATTTTGCTTCCTAAGTCATCGACCCTTCTTGCCAATTAGACATAGATGCCGATGTGAAAAAGAATTGTTTGATGGCACAAAAGAACTTAGGCGTCTTTCCAAGCAACTCTCTGGTGATGATATTCTTCAACAAATTTTTAACTTAGAAGGTTTAGTAGTTAGTAATCATAAAGATATTAGAAAAAAGGAAGAGAAATGCAGTAGGAAAAGAAATGGGAAGTTCCAATCCATGGTTGAAAAAAAGCATCTTCTTTGAATTTTCATATTGGAGGACTTTATTGTTGCGTCAAAATTTAGATGTGATATACATAGAGAAGAATATATGTGACAATGTTCTTGGGATATTAATGGATATTCTAGGAAAAACAAAAGACAATTTAAATTCTCGTTTGGATATGGAAGAGTTAGGCATAAAAAAAGATTTGCATCGTATTAGAGAGGGAGAAAAGGTGGTGTCATTACCTGATGCTATTTATAAATTGAATAATAAAGAAAGGAGGAGTTTGTGTGAATTTTTGCAAAATGTCAAAGTACCAAATGGATATTCTTCAAATATTAGGAGATGTATTAACCTAAAAGAAAAAATATTTATGGCTTAAAGACTCATGATTGTCATGTTCTGCTAGAGTGCTTCCTTTCGCTTGTTTTACGGGGTCTTTTCTCATCACATGATGTGCATAGTGTAATAATAGGACTTTGTAATTTTTTCAAGGAGTTGTGCTCAAACTAATTGTATATGTTATGTTCGTTTAAGACATACTTTAAAGTTGAAGGTTGAAAACATTTAGTATGGGCTCAAATAAATTCTTCTTATCGGAGTTATCGACTTTTAGTAAAGAAGAGATATTTTGAACCTTATGATAACCCTGAAATTGCTCGAGCTAATATACCATTGGAAATGGAAAGAGAGGATTGAGCATATCTTGTGAATATTTGGATTGATGAAGGCTGGCAGGTTTGTGCTTCACATGACACAATAATCGTTAATTGACTAAAACTTAACTAGCCTCTTTTATCACATGTTATGACATATTTTGTTAATTATTAGAAAATAAGTCAACAAAACAAGATGAGTCGAGCTGCAAATAGCATTATCCATACCACTGGTGCTAAGGGAGTCCAACAAAGAGCTGAAGAAGCGGTATCTAAATTTTACTAATTTATAGACTTAATTTGAAGATATTTATTAGTTGCTATATTTATAAGATATGTTATTTATGACTACAGTTTGAGCAAACAGGACAAGAAATTGACCGTCTTCGTCTTTGGGAGCTTACGCATACCCGTGCTAATGGACAAGCTTGCAATGAAGAAACTCAAGAAAAACTTGTAAGATATGTTATCACCTTTATTTGTGGGAGGATCAGTACTCCAACCCAAACCCCATTCATTATAATTTGTATTACGAAAAATCTTTGGTCTCCTCCAACCCAATCACCTTACCCTTATGATCTCTTGATTCGCTGCTCTGTCCATCTCTCATTGCTGCTGTGACGAGGTTCTCTCTTCGTCTCATAGTCATCAGTGGCGACACATTCATAAACCAATGCTCTATCTCTATTGTGATTGATGGAAGTCAAGGTTAGTACTTCATTGTCATTGTTGCATTATTGTTCGAAAATACTTGGTGTATTAGTCTCAAATTTGGTAAATTTTTTGGGTTCAGGATAATTATTCATCCATTATAGTATTAGCATTGTGCATATCAAGTGTTTTTCATTTTGTTGTTAATGTTAATTCCATAATAGTTATGTGTTTACATGTAGAAGAAAAGATTGTTTGTATTAGTTGGCTATTTGTTATTTAACTTGTTAAAATATAACCAATCGATAGATTTGGCTTATATGGTATAAAATATACTAAACTTAGGGCATTGACTAAACTTGGATATGTTGACATATTTTTACTATTGTTTATACGTCATGAGTGACAATGTGGTCTTTATCTTTCATTATGGTGGGAGTTTTGTGAGGGATAATAAAAGAATTCTTGTTTATATCAATGGAAAAGTAAAAAGATTTTTTAGCATAGACATTGACCGGGTATGCTACTTCGACTTAAAAAAATTATTTTGCAGAGTTGGGTTTCCATGCTTATAAAGAAATGTATTAGTATGACCCAGCTGCTCTTGATTTTGAATCTGGTCTTCATCCTATTCATGGGGATAAGAAAATCAGGCAGATGCAGAAGAATAAAATGGTAAATGAAGATACTAATGAATTTTATATCTACTTTGATCACCCAATAATGAAAGATTTTGAAGTGCCTTTTGAAGAAGATGACCTGGAGCATGAGGCAGATGTGGAGAGTTCTGATAAGGATGATGTCTATGAAAGTGCGGAGGACAAACTCTATAAACCACCTCCACCTGGTTGTTTTTTAGATAAAAGTGATGAAGAGTGTATGATTATAAACAAGGTTAGTAAAAAGGAGAAGAAAAAATCTGATTTAATAAAGGATGATAATAAAAGGAAGAGGGTAGAGAGGGAAAAGATAAGTCCAAATAAAAAGCATGTAAAGGGTGCCACAAAAAATTCTGTTGGGCTTGGAAGAATAAAATCCAAATCCAACGGTTCCAAGGCTACTCCTACTGCTAATGGGCCTACTACTAATGGAATTGCTACTACTATTGGAGAACAACAACATTCTGATGAAGAGAATGATAGTGAGTCAAATATTATCTTTGAGTATGAATCATAAGCTTTTCTAACTCCCTAATCCTCAAGTGATGAGGGTGGTGATGGATTTTGCTGGGCACAATTTAATCCATGTGCAGCATATGGTGATGTTAATTTTGAGCTTAATAGGGAGTTTGAATCACTAGATTAATTTAAATTGGCTTTGAAAGACTTTACCATTGCAGAAGGGAGGAGGAACTTTTATATAAAAAATGACGAGAGGAGGGTAAGGGTAGCTTGTGTGTATGGAGAACATATGATGGGAAAAAAAGTTGAGAAAGAAAAGGCTAAAGCAAGGCTTAAGGCAAAGAAAAAGACAGGACGTGGAGAAATATACTACGAATTTAGATGATATTCCTATTCAACACAAGTGTGATGTGAATCTGAATGTCACAAGTGGTGCAAAGAGCTCTGATGTAAATGGCAATGCTATTGGTGTTACAGAAAAACATCTGAATATGAATGTTGTTATTTCAAACAATAGAGGTAACAATAATGAGCATGAGAAGAATGGCTGCCCTTGGTTGATTTATTGTGCAAAAAATTCTAAAATAGGGGACTACCAAATCAAGACATGCAATTCAATTCATACATGTGGAAGAGAATTCGGAAGTAATATGGCTAATCAAAATTGGGTTGCAGGAAATTAGAAAAGAGACTTCTAAGTCAGCCACATCTGACACATGCAGAAGCATTTGACCATATAAAGATTTACTACAATGTGGTGATTAGTGATAAGATGCTTTATAGAGCTTTGAGAACTGCTAAGGAAAGGTATGTGAGTAATGAAAAGGCACAATACGAAAAACTCAAGGACTATCTACATGAGATTTTAAGGAGCAACCTTGGGAGTTCTGCCCTTTTGGAGGTAGAGCCAATCCCTCAATCACTACCCTTGTTTAAAGACTATACATCTGTTTGAATGCCTACAAAAGAGGCTTTAAGGATGGATACAGACCCTTGATTAGTTTAGATGGCTGCTTCCTCAAAGGTTATTATGGGGGACAGCTTTTGTCAGTAGTCGCACAGGATGCAAAAAATCACTTTAATGTGATTGCTTATGCTATAGCAGAGAGTGAGCAAAGGATAGTTGGAAATGGTTCTTAACAAGGCTGCAAGAAGATTTAGGGCGTTGCACAGTAGAAGGTTGGAACTATATTTCAAACTAGCAGAAGGTATGCACCCATATTTAATTAGTTTGCTTTCTTTGTTAATTTGTATTGTGTTTTATAATAGTGAGTAAACTCTAATTAGTATGTATGCATGCTTGTTTTTCTTAGGGATTACTTCTAGCACTTCAAGAGGTCATGCCCAATGCTTACCACCGAAACTGTGTGAGACATATTTGAAAAAATTTTACAAACAAATAAAGAATATTGTGTGGGCTTGAGCAAAAAGTAGTACAGATACTAAGTTCCAACAAAATATGGAAAGGCTTAAGAGGACCAATGAGGCTGCTTGGGCTTATCTTTGCCAAATTTCAACCCTCTTGTTGGTCAAAGCACACTTTAGCCATTAGCCAAAGCTTGACAACACCACTAATAATATGACTGAAATATAGAATGCCAAAATCATAGAGGGAAGCCCATTCTTACAATGTTGGAGGAGCTGTGTTGTCATATCATGAGAAGAATGGCTAGACATAAGAAGGCCTTAAGTACATACACATGCACTTTACCTCCAGTTCAACAAAAAAGACTAGATGACATCATAAAGGAAACAAAATATTAGACTGCTAAATGGACTAGAGACAGTGATTGTCATGTATTTGAGGTCCAAATGCACAATAAAAAACTTGGGGTGCATTTAGGCAAGAGCACATGTACTTGCAATATGTGGCAATTGAATGTGGCAATTGACAGGTATAAAAATACACTTTATACTTTACTATATTTTATGTTACATTACTTTGTTAATCCAATTCATACATTATTGTCTGCTTTTTTCTTACAAGTCTTCCTTGTCTGCATGCAATTACGGCCATTTTAAAAAGGAGTGATAGACCAGAGAGTTATGTGCACCAGTGGCGTAAGATGGATGCTTTTAGAGCCACCTATAACCATTGCCTCAACCCAGTGAATAGTGAAGAATATTGGAAGAAGACTGATTACTTAACTCCAATTCCACCCAAAATCAAAAGGCCTATTGGATGCCCAACGAAAAGGAGATGTAATCCTGTTGAAGATGGACAAGATAGAACGAAGGAAAAAAAACATTTAAGATAATATGTGAAACGTGTGGTGAACCTGGTCATAATGTCAAAACATGCAAAGGAGCCCCTAACACCAAACCTCCCAACAAGGGTAAGTATAAAGGAAAGAAATAATCAGCAAATAGTGACACACCTAACCAACAGCAAGATATGGTCCAAACATCTCAATCAACTCTTAACTCACAAGTTTTTTCATGAACCTGATTCTGGAATAGCTACAAAAGATATTAGATAAATTATTATTTAAGACCACATTGTCTAATGATATGAATATGTAAGGACCTTTTTGACTAATAATTGTAATCTTTAATGACATGTTTGTCTTGTAATAGTTACTTATAGGGACTAACTTGTCTGAAAATTATTAATGGCAGAATGACATACCTAATGTTGGTGTAATAAATGCAATTGTGCAAATCTCAAGGTCAAACACGTCACATAATTGTACAATGGTAATCCATACATGCTTGTTTTGACAATTCTAGTAATTATGTTTTGATAATTCTCCTAATTGCATTGATTTTCTTAGAATAGGCTAGTTTTAGGCCTCTGAGACTAAAACAACCTATTTTAAGGCCTCAAGGTTCTTCTATTGCTGCCCCAACACACAACCAAAGCTCACCATGGGGTCACTGCTGAGACTTTCGCAACTGCGAGTATTGCAACTGCCGCAAGGTTCTTCCACATGATACCAACATCAGGCCTGAATCTATTGAAGAAGAAATAAACAACAATTTAAAACTACATAGTCTTAAGTATTATATGAATTTCAACTACCTATGAGATTATCTTTTTTTATGATATCCTTTTTATTTGCGAAAGAAAGAGACCTTCTTATTTTTGTGTTTATCAATATAGTATTTTGGCAATGCTACTTATGCTATGTTTGATTACTCACTTTGTTGAAGAAGGAAACAGATCTTCATATATATAATATTTTGGTTAATTTGGTATTTTGACCATTGTGATTATGTTGTTTTACTTTGCTTAATGTGATATATTATGTTGGATTGATTTGGAGGAGGCAAATCTCCATTCGGTTGCTTTTTTTATTTCTAAAAAATATGATAAGGTTGTGATTATGTATAATCTACTCATCATATAACTAATTGGTTGCATAAATATATATAAGCTTAAGCATTACAATATAAATAGAGTACATAGCCATTTGTACTTTGAGATATCATATTTCTAAATGTGTGCAGTGGCCACAAAAAAAAGGCAACAACAACTAAAAATACATTAAATATTAGACCACTAAAAAATCCCAAGCATTTGCTCATATGCCTCTTGTTGGCAATAGAATTTCGCTTCATTTCCCTCTCCATTACCAATTCCTCTAATTGATTCACTTTATCTTCTAAGCCACCATCTTCAACCGCATCATCTACCAAATGGTCAAAAATAGTATTAAACAAAGCAAAAAAAATCACAATAGGGTAGTTTATCCTACAACAATAATAAACAAATAGAGGACATCATTCTTTTAATTTAATATCCAATAAAACTCAACTATAACTAACTCAAGGTGATAAATACCTTATAGTAAGAACAACCTATTCGAATTTTCCATTGTACAAGATCTAGAGAGTATGGCATACGAGCCACACTTGCACTTCGGGTGGTATGCTTTTTTACTACAATTTTTACCCACACTAGCGGCACTTCCAACACTTCTTTCTTTAGTAGATTGACTTCCTGCTCGTTGACGATTCATAGACGAAGTGCTTCCCCTTGTAACCATTGATAAAGGGTTCAAACTTTGAAAACTGAAATTTACCCTTTGTTACACAATGGCTGCATTTACGGTGATGGAGAGTTTCTTTTGTTGATGTTGTGTTTCAAAAACGACTGTGCTTCAATTTGGGAGACCTATTAGTCCGATTGGCAACACATGGCAACGTTACGGCCACGTCAGTAACTTAACGGTCACATAGACTTCTGCCACTAATGGTCAACGACTTTAACTAACGGGGGGACTTAAATATCTCACTTATGTAAAGTTCGTGGACCTTGATTGTAATAAAAATTTCTTTGGAGACCAAAACGTCCAATACAAAATTTTTTAGGAACCTATTTAGGTATATACTCAATTTTTTATATTGTCTATATATCAAAATTAAAATTTTATTATTTTCATATAAAAGCTACTCCAACTATTTTTTTTACATGAATATCCACTAATTAAGTGTAACTTACTAAAGAAATCTAGAAAGGATTAGTCCTTTTCGTGTTGAATTGTTTATTTGATTTTTTTTTAATTGAACGGTTAATACTAAAAATTGGTTAGGTAAATTAAAAATTATTGAACAAACTAATGTTGTATATGTACTATATGAGAAAGATCTTAAAACAATACAACATTTGTTTGTTATTTATGAATTTTCTTGACAAGTGTAATATGTTTAGATAGCTGACATGAGAAGATATTGTAATACACTAAGCATTATATAACAACATTTTGAGAGTTGAATAGAGATGTCAATAAGAAAGGAAGTATAGAAAAAATAGTTGACTGGTTTTTTTTCTATTATCACTACAAGAAAATGAAACATTTATAACAAAAAATTTGTATCAAATTTAAAATTATTACAAATTATGATTTTTTTTGTAACAATAATTAGTTATTACTATAGAATAAGAATATTTTGTAACAAAAATTTATCACAAATTATGTTGGCTTTCGTATCAAATTGTTGTTTTATTGCAAAATATAATGTTTTGTAACAGAAGATTTATTGTTGCAAAAATCCAAAATATTTTATAACAAAATATCTATTTATTTCAAAAGCTCTAAATATTTTATAACAAAAATTTAATTTGTCACAAACTACAATATTTTTTTAACAAGTTATTTATTTGTCACAAAATTCAAAGATTTTTTAACTAATAAAAAATTTTGTTTCAAGATATTAAATGTCAGATCCCAAATTTTTGAAAATTAAAATAATGAGTTATTTATGATTTATTATATTTGTTTAGGATTTTATATTCAAAAAATTATTTCACTAAAAATATTTAAGTCAAATTGATAATACTTTGAGTTTAAAATTATTTTGGGTTTATATAAATTTCATAATAATTAGGTATTTTCTTATTTAAAATTTAAAATTTTAGTAATTAAGAAACATGAGAATTTGATAATTTAATTTGAAAAATTAAAATTTATAGTTTAATTTTATGAACTAAAAAAACTAATTAGATTATCTATAATTTTAAATTAAAGTAATTATTTGAAACTAATTAATAAGTTGATAAATAAATAGTGTTCTTAAAGTAGTTTTAATAGATTATATTTTATTTTCAATTACTACTCTACTCTCTAATTTTATGCAAATTTCTGTATTACCCTTATTCCTTTTAGCTAACCCTAACTCTAATTTTACTAACTCACCCGTCCCCATTTCTCACTCAGCTGAACCACAGTTATTAAACATGGCACGATCCGACCGATAATTCGATCACCCGGTCACCTGGCCAGGCCGAGCCACTCATTGGATAGTTCATGCATTAGACCCGGTTAAAACCAGTTCGATCCAAATAGGTTTAAGCAAAACTCGGTGACCCGGCTGGTTTATATGACCTGAACCGGGTCATGTTTAATTTATTTCTTTTTTTTATAAAAAATAAAAACAACGCCGTTTCCAAACTAACCCCCTCCCCCCAATGCCCTAATTCTGAAGTCTCTCTTCTCTGTGGTCTTTTTCTGGCCACTCTCTCCCTCAAGCTCTCTCACACTACTCTCGTCTCTGGTGCCTCACTTCTCTCTCGGTCTGATAGTCACCATTTCAGACTCAAGCTCGACACACTTTGTGTCGTCACCGTCTTAAGCTCAGTCGCCGCCTTCCTGTGCTCACTTTACCGGCAGTAGAGACGAAACTAGCATCTAGTCCCTCGAGTAGTGGTCGTTGTCGTCTTCAATACAAGAAAGTCGCCGAATATCATTGGATTAACTAAAAAAATCCCACGATAAATCATTTACCATCGAATTTAGCAGAGGAATAAATTTTATGATATAACCCTCGCCGGTAACTACTTACCGGAGGATTTTTTGCGTCCGATGCTAAAGTACGATAACGGAATCTATTGAACGTTACCGTCAGATTGTAATGTTGGCACCATATTGTATGTTTCTACGCCGTTTCACCGTCGGATTAATGTTGATGGAATTTTTTTGTGAATTTTTTAAAAAACAATTGGTTGGGCTATTACCTTCCAACGGTAATTTTGTCAGTAGTATTTTTTATTTTTTTAACAATCATTTTTCGTCCATTTATAACGTACCCTGATAATAGCATAATTGAAACAATGCTTTAAATCTGATATGAAATATCAAACATACAAAGTAAAAATACGGAATGATGATAATTGAAATATCTGAAACAATGTTAATTATATTACATTTTTCTCAAAGATTGGTAAAGAAATACATATCATAGAAGTATATTTACATATCATCTTCTTCTAATCATCGAACTCGTCTTCCTCTTCTTCGTCGCCATTGACCCCATCTTCTTCTTGAAGATCGTCGTCCTCTGATGGCAGTGCGTCGTCATGTATTCCAAGGTCAATGATATCATCATCCGTAATAGCCGACCTAAGGGTGATCGACTCACCAGTATCAACCATCATTTTTGAAGCAGTTAGGTCATCAATTTGGTAAGGTTGCTGACCCTTTCTCGTATCATTAGACTTGATGCAGCCTCTCGGCTTAGTCTTAACTACAACCACCCAAATAGACTTGCATGAACCCGGATAAGGCAAAAAGTACACCTGTCGTGCATTTTGAGGTAGTATAAAAGGATCATAGTGCATATATTTCTTGGTTACATTAATTTCAATGATATCATAGTCCTTGTGCTTTCGTGTTCCTTGTCGTGAACTTGGATCATACCATTCTCATTTAAACACAGACACCTTGTACGTAGTGTGATAGAAATACTCTAATTCAATTAGGTTGTGCAACACACCAAACCAATCAAAATGACCCCTGCCTGAATTCTCGAATCCAAACTCCAGTGTTATCTGTTTTCTTCCCAATCGACCGCTGTAAGGTATGGAACTGATATTCATTAATATTGTATTCACTGGGCCCCAACTAAGTGCAATTAGTTCCGAATCTATTGTGTCAGATAGATGCACGTTGACATATTCTCTGAATTAACGTGAAATATTGTTCAATGAGCTATCATAATTTGCCTCTTAGAACAACCTATATGATAGGATAGGATAAAAAAGTTTTATTAGATTAAGAAGTTAGAATGTTACTGATTGCAATATGTACGAGGACTTAAAAAACTCACATGAGGTAGGGTGAAATTTGGTTACAGTTAAATAACACATACAGATGTGTGGCATCGATTTTCTTCTACTCTAACCAGTAGTCATTGCCCGCACCTATTGCAGCTCCTTTCGGAGCAAAGATTGGGTATGTTGTTCTACTCGACGAGGATTCTCCCCTCTCATTGTTTTTTGTAACCCTTATTCTACGTGACTCAACATGAGGCTGAAAATAGAATGAGCAAAATGCAGATGTTTTCTTAGCTACGAATGCTTCGCATATGCTGCCTTCAATTCGAGCTCTATTTTTCATGGTGCATTTGAATGAACCAATCATTCTCTCAAACGGATACATCCACCGAAATTGGACCGGCCCACATAGTCGTGCTTTGTACGTCAAAAAAGGATGGAGGGAATATCCTCTCTAGCTTACAAAGTATGATCGGAATATTCTTGTCCATGACTATGAGATCGTTAATACTAAGTTTCATAGCACGAACTCCCTAGAGAACTCACTTATTTCTATGAGGGATTTCCTGAGGTTGGTTGGAAGTTCTCTGAACACGACTGGAAGCAAAGACTCCATGAATACATGAAAATCATGACTATTTAACCCAACAAGTATATCCTGTGACACGTTTGCACACCCGCTCATGTTAGAGGAGTAACCATCAGGAAACCTCAATCCCCTAATTCACCTACAAACATTTTGCCTCCTTTGATAGAGCGAACACTGCCTTTGGTTTAGCCCACCGCCCATTATCAAGTCTCTTTAAGTTCAGATCTGGCCGCCTGCAAATGTCCATCAAGTCTAACCATGCCTTATCGTTATCCTTTGTTCGCTCATCATCTATTACTATGTGCATGATATTATCAAACATTTTTTTTCAATGTGCATCACATCATGACAATGTCGAACCAAGTTGTCTCTTCAATAAGGCAACTCCTAAACACTACAAGAAAAACGTTGGTTACCATCGGATTTAGCGATGACGATTACCGTCGTACTTAGCATCAGATTTAGCGATGGGTTTGATGTGGGATTTATCATGTCAAATAATCACCAGCAGATAATCTCTTCCAATGGTAAATCTGTCGATAACTTATGGCGGGAAACTACGATAAATTGGTGTCAAACTTTATCGTCGGAGTTACAGTCTGATAGATCCGATGGTAGAGACGTTTAATAGAATGCTGCATTTTGGTGATTTGTACCGCGTTACCATCGAGAATATCCGACAGTAACAGTGCCCTAAATTAGAACTGCAAACCCCTCCCCTCTCATTTTGAATTCGGTTTCTCTCTTTAATTTCTCCCCTTTGTCCTTCTCTCTCTCTCCTTTTACCCTCCTAGTCTCTCTCTAACCTTCTCATATCTCCTCCCCGTGAACCTCCTCTGCCACCACATCTTCCTCTGACGTTGTCACGCTGCCTCAGACACTGCCGCTACTGCTGCAGACACTGCGGACGCTGCTGAACGTCCCTGTCACCGCTATTGCAATGCCCCTGCCGCTTCTGCTTCTGTCGCCACTGCACCTCCACCCCTCTTTAAGGTTTTTTATTTGAACTCCAGTTGTTTCAAATTTTGTTATATCAAGTTAATTAATTAGTTAAAAGAGATTAGTTAGTTTAATTTTTTGTTTTAGTAGATTTAGGTGGTTAGGATATGTTAGAATAGGTTAGATTACTCTCTGAGATTGCTGACAAATATTGGATTATTGAGCTATTTGCTGATTCTTGCTGCTAAAATTGTTAGGAAAATGCTTGATTATATTAATAATGATTGAGCTATTTGTATGTTACCTTAATAATGATTGAAAAAATTAATCGGTTGAGAATGGTTGGTGAATATTTGGTTTGGATGGAACTCTTGAAGGGCGGAGAAATACAAATGTTAAGGGAGACTCTGTTGAAATTTTTATAAGATTTTCAGTAAAATCGAAAAAAATTAAAATTATGTTTTCGAAATTATTATAATTAATTATTAGGTTGCTATATTTTTGTGCAATTGTTAATTTGAATAATTATTTTGATCTTAGTTTATGTTTTTGATTTGGTTAAGTTAGTGTTATGTTAAATATTTATGGCATCTACAAGAGAACTATATATGTATATATTCATTTTGGTTCTTATGAAAGAAATTTTTCTCGTTTGTAATTAGTGTTTTAGTGCTCTATAGGCACTTGTTAGTTTACTAAGCTAACCAAAACACTTATTCATTCTAACTTAATTATTTTGAAACTAAAACACTATGTAATTTCCCTTATTTTTTTAATTTACTAAACTAAAATACTTTAAGAATTATTTGTTACTTCCTGAGTTTATTCTTATGTTATTATTTATTGATTTTGTTATGTTATTAATATGTTACTAATATATTCGCTGTACAAACATGACGACAGGTAGTGGAGGTAGGTCGAGTAGGTCACGTGGTCATGGTATAGGGTAGGCTTCCACTAAATCCCCCAGTGGTGCCTAGTCATCACCCTCTACCCCAGCTACCCCGTCGACCCCTGTGATGTCATAGGCGAGTCAATCAGACCAGCAATTCATCATTATCCCAAACCCGAACTGAGTGCCTCCTTCTGCTACGCCCCCCTGCAGATGCAGCGACGACGTCGACAGAGCCCGCGGTGGGTGATTCCTCCAATGCCTTCAAGCAGGATGTCCCTCCACCATCGCCCGTCATCTGGCTGAGGATTTAGCCCCATGGCATACAGTTGTGAGTTCAAGTTTTTTAATAGTAAGTTTGTTTATCTTAAGTTTGTTTTTGTCAAGTTTGTTTATCTTATGTGTTTGTTAATGTGAGATTTTTCTCTAACAGGTTTGCACCAAACCCTAATGCGTGCACACAGGAGATATCTGAGGTCATTAAGTCTATGTATGACCACCCGTAGACGACCTACACACAGATCTCGACTGAAGTAAGGGAGCGGTGGTTTCAGAAGTAGGCAGTAGGAACCCAATTTTGTTTGAATTACTTAACTTTATAGGAATTATATTTCATTTTGAGTAAATAATCTTGGTGAATCACTTTGTGTAGTTAAAATTCATATGGGATGAAAAACACAATGTCATGATCAGGAAGATCTATGACTACTGTGCCATTAAGTAGTTTTAGTAGATGATGAGCGACGTTCGTCAGGGGAAAGACTACTTGATATCGTGGATCTGCCCAAATATCAAGCGTGACTTGGAGGCTTATTTTAGAGATAATGAGGGGTCTAAGCGTCGCCGTCTGACGAACGTCATTAATAGGGCTTCGCCCAGGTCGTCGAGGTATATGGGTGGGTCGGTAACCTTCATGAAGACGAACATCAGATTGGTAAGAATTTTGGCATTGTTTAATGTTTTAGTAGTTTCTTGAATTAGTTTTTTACTTTTATTTTTAATTATCAATTTAATTAATTAGTTAGTAGAGTAAATGTTAGTTTAATTTTCTATTTTAGTGGATTTAGGTGGTTAGAATAGGTTAGAATTGGTTAGATTAGGCTTTGAGATTGTTGGAAAATGTTGGATGGAACCCCTCAACGGTAGCTAATCCAAATTTTAGGGGAGACTCTGTCGAAATTTTCATAAAATTTTTAGTGAAATCGAAAAGATTAACATTATATTTTCGAAATTACAATTAAGATTTTGGTTCATGTTTATATTTGTCTGTCATTGTTTAATTTGTTTGTTTATTTTATTGGTTGGTTAGTATATTAATTTGTAGACTAAGTCGTTGGATCGTGAGGCGACACTAGCAGAGACCTTCAAGTATACCCTTACTTTGAAGGCAAACAAGGAGAGATTTACTGATGAGCATTCTGTGGCTTATTATGTGAGTTTGAAATAAACCTAAGTTTCAACTTTATTTGGTTTAAAGTCAATTATTAACTATTATCCTAATCACAACCAACGTGTGTGATGCAAGAGGAGTACACACAGAGGTTGGAGGATATGACCCAACAATCTTAGCCGCCTAGTGGAGCCGATGAAGCCAGCTTTGAGACCTCCTTGGTGGATCCCGATAAGATTTAACGCGAGACCGCCTCTGAACCCCACAAGAATTGTCACTTCGAGTTGGGGTCATTCTTCGCCAATAACATCCGGTCCTCCGTGTTGGCAGCTTCCTCTGTGTCTGCCTCTGCCACCAGCCCTTCTGATCTCCAGGAAGTTGTTGAAGTGAGGGAGGAGGTGCAGACACTAACACAGGAGCTTCACTAGTAGGCGGAGCAGTCTGAGTAGAGGTGTCGAGAGATTCTTGCATGCGTTGTCATCAGCTCCGACCTGACGGAGAAGCTGGAGCAACTTAATCGGTTGTGACAGTAGATGGAGGAGTACAACCATCAGATGCGCGCTGGAGGCAACATCGCTGCTGGAACTCTGGTGGGGCACTGACGGCAATACCTCCTCCACTGCCGCAGTAGGGGCCCACGACGATGACGAAGATTATCGGGATCTATAGGGGTTCATTGTATTCTACATTTGTGACATTTTATTTCATTCAGATCATTTATTTTTTTAATAAAATAATTTCTTGATTTCTGGCAACGTTAAATTTTTTCTAACAATTTTGTTAACAAGAGTCTCCTAATTGTGGCTTAACTGTGCCAAAAAATTTTGGGGTTTATAAAATTAACATTATAGTCGGATTTCCGTCGGATTTAACATGGCGCCAAACCACGTGAAATGACGCCAAAGTTAATCTGATGGAAATCATCAACACAATCTCGCGAAATCCATTGAAAAGACCAACGAAAAATTTGCCGCTAATTAGTGTCAAATAAAAAAAATCCGATGGTAAGCAGTTTCCGGCGATATTTATACCGTCAATCCAAGGAGGACGGTAAATCTGACAGTACTCAGTATTTTTTTGTAGTGAAAATACACTCTGTTTAGTCTAATTATGTTCCCTGTCATATCTCAGAGGTCTCAAACATTCCCCGTCATCGACGTTCCTTTGGATTCTACTGATACGATGCCAAACTTGCCTACCACCTAACCTCACGGGTACCTCTTCGTATTCACTTGTATTCATTTTGAACAAGTCCTTGTTGTGCCGAAAAGAATGATTCATGTCGAGGAATCTTCAATGGCAATCAAACCACAAATTCTTACTGTCATTTGTCAACTAAAATGCCTTTGTATCCTCCATACAAATGGGACATGCCACTCTGTCCTGAGTGGACCAAACTAACAACATCCCATATGCAAAAAAGTCGTTAATGGTCCACATCAACGTAGCACGCAGTTGGAAATTTGTCTTCGTCAAAATATCATACGTTTTGACACCATTCTGCCACAAGTCCTTTAACTCATCCACCAAGGGCTACAAGAAGATGTCTATTTTGGCCTTTGGATTGCTAGGACCAGGTATGATGTAAGTTAGAAATATGTATGGGTCCTTCATGCATATTTCAGGACTCAGGTTATAAGGTGTCATGACTACAGGCCAACAAGAGTATGCGTTACCAAAACTGGAATTCGGTGCGAAGCCGTCAAAGCACAAAGCTAGTCTTCTCAGCTCGCTCGCAAATGTAAGATAGACCCGATCAAAATACTTCCAGGCTTTTTCGTGTGACGGATGCGTCATGATTACATCATCTCTCTTTTTGTTACTATGCCAGGTCATGTGAGGGACCAAACTCATTGATGCATAGAATCGTTTCAGCATAGAGATGAAGGGCAAATAGTGCATTCGTTTCATTGGAACTCTTATTAACCAGCGTTTACCAATCTGTTCTCTCTCGACTTAGAACCTCGTTGATTTATAGAATCTGCATTTAGTTAGACCTACATCCCTCTTGTAATAAAGCATACAACTATTCAAACAACAATCAATTTTTAACAAATTTATACCCAATTTCAAAACTAGCTTCTTAGCTTTGTAGTGGTTTCAGGTGCTAGTGGTCCCGACAGGTACCAGTTCGTTGCAAAGGGTGGCTAACTTATCAAAAGACTCTTCGGTATGATTTGTGATGCGTGAGCATCTTGTACCCTTTTTCCACTTGTTTTCTAGTCATTTTTAGTTAGTATTTATTATGTTTTATTATATTTTAGTGCAAAAATCCTCTTTGGATGCTACTTTGAGTTATTTTAGTGCTTCTATGATTTCAGATGAAATTCAGAGCAAGTTGGCAGAGTTTTGAGCTAAAAGAAGAAGACTTGAGGCTGCCACTCTGGGTGCTAAATGCCCAACTGGCGTTTAATGCCAGCAAGCCTTGCAACCAAGAATGCTTCTGCCCCTTTTGGGCGCTAAACGCCCATCAGGCGTTTAGCGCTAGGCAGCCCGAGTTGAAAGCCCACTCTTGGAGCATCTCTAAGTGGATTTAGCTTTTATTAGTTATCATATCTTTTAATTTTGTAATTTTTATTTACGAATAATATCTTTTAGTTTTAGAATTTATTATTTTATTTTAATTTCAAATCAAATTTAATTAGATATAAAAGAGAAAAGATTCTCCCTTTAGAGAGAATTGGGATCTTCTCACTTCCGTACTTTCATACCTTTTAGAACCCTTATTTTCTCTGTAAGTAATGAGCCACTAAACCTCTTTGGTTAAGGTTAGGAGCTCTGTTTATTTCTATGGATTAAGACTATTACTTTTCTATTTTAATTAATGTACTGATTCAGTTTCAAAGATTACTTTTGTTCTTAATTTCATAAATCTGGGTGGAACAAGAATATGACCCTTATTCTAGACACGTTCTTGTGATCTTTGGGAGAGGTCTCTCACCTGAACACAACTTGAAAGTAAATTTCTCCTAAATTTCTAATTGCTTGAACTAATCTGGATACGTGACATATAATCCGTTTAGCCTTGGGTAATTAAGGTTTTGTGGTCATAAATTATATTTGAACTTAACCATCTAATCAGAATCAAGTGACCAAGAAATTAGCAGTTGATGAAGGTTAGAGGAGACTAACTCACTAAGAGATTAGGGTTAAGTCAAGTACGGTTTTCCATGAAATGAATCTTGCATAATTAAGATAGTTGGTAAGAAAACTTAATCCGGAAAAGTAAACATCTCTGATACCTTGATCGTTTCTCTCATTGATTTCTACACCAAACTCATTACTTGCTTTCTTTACTCTTGATTTACTGTTTAATGCTTTTGAAAACCACCAAACCAATTCTTCTGTTACCTAACTAAACCAATCAGTCGACCATTGTTGCTCAATCCATCAGTTCTCATGGGATCAACCCTCACTCACCTGAGATATTACTTGGATGACCCGGTGCACTTGCCGATTCAGTTGTGAATATTCAAAATTTCACACCAAGTTTTTAGCGCCGTTGTCGGGGACTAACAGTGATTGACAACTACTAGTTGTCTGATTACTTAGATTAGGTATTATGTAGTTTTATTTGTGTATTTATTTTTCTTTAAATTTTCGAATTTAGTTTTATTTATTTTTCCTTAATTTTTAATTTTAATTTTGGTATCGTGTTAGTGATTTTTCTTTTTTTTTAATTTTCAAAAATAATAGTATTATTCCTTGCTTAATTTTTGAATTATTAGTTTAATTCCTCTTAAGTATTTTTGAAATTTTTAGGTATATTTCTTGTTTTATTTTATTTTATTTTCTTTACATAGGATACTTCTCTAGGAATTCTCTGCACTCTGAAGTAGAGATTCCCACTTTTTTTGTTTTCTGTTTATTTATGAGTAGGAACATGGACAAAGAACCCCTTCTTGATTTTGATCCTGAACTTGAGAGGACATTGAGGTGGCGTTTGCAACAAGCTAGAGCTTACAGAGCCGGTGAGAATCTCAGGGACACTTTTGAGAAGGAAGCCATGGATCCCAACAATCTCAGTAATGGTGGGAATCCAAATGGTAATTAGCAAGCTAGGAGGACGCTGAGCTCCTACACTGCTCCCACTCCTGACTTTTATGGGCGCAGTATTTCAGTGCCTCCTATTGGTGCTAACAATTTTGAGCTGAAGCCACAATTGATCACTCTGGTGCAACAAAACTATCAGTTTCATGGACTCTCGCAGGAAGACCCAAATTTGTTTATCTCTAATTTTCTGCAGATCTATGACACTGTAAAGACTAATGGAGTGAACCGTGATGTCTACAAGATCATGCTCTTCCCTTTTGCTGTAGGGACAGAGCAAAGAAGTAGCTGAAAACTCAGTCTAAGGAGAGCTTGGTCTCCTGGGACAAAGTGGTCAATGAATTTCTGACCAAATTCTTCCCACCTTAGAAGTTGACTAAACTAACTAATTTTTATGAAGTTTGGGAAAGATACAAGCAGATGATCAGGAAGTGTCCCCCATATATATTTTCAGACTGGACCAAGTTACAGATCTTCTATGATGGCCTCTCTGAGATGGCTAAAATGTCTTTGGACAACTCTGTAGGAGGTTCCTTGCACATGAAGAAGACGCCTGAAGAGGCTAATGAGCTCATTGAGATAGTTGCTAACAACCAATATCTATACTCTTCTGAGAGCAATCCTGTGAATCTTGTGAAGAAAGGAGTCATGGAGGTGGACATCCTGGATGCCATTCTAGTCCAAAACAAGATCATGTCACAACAAATCTACATGATTTCTCAGCACTTGAGTGGGATGCAAGTCTCAACTGTTAATACTCAAAAAGCACCTTATGACATGAATGGAGGCTTCAACCAAGGGGAGAATTATGGTTGTGCTCAACCCACTCCTGAGTAAGTTAATTATATGGGAAATTCCTCCAGAAATCCCAATAATGATCCTTATTCGAATACATTCAATTAGGGATGGAGGAATCACCCTAATTTTGGGTGGAAAGAGTAACCCCAGAGGCCCCATCCGAACTTCAACAACTCTCAGGGCAGTTTCAATTAAAACAAGTTCAATAATTTCAACAATTGCCAATTTCAGACTTCTCAACCACAGCAGGTGTCCACCCAGCCTCAGAATACTCCTGACTTGGCCTCTCTAGTTGCAAAACTTTCTAAGACCACTCATAGCTTTATGTAGGGGACTAGAGCTTCCATTCGGAACTTAGAAGTACAAGTGGGTCAGTTGAGAAAGAGAATACCTAAGAGATCTCCTAACACTCTTCCTGGTGACACAAAGGTAAACCCAAGAGAAGAGTGTAAGGCCCTCACAATGGATAATGAATTCATACTAAAGAAGGAGATGCAAGTTGCGAAAGGGTCAGAGGAGAAAAAAGCTTCAAGACAGGTTGAGGTTACATTATTACATGCCCCACCTAGGGAACCTATCCAAGAGCTTGAAGCACCACACCTTCAGAAGCTCCAAGAGGAGACCAAGGACGAGCGATACTCTTAATTCTTGGAAGTCTTTAAAAAGCTACAAATCAATATTCTTTTTGCTGAGATTCTGGAGAAGATGCCTCCCTATGCTGAATTCATTAAAGACTTACTCTCTAAGAAGAAGGCCTTAAAGGGAAATGAAATAGTGTTGCTGATCAAGGAGTGTAGTACACTCATTCAGAGCAAGCTGCCTAAGAAGATGCCAGATCTAGGGAGCTTTCAGATTCCCTGTACTATTGGGAATATCACTTTCAATAAGGCTCTTTGTGATCTTGGCTCAAGTATTAATCTGATGCTATTGTCTGTGATGTGGAAGCTGCAAATTCAAGAGGCACAGCCTACAAGGATAGCATTGGAGATGGCTGATAAATCTATGAAGCAGACGCACGGGCTAGTAGAAAACATCTTGGTCAATGTTGGAGAGATCTTCCTCCCTGCAGATTTTGTGATACTTGATATGGGAGAGGATGCAAATGACTCCCTCATCGTAGGAAGACCATCCCTACCCACGGAGAAAGCTCTGATAGATATTGAGAGAGGCGAATTAGTTCTGAGGCTACGTGAGAACTACTTGGTGTTCAAGATTTTTAAACCTTCACCAATCTCTAGAACAGGAGGTACTTGCATGCAAAGCTCATTGCTTAAGCCTTCCCCCTTGGTGGAAAACCATGCAGTTCCTCCTGACATCAAGCCGAAGTTTGGTGTTGGGAATTCACCACCCACCAAGGAGGGAGAAGGTCCCAAGAAGAAGGTGCCCAAGGGCTGGAGGAACAAGAAAATTCTCACTGAAGATTTTTCACCTGGGATAAAAGTGGTGTTCACTAGAAGTCCAGTCCTACCTCATACAATGAACAGAATCCTGTCTATGGAACATATTGAGTTAATGCATGACAGTAAAGAAAAGAAGTTCACAGTGAGAGGTGAAGATCTGAGCCCCTATGACCGTCCTACTTAGAAGACATGACCGTCAAGCTAGTGACAGTAACGAAGCGCTTGTTGGGAGGCAACCCAACCATAAGTATCCTTTAGTTTTATTTCAGTTTGATTTTCATTTTCAATTTCATTAATTTTCATAAGTTGTCTTAGGTTTAATCTTGTTTATGATCATGCACAGTGCTTAGAATAGGGACAGGAGGACTCAGAATGAAGAACAGAACACCCTGGAGCAAGATTCATTAGAGATGATGGGGCGCTAAACGCCAGGCAGGGCGTTTAGCGCCAGGAGGGGGGCGTGAAGATATGGTGTTTAACGCCAAGAAGAGGGAGGAGATGCTGGCGCTAAACGCTAGGAGGGCGTATAGCGCCCATAAGGGACCCCAATTTTTACCCCCATTAAGGGCGCTAAATGCCAGCTGGCGTTTAGCGCCACCTATCTTATTCTAAAAAAAAGTGTCTCATTGCAGTCCTAGCGTTTAGCGCTCAGTATGCCAGTTTCAAAGATGAAGGGGGGTTTAACCCATGGTTAAAACCCAATCCCCCACCTACTTTGACCAGTCAACCTCTTCCCTTCTCTCTCTCCCTTACCTACTTTTCCATCTACATTCATCCACTCTATTTTCCAAAATCACCCTCCATCCATCAATCAAATCCCATTCATCTTTCAACTCACCCCCACTTCACCCAACCACCACTCCTCTTTCTCATCAATCTCTCTTCCCCATTAACCAATTTCAAATTCTATTTCCCTCCTACCCTTACCCCCATAACCGAATCCTACCCCGCACTTCTATAAATACCCACCTCCTCACCTCTTCTCCCTACACCTCCAACTACCATCTTCCATTCTACTCTCTCCATCTTTTCATACACTATCTCCTTCCCCTCTTCCTCTTCCCACATAACCGTGAGCAACCCCCTCCCTCCTTCTACTATTTTTGCTTTTTTCTTTCCCATCACCCCACTACTTTCTTCTATTTCTTTCCTATTTTTTATTTTACTTTGCTCGGGGATGAGCAGAACTTTTAAGTTTGGGTTTTGGGCGCTCCGCTTTTTCTCCATTTTTATTATCTCTATGGCACCCAAAACTGGTGAATCCTCCTCAAGAAAGAGGAAAGAAAAGGCTCATGCCTCCAGTCCGTAAGAATTCACCCGGTTCTTCTCCAAGACCCACGAGGATCACTTCCATGAGATAGTGAGCAAAAAGAAGGTGATCCCCGAGGTCCGCTTCGATCTGAAGCCAGGTGAGTACTCGGAGATACAGTACCAAATTTTGAGGAGGGGTTGGGAATCTCTGACCAATCCTGTGACTGACGTGGGCGTGCTTATGGTCAGGGAGTTCTACGCCATTGCTTGGATGGCGTACAAGCATGCACAAGGCGTGAACCGTGACCTGAAGAACTGGCACACCATGGTTCGAGGATTGATTATGGAGTTCAGTCCTGAGAGTGTGAGGGAAGCAATACACCAGAGGGTCAATACTAACCAGAGACTGGCCTAGGTCCTTGCTGATATTTGCCTCCCCAGAACACAGTGGAGGAGGGATGCCAGAGGTCAGTCATACCAGCTGGGTAGGCATGACCTAAAGCCGGTTGCTAGAGGATGGTTGGAGTTCATTCAGCGCTCCATCATCACCACAAGCAACCGGTCCGACGTTATAGTGGAAGGAGCAGTGATGATCCATTGCATCATGCTTAAAAATAAGGTAGAGGTGCATCAGGTGATTCCTCAAGAGCTCTACTGCATACCGGTGATGGCTTCCACCTCGGTTAGATTGGCCTTCCCTCACCTCATCTTCTGCATGTGTGAGGTAGCCCGAGTTAGCATTGATGGAGATACCCCTATTGAGGTCGATAGACCTATCACTAAAAGGGGTATGGAGTATGCTAGAGAGCATGGGCATGCACCACCACAGGAGCCAGTTCCACCACCTTAGCAGGAGTTTCCAGAGATGCCTCAGGGATTCTATTTCCCTTCCCGTGAGTTAGTACGAAATTTAAAGTCCACAAACTAACTGACAAGTGCACCGGGTCGTACCAAGTAATACCTCAGATGAGTGAGGGTTGATCCCACGAGGATTGATGGATCAAGCAATAATGATTGAGTGATTAACTTAGTCATACAAGCAGAAAATAGTGCTTGAGAGTTGAAAAGTATTAAACAGTAAATTCAAAGAATTAGAAAGCAGGCAGTAAACGGGTTGTGAAGAATATATGAGAAAATAGTTAAGGTTTCAGAGTTGTTTATCTTCTGGATAAACTTTTCTTACCAACTATTTTAATCATGCAAGATTCAATTCATGACAAACTGTATGTGACTAAACCCTAATTCCTTAGTAATTTAGTCTCCTCTAACCTAGTTAACTGCCAATTCCTTGGTTGCTTAAGTTCAATTAGAGGGTTAAGTTCAATTCTAGTATATGTGCAACAAAAACCCTAATTACCCAAATATAAGAGGATTATATGTCACGTATTCCATTAAGTCCAGATAATTAGTGATTTAGGAGAAATTGTTTTCAAGCTGTTGTTCAAGTAAATTGCTTTTCCAAGGTTCACAAGAACTCAAATGGAATAAGGGTTATTCTTTCAATCTACCTAAATTCATAAGATGAAAAACGAAAACAAATTCTTGAAATTAAAATCAATACATACATTAATTAAAATAGAAGAATAATAGTATTAATTCATAGAATAAACAGAGCTCCTAACCTTAACAGTGGAGGCTTAGTTGCGCATGACTCAGAGAAAATTAGGGTTCTAAAAACTGTAAACTGTAGAACGAGGTGCGTAAAAAAGAAGAGAGCCTAAAGAGATGAATATTTTCCCTTTTATATCTAATCCTAATTAATGTAAAATATATTTTCTAAAACTAAATAATATCTTTTCCTATTTGTAAATAAAATAAAAGTTTTAATCAAAATTAAAAAGAAAATTTTCGAGTACTCCTTTTTAGCGTGGGGACCATTGCATTCTTTAGGATTGGCACTGATAAACCCCAATTTTGTGGTTTATCTTATGCTTAATTTAGGGAATTTTATCACCTTTTCTCACATTTATTCAATGAAATAGCATGGTTTTGTAATTCTCCCTTAATTTGTGCTTAAGTGTAAAAACATGCTTTTTAGGCCCTTAAATTGGTGATTTTAATTCACCTTAATTCCATTCGATGCCTTGAGGCGTTTGTTGAGTGATTTCAGGTTCATAAGGCAAGTGTTGGATGGAAGAAATGAAGAGAAAAGCATGCAAAATGGAGAATTCATGAAAAAATGAGTATTTGGAGAATTGAGGGCCACGCGCACGCGTCACCTACGCGTACGCGTGAGTAGGAGTTTTGGCCAGCGACGCGCACGCGTCACCCACACGTACGCGTGACACTCGGCACGTGACTCACTTAAAGTGAAATCACTGGAGCCAATTTCTGAGCTGCCCAGGCCCAAATCCAACTCGTTTCTGATGGTATTTCATGCAGAATTCAAGCTTGGGCAAAGGGGGGAGCACTTAGTTAGTCATGATGAGCCTTTACTTAGTTTTCTAGAGAGAGAAGCTCCCTCTTCTCTCTAGAATTAGGTTAGGATTAGCTTAATTTCTCTTAGATCTAGATTTGATTACTTGATTTCATCTTGTTTCCTCTACAATTCCTTGTTCTAATACTTCAATTCTTCTTGGTTCTTTTGTTAATTTTACTTTCATGTCTCTTTTATGTTCATGCACTCATGTTGGATTTGGATCTCCTTTAATGCAATTTAATATTTGATGTTCTTTTGATTGTTGATTTGAGTTGTGATCTCACTTTCCTTGCAATTGGTAGTTGGTAGATTTTACTATTTCTTGCAATTTATTATGCTTTCCTTTTATGCCTTCCAAGTGTTTGACAAAATGCTTGGTTGGATGTTAGAATAGATTTTGAGCATTCTTAGCTTGGAAAGAGAAATTAGGTGATCTTGAGTCATGGATACCCAACCCATGTTGGTGATCTAGAGTTGTTAGCTAGTATTGTTTCCATTGACTCTAATCTCTTGCTAATTCAATTAGTGAGTTGATTAGGACGTTTGGATTGAGATTAGCTAGTCTTGTTAGACTTTCTCTGAGTGTGAAGATAATATGTTACCTTCTTCCATCGTCGGGGATGACGTAATAAGATAAATTCTTGTTAATTATTGTTATTACTGACTAGGATAGAAAGCCTATATTCTTAACCCTTGTCATGAATGTCTCTCTTTATTACTTGCTTTCTTTACTTGCTTGATTTACTTTTCTTGTCATTTAATTTCTTGCCCCTTTTATCAACCAACCCCCCCCCTTGCACCTTCATAGCCAATAATTGACCACTTCATTACAATTCCTTGTGAGACAACCCGAGATTTAAATACTTCGGTTAATTCTTATTAGGGTTTGTACTTGTGACAACCAATTTTTTTGCATGTGAAGATTCTTTGTCGGTTTAGAACTATACTTGCAACGAGATTTCATTTGTGAAATTCTAAACCGTACAAGAAAGCGAGCATAACTTGGGCTGAGCCAAGTTAGGCACTAATGTGCCTGAATGATTTGGAGTGCAATTTCTTCATCCGGCGCCTAACTTGGAAAATCCCAAATTAGGCGCCACCAAGGCCGTACAATTTGGAAAAAAAAAGTGTATACTATTATATATCGTTGAAAAGCTCTAAAAGTTAGCTTTTCAATGCCACTAAACCCATATCAATTAGACCTTTATAGCTCAAGTTATACTTGTTGGAGTGCAAGGAGGTCAGGGTTAACAACATCATCCACTTTCTTCCTTTTCTTCTACACGAACTTTGTCAAATCCATCCGAATGCTACCTGAAATAACCCAAATTTGTACACAAGTCAAAGTAGCATTCATAGTAACTAAAAATTATTTAAATTTTGATTAAACTTAACAAATTCGAATGCAAATTCACTAGGAAAAGATAGGAAAGATGCTCACGCATCACAACACCAAACTTGAATTGTTGCTTGTCCTCAAGCAACTAAAACTAATACAAACTTAGGATGTGAATTTGCATGAGAAGAGAGTACTCAATTAAGCTCCTGTCTGTCTCAAAGTGGGGTTTATAACACTGAAACTCTGAATAATTTTGGCATCTCACTATCCTTTGAATCTGAGGAATGTCACTATCATTCGGAATTAGAATCGGGATAGTATTATGAATTCTCTAGCCTTCTTACTTCGGATTAATCTTTAAACACAGAGCCTTCCCTTTCATTCTCTTTTCTTTGGTACTTTGCACATTGAGCCTAGCTGTGACCTTAAATGTTTTGTCCCAAACTTTACTTGACACAAGAACACCACAACCACTTAACTGGGGAACTCTCTTTGAGTTCTGATTTTTCTTTTAATTACTCCCAGACAGTTGTGCTTAAAGCCTTTGGCATACTCCATTAGTTGCACTTGATCTCGACTCTTAGTGCTCTGTCTCGAGGGTTACTTGATACATTCACACCACAAGCATATGGCTAGGAAAACAACTCTTTAAGCTTTTAATCATATTTGACCTTCCAAGCCATTGATGCTCAGAGCCTTGAACCTTGCTTTTTTTATCTTCTTTTTGCTGTTTCTTTTGCTTCAAGGATTAAGATTTTGTTTAATTCAAAGAATTCATAATAGTTCTCTAAGTTCCTGTTCCTTATGCACCAACATCCTTTGTTTCAAATTCAAATGTGTACTATTCATATCATGCATTCAGAATCATAGATAATACCACCACATTTAAGTAAATAAGGCTACTCTTAAATATAACTCAATTTCTCATGCAATACATCACTTCTTTTTCTTTTTCTTTTTAGACTCAAGCATCGGTGAGCAACACATAAGACACCTCTTTTTTAAATGACAAAATTAAAAATGACATAATTAAACTAGAACCTAGGAATTGAAATTACTAAAGATCATGCAGACACTCAAGTAAAACAGTAGAAAACAGGAATATAACATAATAAGAACAGAAGGAAATAAGAGGTGAAAAAGGGACTAAGCCACCTCAGTTGCTACGGTGAGGGTCTCTCTCCTCATGCTGTGGTCCATACGGTCCTCTCAGATGCCTATAGTCATGTCTCAGCTGAGAAAGCTCATGGCGTTGAGTATCCTGTACTGTCCTTATCTGATCGAGGGTAGAAGAAAGCTGCTCCCAGTAGCTTTCCTATGTCATCCTCATCTGTTCAATGGAGGATGTGAGCTGCTCCCAGTGGCTATCATGTGTTATCCTCATCTGCTCAATAGAGTATATGAGCTACTGCCAGTACTCCTGAGGCAGAAAGTAGTGTCTCTGAGGCAAGGAAAGATGGTCCTATGAAGCCTCTGCTTCAGCTTGATCTTCTCTGGGGACCCTATGGTGTTCCCTAAGATGCTACATAGTCTTCTTCGTGATCGACCTCTCAACTGGAATAGGGAAATCATTATCCACCTTCACCTTAGCTGCTTCACAGAGGCGATAAATAAGATGTGGGAAGCCCAGCCTAGAATTCTTAGAAGGATTAGAGGCAATGGTATATATTTATTGTGCAATGATATCCTCTACCTCCACCTCCTCTCCCTGCATAATGCAGTGAATCATAATAGCCCGGTCCACAGTGCATTCGGACTGGTTGCTAGTAGGCATGATAGATCTCCAGACGAAATCTAGCCATCCTCTGGCCAAAGGGAGAAGATTAGTACTCTTAAGTTGGTACAGTCTTCTTTCTGAACCTAATCTCCACTGAGCCCCCGGAATGCATATATCAGCAATCACTTGATCCAGCTACTGATCTCGGTTCACCCTCTCACTGTAGCACTCATCTGCCATAAGATCAGGAGGTGGCAAATGGAGGGCCTGTCGGATGCTTCTTGGACTGAAGTCAATAATCTTTCCTGTCACAAAGCTTTGTTGGTTCTTTTCATTAACTCCATCGACATCCTTGTAGGTGACCCACATGTTACCATAAAATTCCTAAACCATCAATTGTCCGACCTCAGTGTGCGGGTTGCACATAAATTATCATCCTCACTTCTGAATCTGAATCTGAATTTCTGGATATTCATCCAGTTGAAGTGCAAATTTCACTTCCGGAATCACAACCCTCTTGTAAGTGACATCATAAAAATACTCCTCATGTAGTTTAGAGCGGAATCTCTGTGAATTATAGGAATTGGTGGCCGGCTCCTTGCATTTTCTCTTTCTTGAGGATTCAATAGTTTTTGGTGCCATGAAGATAAACAGAAAAATTACAAGCGAAGCGACAACACCAAACTTGAACCTTTGCTCGTCTCCGAGCAAAATAGAATATAGCACAGAAGAATGAAAGAGGATGGAGTATGGATAGGGAGGAAGAGTTACTGGATAGAAGAATGCCAAAGGAAATATAATGAAATTAATATAAGTGAAATAAATAAATAAATAAAAGAAAAGAAAATTCAGAGAACATCCAAAGAAGGAAAAAAGGACGTAGGTGAGGGAAGGGGTCTTGTGAATGTGAGTTGTTGTATGTGGCAATGTTGAAGGAGGGGTATATATATATAGATATGAGAAGGGGTGGGGGACGTTGGGTTGAGAGTGTGTGTATTGTTATTGTGGGAATGGAATGGGAGGGCACGGTGTTATATAGGGAGTGGGGAGGGGTCCCGGGTGTAATTGAGAAGGGAGGGCTGTATATAGGGAAAGGAAAAAGGGGTTGGATCACGGGTAGAAGGGGTGGTTTGTAGTCAAAAGGGTTTGGAAGGGAATATATAGGGAAAGGAAAAACGGATTGGATGGGATTGGGGGATCAAAATTTGGGGAAGGGAATATGTGCACGGGTGGGGACCGAATCTAATGGATTTGGTTCAGGAGTTGATTGATTTTGCGTTGAATGAGGCAAGGTAATGAAGCTGGCACCTAACTTGGTGAGAGTGGAGTTAGGCGCCAGGTCTCCCGCATGGCAATCTCCTTCTTGCGCCTAACTTGGTGCAACCCATATTTTTTTTCCAGGAGTGGCGCCTAACTTCAAAAATGTCAAGTTAGGCGCCACCCTGGAAGCATCAATTTGCAAGAAAAGCTTCATTGGTGGCGCCTAACTTCATGGAGCCAAGTTAAACGCCACCCACCCAGCAACAAATCTCAATTGTACGCACAATGTGGTGCCTAACTTTGTGGAACCAAGTTAGGCGCCACCCCTCCAGAATGTTGTCACCAATTTTGTGTTAGATGTGGCGCCTAACTTGGGCTGGCCAAGTTATCCGAGTCCAGCTCCTCCAGGGTGTCCGAAATTCCGTCTGATTGCACCTGTTCCTGTTCTAATCACTCTGCATGAACAAAAGACATGTAAAACAAAGGAAAACTATGGAATTATCATTAAAAGGAAAAGAAAATAATAAGGAAAAACAACTGAGCACAAAATCAAAGGATATAATAGTTAGGTTGCCTCCCAACAAGCGCTTCTTTACCGTCACTAGCTTGATGGTTAATTTGCTAGTTCAACAGATGAGTGGACCTTTGGCGATCAATCTCGCCTCCAAGATAATGCTTCAGCCTCTGGCCATCTATTGTGAATCTTCTATTAGTATTCTCTTCCTGAATTTCCACATGACTATACGGTGATGCTCTGGTTACCACAAACGGTCCTAACCACCGGACTTTAGCTTCCCAGGAAAGAGTTTGAACCTTGAATTGAACAATAGCACCTTCTAACATGGCTCAAAAACTCTTATGGCAATCTTTTTTTCATGCTATATCTTGGTCCTTTCTTTATAGAGCTTGGCACTCTCATAGGCAGAATATCTGAACTCATCAAGCTCATTCAGTTTGAGCATCCGCTTTGTCCCTACGGCCTTAGCATCAAAGTTCAGGAACTTTGTTCCCCAGTACGCTCTATGATCCAGCTCAACTGGCAAGTGACAGGCTTTACTATAGACCAACTGATAAGGAGACATGCCAATAGGAGTCTTGAATGTCGTCTGGTATGCCCAGAGAGTATCATCAAGCTTCCTAGACCAATCTTTTCTTGAAGTACTGACGGTCTTCTCTAGAATCCTCTTGAGTTCTCTATTAGAGACCTCGATCTGTCCACTCGTCTGAGAGTGACAGGGGGTTGCCACCTTATGATGGACTTCATATCTCTGCAGAAGTGAGTCCAGCTGTTTGTTGCAGAAGTGACTTCCTCCATCACTAATAAGTGTCCTTAGGACACCAAACCGGCTGAAAAAATATTGCTGGAGAAAGCTCATCACTACCTTGGCATCATTGGTGGGTAAAGCCACAGCTTCCATCCACTTGGACACATAATCAACTGCCACTAGGATATAAGTGTTGGAGTATGAGGGTGGAAAAGGTCTCATGAAGTCAATACCTCACACATCAAATAACTCAATCTCAAGAATCCCCTGCTGTGGCATTGATGAGCGGATAATTTATACACTTTTTGGCATTGTTTTTAGTATATTTTAATTAGTTTATATTATATTTTTATTAGTTTTTAAATAAAAATCACTCTTCTGGACTTTACTATGAGTTTGTGTGTTTTTCTATGATTTCAGGTATTTTCTGGCTGAAATTGAGGGACCTGAGCAAAAATCTGATTCAGAGGCTGAAAAAGGACTGCAGATGCTCTTGGATTCTGACCTCCCTGCACTCAAAGTGGATTTTCTGGAGTTACAAAAACCCAATTGGCGCGCTCTCAATTTCGTTGGAAAGTAGACATCCTGGGCTTTCCAGCAATATATAATAGTCTATACTTTTCCTGAGATTTGAAGGCCCAAATTGGCGTTCTAAGTCAGCTCAAGAATTCTGGCGTTTAACTCCAAAACTGGCACAAAAGCTGGAATTAAACGCCCAAACTGGCACAAAAGCTGGCATTTAACTCCAAGAAAAGTCTCTACATATGGAAGCTTCAATGCTCAGCCCAAGCACACACCAAGTGGGCCCAGAAGAAGATTTCTGCATTAATTACTGATTTCTGTAAACCCTAGGCTACTAGTTCTCTATAAATAGGACCTTTTACTATTGTATTTTTATCTTTGGATTATCTTTTGATCCTTTGATCACGTTTTGGGGCTGGCCTCACGGCCATGCCTAGACCTTGTTCTTATGTATTCTCAATGGTGGAGTTTCTACACACCATAGATTAAGGTGTGGAGCTCTGCTGTTCTTCATGAATTAATACAAAGTACTATTGTTTTTCTATTCAACTCAAGTCTATTTCTTCTCCAAGATATTCATTCGTTCTTCAACTTGATGGATGTGATGATCCGTGACACTCATCATCATTCTCACCTATGAACATGTGCCTGACAACCACCTCTGTTCTAATAGCAATGGCTTGAATGTGTATTTCTTGGGTTTCTAATCTAAGATTGGAACCTTCGTGGTATAGGCTAGAATTATTGGCGGCCATTCCTGAGATTCGGAACGTCTAAACCTTGTCTGTGGTATTCTGAGTAGGATCTGGGAAGGGATGACTGTGACAAGCTTCAAACTCGCGATTGTGGGGCGTGTGACAGATGCAAAAGGATCAATGGATCCTATTCCGACATGATCGAGAACCGATAGATGATTAGTCGTGCGGTGACAGCGCATTTGGAACGTTTTCACTGAGAGGACGGGAAGTAGCCATTGACAACGGTGATGCCCAACATAAAGCTTGCCATGGAAAGGAGTATGAATGATTGGAAGAAGGCAATAGGAAAGCAGAGGTTTAGGAGGAACAAAGCATCTTCATACGCTTATCTGAAATTCCAACCAAAGAATTACATAAGTATCTCTATCTTTATTTTATATTTTATTTATCTTTTAATTATCAATTCTCCATCACCATCTGAATTAGCCTGACTGAGATTTACAAGATGACCATAGCTTGCTTCAAGCCGACAGTCTCCGTGGGATCGACCCTTACTCACGTAAGGTTTATTACTTGGACGACCCAGTGCACTTGCTGGTTAGTTGTGCGAAATTGTGACAAAGTGTGATTCATGTTTAAGAGCTCCAAGTCCTTTGGCGCCATTTTTGATGATCACAATTTTGTGCACCAAGTTTTTGGCGCCGTTGCCGGGGATTGTTCGAGTTTGGACAACTGACGGTTCATCTTGTTGCTTAGATTAGGTACTTTTCAGAATTTTTAAAAATGAATTCTAGAGTTTTAAGGTGATGTTCTTATCATCACAAAAGCTGATTGATTCTCATCAATTTCGCTGCTGAATGTAATGTCCTGCTGAAGCTTGGCCAAACATGTCTAATCTTTTTAGACTGAAGCTTTAGACTAACATTGCATGATTCCTGGAATTCTTATTAAAAATTTTGAATCCCTTTATTTTCTTTTCCATATAAGTTTCGAAAATCACAAAAAAAAATTTATAAAACCATAAAAATCAAAAATATTTTATGTTTCTTGTTTGAGTCTAGTATCAATTTTTAAGTTTGGTGTCAATTGCATGTCTTTATTCTTCTTGCATTTTTCGAATATATGCATTACGTTCTTCATTGATCTTCAAGTTGTTCTTGATGATTTCAGTGCTCTGATCTTTAAATTCTCCTGTTTTGTGTCTTTTGTTGTTTCTCATATGCATTCTCAATTTGTTAGTGTCTCCTATATGAAAATTTTTAAGTTTGGTGTCCTGCATGCATTGTTTATTTGATCTTAGTTGCAATTTTTATTGTTTCTCATCATTAAAAATTCAAAAATATTTTCAAAATTGTGTCTTTTCAAGTCAATAATATAGAGAATTGAAGATTCAGAACATTCAGCAGAGGAATCAAACAAAAAAATCTGGGCGTTCAAAACGCCCAGTGAAGAAGGAAAACTGGCGTTTAAACACCAGCCAGGGTACCTGGCTGGAAGTTTAACGCCCAAAAAGGTAGGATTTTGGGCGTTAAATGCCAGAATGGATGTCATTCTGGGCGTTTAACGCCAGGATGACACTAGAGGGAAGATTTTGTTTTTAATTCAGATTTTTTCAAATCTTCATAATTTTTCAAAATCAAATCTTTTTCAAATCATATCTTTTCAAAATCAATTTCTTTTCAATTTTTTTATTTATTACTATTTTCAAAAATCCTTGCTACAATTAATAATTTAATTCAAGATTTTCTAATTGTTACTTGCCTATTAAGAAGGAATCAAAAGTATTAATTCTAGAATCATATCTTCTAATTTCTTGTTAGTCAAGTAATCAACTTTAATTTTAAAACTTTCTCTTTTTAATTTTCAATCATATCTTCTCAATCATATCTTCTCAATCACATCTTTTTCAAAATTAACTCTCAATCATATCTTTTTGATTTCTAATTTCAAAATCTTTTTCAAAAATCACTTAATTTCTTTCCCAATTTTAGTTTTCAAAAATCATCAATCAATTTTTCAAAATTTCTTTTAATTACTTCAAAATCTTTTACTTTATTTTCGAAAATTCTTCTCCTCTTCTCACAACCTTCTATTTAAAGGACTAATACTCCTCCTCAAGGTACAATTCGAACTCCCTCCTTCTTTATATGTTCGAATTCTCTTCAATCTACCTCCTCCTTCTATTCTTCTTTTCCTCTAACACCTCAAGGAATCTCTATACTGTGACATAGAGGATTCCCTACTTTCTTGTTCTCTTCTCTTTCATATGAGCAGGAACAAAGATAAAGGCATACTTGTTCAAGCTGATCTTAAACCTGAAAGGACCTTGAAGAGAAAGCTAAGAGAAGCTAAAGCACAATTCTCTTTAGAGGGCCTAACAGAGCTCTTCAAGGAAGAAGAAACCATGGCAGCCGAAAACAACAATGCCAACAATGCAAGAAAGGTGCTTGGTGACTTTACTGCACCTACTCCCGATTTCTATGGGAGAAGCATCTCAATCCCTGCCATTGGAGCAAACAACTTTAAGCTTAAGCCTCAATTAGTTTCTTTGATGCAACAGAATTGCAAGTTTCATGGACTTCCATTAGAAGATCCTCATCAGTTCTTAGCTGAATTCTTGCAAATCTGTGACACTGTCAAGACCAATGGGGTTGACCCTGAAGTCTACAGACTTATGCTTTTTCCTTTTGCTGTAAGGGACAGAGCTAGGACATGGTTGGACTCACAACCTAAAGAAAGCCTGAACTCTTGGGAAAAGCTAGTCAATGCCTTCTTGGCAAAGTTCTTTCCACCTCAAAAATTGAGCAAGCTTAGAGTGGAAGTCCAAACCTTCAGACAGAAGGAAGGTGAATCCCTCTATGAAGCTTGGGAAAGATACAAGCAATTAATCAGAAGATGTCCTTCTGACATGCTTTCTGAATGGAGCATCATAGAAATTTTCTATGAT
This sequence comes from Arachis hypogaea, assembly GCF_003086295.3. Taxonomy (NCBI): domain Eukaryota; kingdom Viridiplantae; phylum Streptophyta; class Magnoliopsida; order Fabales; family Fabaceae; genus Arachis; species Arachis hypogaea. The sequence continues at coordinate 140,613,374 of NC_092054.1, forward strand.
GGTCAGTCTGAACTATCCAAAATGTCATTGGATAGCTCTGCTGGAGGATCTCTTCATCTGAAGAAGACGCCTACAGAAGCTCAGGAACTCATTGAAATGGTTGCAAATAACCAATTCATGTACACTTCTGAAAGGAATCCTGTGAATAATGGGACAAATCAGAAGAAAGGAGTTCTTGAGATTGATACTCTGAATGCCATATTGGCTCAGAATAAAATATTGACTCAGCAAGTCAATATGATTTCTCAGAGTCTGTCTGGAATGCAAGCAGCAACAGGCAGTACTAAGGAAGCTTCCTCTGAAGAAGAAGCTTATGATCCTGAAAACCCAGCAATGGAAGAGGTGAATTACATGGGAAAACCCTATGAAAACACCTATAATCCTTCATGGAGAAATTATCCAAGTCTCTCATGGAAGGATCAACAGAGACCTCAACAAGGTTTCAACAACAATAATGGTGGAAGAAACAGGTTTAGCAATAGCAAACCTTTTCCATCATCTCCTCAGCAACAGACAGAGAATTCTAAGCAAAGCCACTCTGACTTAGCAACCATTGTCTCTGATCTAATCAAAACCACTCAAAGTTTCATGACTGAAACAAGATCCTCCATTAGAAATTTGGAGGCACAAGTGGGTCAGCTGAGTAAGAAAATTACTGAACTCCCTCCTAGTACTCTCCCAAGCAATACAGAAGAGAATCCAAAGAGAGAGTGCAAGGCCATAAACACGTCTCACATGGCCGAACCTGGAGAGGAGGAAGAGGCAGTGATCTCCACTGAGGAAGACCTCAATGGACGTCCACTGACCTCCATGGAGTTCCCTAATGAGGAACCATGGGAATCTGAGGCTCACACAGAGACCATAGAGATTCCATTGAATTTACTTCTGCCATTCATGAGCTCTGATGAGTATTCTTCCTCTGAAAAGGATAAAGATGTTACTGAAGAGCAAGTTACTAAGTACCTTGGAGTAATCATGAAGCTAAATACCAGGTTGTTTGGTAATGAGACTTGGGAGGATGAACCTCCATTGCTCATCAAAGAACTGGATAACTTGACTAGGCAGAAATTACCTCTGAAGAGACAAGATCCTGGAAAGTTCTCAATACCTTGTACCATAGGCACCATGACCTTTGAGAAGGCTCTGTGTGACTTAGGATTAAGCATAAACCTCATGCCTCTCTCTGTAATGGAGAAGCTAGGGATCATTGAGGTACAAGCTGCAAGAATCTCACTGGAGATGGCAGACAATTCAAAGAAACAAGCTTATGGACTTGTAGAGGATGTCTTGGTAAAGGTTGAAGACTGGTGCACGAAATTGTGATCTCCAGGCTCGAACAAATCCTGGTAATGGCTCCAAAGCTTGGTGCTCTGATCTTAATTCATAATTGTCACAACTTCGATACAACTAACCAGCAAGTGCACTGGGTCGTCCAAGTAATACCTTACGTGAGTAAGGGTCGAATCCCACGGAGATTGTTGGTATGAAGCAAGCTATGGTCACCTTGTAAATCTCAGTCAGGCAGATATAAAGTGATAATGGTGTTTTCGAATATTATATAATAAAATAGGGATAGAGATACTTATGTAATTCATTGGTAGGAATTTCAGATAAGCGAATGGAGATGCTTTTCGTTCCTCTGAACCTCTGCTTTCCTGCTATCTTCATCCAATCAGTCTTACTCCTTTCCATGGCTGGCTTTATGTGATACATCACCACTGTCAATGGCTACTTTCGGTCATCTCTCGGGAAAATGATCCAATGCCCTGTCACGGCACGGCTAATCGTCTGGAGGCATCACCCTTGTCAATGGCTTCATCTTATCCTCTCAGTGAATAATATGCTCACGCACCCTGTCACGGCACGGCTATTCATCTGTCGGTTCTCGATCATGCTGGAATAGGATTTACTATCCTTTTGCGTCTGTCACTAACGCCCTGCAATCGCGAGTTTGGAGCTCGTCACAGTCATTCAATCATTGAATCCTACTCGGAATACCACAGACAAGGTTTAGACTTTCCGGATTCTCTTGAATGCCACCATCATTCTAGCTTACGCCACAAAGATTCTGGTTAGGAGATCTAAGAGATACTCATTCTAGCTTATTTCATGTAGAACGGAAGTGTTTGTCAGGCACGCGTTCATAAGGGAGAAGGATGATGAGCGTCACACATAATCATCACGTTCATCACGTTCTTGGGTGCGAATGGATATCTTAGAAGCGAAATAAGAAGAATTCAATAGAAAACAATAGTACTTTGCATTAATCTTTGAGGAACAGCAGAGCTCCACACCTTAATATATGGAGTGTAGAAACTCTACCGTTGAAAATACATAAGTGAAGGTCCAGGCATGGCCGAGATGGCCAGCCCCCTAAACGAGATCACAGGATCAAAATACAATCCAGGATCTAGGATGGTCAAAAAGACGTCTAATACAATAGTAAAAGGTCCTATTTATAATAAACTAGCTACTAGGGTTTACATGAGTAAGTAATTGATGCATAAATCCACTTCCGGGGCCCACTTGGTGTGTGTTTGGGCTGGGCTTAAGTGTTCCACGTGCAGAGGCCATTTGTGGAGTTGAACGCCACTTTTTGTGCCAGTTTGGGCGTTCAACTCTGGTTTTGGATCCTTTTCTGGCGCTGGACGCCAGAATTGGGCAGAGAGCTGGCGTTGAACGCCAGTTTACGTCGTCTATTCTTGGCCAAAGTATGAAGTATTATATACTGCTGGAAAGCCCTGGATGTCTACTTTCCAACGCAATTTGAAGCGCGCCATTTCGAGTTCTGTAGCTCCAGAAAATCCACTTTGAGTGCAAGGAGGTCAGAATCCAACAGCATCAGTAGTCCTTCTTCAACCTCTGAATCTGATTTTTGCTCAAGTCCCTCAATTTCAGCCAGAAAATACCTGAAATCACAGAAAAACACACAAACTCATAGTAAAGTCCAGAAATGTGAATTTAACATAAAAACTAATGAAAACATCCCTAAAAGTAACTAGATCCTACTAAAAACATACTAAAAACAATGCCAAAAAGCGTATAAATTATCCGCTCATCACAACACCAAACTTAAATTGTTGCTTGTCCCCAAGCAACTGAAAATCAAATAGGATAAAAAGAAGGGAATATACTATAAATTCCAAACTATCAATGAAACATAGCTGCAATCATATGAGCGGGACTTATAGCTTTTTGCCTCTTGAATAGTTTTGGCATCTCACTTTATCCATTGAGGTTCAGAATGATTGGCATCTATAGGAACTCAAAGTTCAGATAGTGTTATTGACTCTCCTAGTTCAGTATGATGATTCTTGAACACAGCTTCTTTATGAGTCTTGGCCGTGGCCCTAAGCACTTTGTTTTCCAGTATTACCACCGGATACATAAATGCCACAGACACATAATTGGGTGAACCTTTTCAGATTGTGACTCAGCTTTGCTAAAGTCCCCAATTAGAGGTGTCCAGGGTTCTTAAGCACACTCTTTTTTTGCTTTGGACCTTGACTTTAACCGCTCAGTCTCAAGTTTTCACTTGACACCTACACGCCACAAGCACATGGTTAGGGACAGCTTGGTTTAGCCACTTAGACCAGGATTTTATTCCTTTAGGCCCTCCTATCCACTGATGCTCAAAGCCTTGGGATCCTTTTTATTTGCCCTTGCCTTTTGGTTTTAAGGGTTATTGGCTTTTTGCTCTTGCCTCTTGGTTTTAAGAGCTTTGGCTTTTTCTGCTTGCTTTTTCTTTTTCTTTCTAATTTTTTTTTTCGCCTGTATTTTTTTTCTCTTTTTTTTTTCTGCAAGCTTTGTTCTTTGCTGCTTTTTCTTGCTTCAAGAATCATTTTTATGATTTTTCAGATTATCAAATAACATGTCTCCTAGTCATCATTCTTTCAAGAGCCAACATATTTAACATTCTTAAACAACAACTTCAAAAGACATATGCACTGTTTAAGCATACATTCAGAAAATAAGAAGCATTGTCACCACATCAATATAATTAAGCTAAGTTCAAGGATAAATTCGAAACTCATGTACTTCTTGTTTTTTTGAATTAAAACATTTTTCATTTAAGAGAGGTGATGGATTCATAGGACATTTATAACTTTAAGACATAGTTACTAACTACTAATGATCATGTAATGAAGACACAAACATGGATAAGCACATAGCATAGAAAAAACGAAAAACAGAAGAAATAAGAACAAGGAATGAATCCACCTTAGTGATGGTGGCGTTTCCTTCTTGAGGAACCAATGATGTCCTTGAGCTCTTCCATGTCTCTTCCTTGTCTTTGTTGCTCCTCCCTCATTGCTTTTTGATCTTCTCTTATTTTATGAAGCATGATGGAGTGCTCTTGATGTTCCACCCTTAGTTGCTTCCAATAATTGTGTGGAAGAAAATGTATCCCCTGAGGTATCTCAGGGATCTCTTAATTTGCAGTCAAATGTTCTACCACTGAGCTATAGACCTTTTGATGGAAGCTTTTGTCTTCCCTTTCCTCTTTCTAGAGGTTTCTCTGGCCTTAGGTGCCATCAATGGTTATGAAAAAAAACAAAAAAAAAGCTATGCTTTTACCACACTAAACTTAGAATGTTGCTCGCCCTCGAGCAAAAGAAGAAAGAAAAGAAGAAAAAGATATGGAGGAGATGGTTGTGTTGTGTGAGAATGAGTGGGTGGGTGTAGGTGGGTTATATGATGGTTTTAGAGGAGTAATGGATGGATGTGAGTGGTGAAGTGTTTTGGGGAAGAGTGTTTATGGGATTGTGTGAAAGGATGATTGAGAAGAGAGAAGAGAGTGAGTGGAGGTGGTGGGGATCCTGTGGGGTCCACAGATCCTGAGGTGATCCTGTAGTGTCCAAAGATCCGGAGGTGTCAAGGATTTACATCCCTGCACCCATTAGGCATGTAAAATGCCCTTGCACACAACTCTGGGCGTTCAGCGCCAGGTTGGTGCCCATTTTGGGCGTTCAACGCCCATTTGCTGCCATTTCTGGCGTTGAACGCCAGAACCATACTTGTTCTGGGCGTTCAGTGCCAGGATGCTGCCCATTTGGGCGTTCAGCGCCAGAACCATGCTCTGTTCTGGCGTTTGAATGCCAGGCATATGCTCCTCCAGGGTGTGATTTTTCTTCTACTGTTTTTGATTCCGTTTTCAATTTTTCTCTTTATTTTGTGACTCCACATGATCATGAACCTATAAAGACATATAACTAAGAAAAATATAGTTAGATAAATAAAAATTGGGTTGCCTCCCAACAAGCGCTTCTTTAATGTCAATAGCTTGACAGTGGGCTCTCATGGAGCCTTACAGATGTTCAGAGCATTGTTGAAACTCTCCAACACCAAACTTAGAGTTTGGATATGGGAGTTCAACACCAAACTTAGAGTTTGGTTGTGGCCTCCCAACACCAAACTTAGAGTTTAACTGTGGGGGCTCTAGTTGACTCTGTAGTGAGAGAAGCTTTTCATGCTTCCTCTCCATGGGTGCAGAGAGAGATCCTTGAGTTTTAAACACAAGGTTATCCTCATTTAGTTGAAGGATTAATTCTCCTCTGTCCACATCAATCACAGCTCTTGCTGTGGCCAGGAAAGGTCTTCCTAGGATGATGGATTCATCCTCTTCCTTTCCAGTATCCAGGACTATGAAATCAGCAGGGATGTAAAGGTCTTCAACCTTTACTAACACGTCCTCTACTTGTCCATAAGCCTGTTTTCTTGAACTGTCTGCCATCTCTAATGAGATTTTAGCAGCTTGCACCCCATAGATTCCCAGTTTCTCTATTACAGAGAGGGGCATGAGGTTTATTCCTGAACCAAGGTCACACAGAGCCTTAAAGATCATGGTGCCTATGGTACAGGGTATTATGAACTTTCCAGGATCCTGTCTCTTCTGAGGCAATGTCAGTTGATCCAGATCACTTAGTTCATTGATGAACAAGGAAGGTTCAACTTCCCAAGTATCAATGCCAAATAATTTGGCATTCAGCTTCATGATTGCATCAAGAAACTTGGCAGTTTGCTCTTCAGTAACACCCTCATTCTCTTCAGAAGAGGAATACTCATCAGAGCTCATGAAGGGCATAAGAAGGTTCAATGGAATCTCTATGGTCTCTAGATGAGCCTCAGGGTCCTTTGGTTCCTCAGAGGGAAGCTTCTTATTGGTCACTGGACGTCCCAGGAGGTCTTCCTCCTTGGGATTCACGTCCTCTCCTCTCCTCACAGGTTCGGCCATGGCGCTTATGTCAATGGCCTTGCACTCTCCTTTTGGATTCTCTTCTGTATTGCTTGGGAGAGTACTAGGAGGGATTTCAGTGATCCTTTTACTCAGCTGGCCCACTTGTGCTTCCAGATTTCTAATGGAAGATCTTGTTTCATTCATGAAACTTACAGTGGCTTTAGATAGATCAGAGACTAGATTTGCTAAATTAGAAGCATTTTGTTCAGAGTTCTCTGTCTGTTGCTGAGTTGATGATGGAAAAGGCTTGCTATTGCTAAACATGTTTCTTCCACCATTATTAAAGCCTTGTTGGGGCTTTTGATCCTTCCATGAGAAATTTGGATGATTTCTCTATGTTGAGTTATAGGTGTTTCCATAAGGTTCACCTAAGTAATTTACCTCTGCTATTGCAGGGTTCTCAGGATCATAGGCTTCTTCTTCAGAAGAAGCCTCTTGAGTACTGTTGGATGCAGCTTGCATTCCATGCAGACTCTGAGAGATCATATTGACTTGCTGAGTCAATTTTTTATTCTGAGCCAATATGGCATTCAGAGTATCAACTTCAAGAACTCCCTTCTTCATAGGCGTCCCATTGCTCACAGGATTCCTTTCAGAAGTGTACATGAACTGGTTATTAACAACCATGTTAATGAGTTCTTGAGCTTCTGCAGGCGTTTTCTTTAGGTGAATGGATCCACCTGCAGAAGTGTCCAGTGACATCTTTGATAGCTCAGATAAACCATCATAGAATATATCCAGGATGGTCCATTCTGAAAGCATGTCAGAAGGACACTTTTTGGTCAACTGTTTGTATCTTTTCCAAGCTTCATAGAGGGATTCACCTTCTTTCTGTCTGAAGGTTTGAACGTCAGCTCTAAGCTTGCTCAGCTTTTGAGGAGGAAAGTACTTGGCTAAGAAAGCCGTGACCAGCTTTTCCCAAGAGTTCAGGCTATCTTTGGGTTGAGAATCCAACCATAATCTAGCTCTGTCTCTTACAGCAAAAGGGAAAAGCATGAGCCTGTAGACTTCAGGATCTACTCCATTAGTCTTAACAGTATCACATATCTGCAAGAATTCAGTTAAGAACTGAAAAGGATCTTCAGATGGAAGTCCATGAAACTTGCAGTTCTACTGCATCAGAGAAACTAATTGAGGTTTCAGCTCAAAGTTGTTTGCTCCAATGGCAGGAATGGAGATGCTTCTTCCATGTAAATTGGAATTAGGTGCAGTAAAGTCACCAAGCATTCTCCTTGCATTGTTGTTGGGTTCGGCTGCCATCTCCTTTACTTGTTCGAAATTTTCAATCAAGTTGTCTCTGGATTGTTGTAATTTAGCTTCTCTTAGTTTCCTCTTCAGAGTCCTTTCAGGTTCTGGATCAGCTTCAACAAGAATGCCTTTTTCTCTGTCCCTACTCATAAGAAAGAGAAGAGAAAAAGAAAAGAAGAGGAATCCTCTATGTCACAGTAAAGAGGTTCCTTATTGTTAGTAGAAGAAAAGAAGAAGAAATTCGAACACAGATAGAATAGGGGGTTCGAATTTGGTGATGATGTGAGGAAGAGATGTTAGTTAATGAATGAATAAATAGAATAAGATGGGGGAGGGATAATTTTCGAAAATTATTTTGAAAAAGAGTTAGTGATTTTCGAAAAATGGTTTTTGAAAATTGTTAGTATTTTTTTTTTCGAAAATTAGGATTTAAAATTTAAAATAATAGTTAGTTAAAAAAAAGAAATTTTGAAAAAGGGGGAAGATATTTTCGAAAAACGAGAGAGAGGGAGAGAGAGTTAGTTAGGTAGTTTTGAAAAAGTTAAGAAACAAACAAAAAGTTAGTTAGTTAGTTGAAACAAATTTTGAAAAGATAAGAAGTTAGGAAGTTAGAGAAGATATTTTGAAAAGATATTTTTGAAAAAGATAAGATAAGAAGATATTTTAGAAAGTAGTTTTGAAAAAGATTTGATTTTTAAAATCACAATTAATGACTTGATTCACAAGAAATCACAAGATATGATTCTAGAACTTAAAGTTTGAATCTTTCTTAACAAGCAAGTAACAAACTTGAAATTTTTGAATCAAAACATTAATTAGTGATGTTATTTTCGAAAATTTGATGTAAAAATAAGAAAAAGATTTTTGAAAAATATTTTTGGAATTTTCGAAAATAACTAAGACTTTTTGAAAAAGATTTGATTTTTGAAAAAGATTTTGAAAAAGATAAGATTTTCAAATTGAAAATTTGATTTGACTCATGAGAAACAATTTGATTTTAAAAATTTTTGAAAAAGTCAACTCAAATTTTCGAATTTGATGAGAGAAAAAGGGAAAGATATTTTTTTTTATTTTTGAAATTTTTATGAAAAACATGAAAATTATGCAATGCATGAAATTTTTAGATCAAAACATGTGATGCATGCAAGAATGCTATGAATGTCAAGATGAACACCAAGAACACTATGAAGATCATGATGAACATCAAGAACACAATTTTGAAAAAAAATTTAATGCAAAGAAAACATGCAAGACACCAAACTTAGAATTCTTTAATGCTTACGCACTAAGAATTCAAGAATGCATATGATAAACATGAAAAGACACGAAACAATAAATCATCAAGATCAAACAAGAAGACTTACCAAGAACAACTTGAGGATAATGAAGAACACTATGAATGCATGATATTTTCGAAAAAATGCAAGATGCATATGCTAGTGACACCAAACTTATGATATGACTCAAGACTCAAACAAGAACACAAAAATATTTTTTATTTTTATGATTTTCTAATTTTTTTTGTATTTTTGCGAAAATTATTATGAAAAAGAAAAATAAGGATTCCAAAATTTTTAATATGAATTCCAGGAATCTTGCATTCTTAGTCTAAAGCTTCAGTCCAGGAATTAGACATGGCTCACTAGCCAGCCAAGCTTTCAATGAAAGCTCTGGTCCAAAACACTAGACATGGCCAATGGCCAGCCAAGCTTCAGCATGTAATTCTGACATGACACGCCTGACATACTCATTCCCAAAGGAATAGGACATGGCTTTACAGCCAGCCAGGCTTCAACATGCTTCATGAAACACTAGAATTCATTCTTAAAAATTTTGAATAAAAATTTTTTGAAAACATTTTTTTTTTTTCGAAAACAGATGAGAAAATTTTAGAAATATTTTTGAAAAATTTTTGAAAATAAAATAAAAAGAAAATTACCTAATCTGAGCAACAGGATGAACCGTCAGTTGTCCAAACTCAAACAATCCCCGGCAACGGCGCCAAAAATTTGGTGCACGAAATTGTGATCTCCAGGCTCGAACAAATCCTGGTAATGGCTCCAAAGCTTGGTGCTCTGATCTTAATTCATAATTGTCACAACTTCGATACAACTAACCAGCAAGTGCACTGGGTCGTCCAAGTAATACCTTACGTGAGTAAGGGTCGAATCCCACGGAGATTGTTGGTATGAAGCAAGCTATGGTCACCTTGTAAATCTCAGTCAGGCAGATATAAAGTGATAATGGTGTTTTCGAATATTATATAATAAAATAGGGATAGAGATACTTATGTAATTCATTGGTAGGAATTTCAGATAAGCGAATGGAGATGCTTTTCGTTCCTCTGAACCTCTGCTTTCCTGCTATCTTCATCCAATCAGTCTTACTCCTTTCCATGGCTGGCTTTATGTGATACATCACCACTGTCAATGGCTACTTTCGGTCATCTCTTGGGAAAATGATCCAATGCCCTGTCACGGCACGGCTAATCGTCTGGAGGCATCACCCTTGTCAATGGCTTCATCTTATCCTCTCAGTGAATAATATGCTCACGCACCCTGTCACGGCACGGTTATTCATCTGTCGGTTCTCGATCATGCTGGAATAGGATTTACTATCCTTTTGTGTCTGTCACTAACGCCCTGCAATCGCGAGTTTGGAGCTCGTCACAGTCATTCAATCATTGAATCCTACTCGGAATACCACAGACAAGGTTTAGACTTTCCGGATTCTCTTGAATGCCGCCATCATTCTAGCTTACGCCACAAAGATTCTGGTTAGGAGATCTAAGAGATACTCATTCTAGCTTATTTCATGTAGAACGGAAGTGTTTGTCAGGCACGCGTTCATAAGGGAGAAGGATGATGAGCGTCACACATAATCATCACCTTCATCACGTTCTTGGGTGCGAATGGATATCTTAGAAGCGAAATAAGAAGAATTGAATAGAAAACAGTAGTACTTTGCATTAATCTTTGAGGAACAGCAGAGCTCCACACCTTAATCTATGGAGTGTAGAAACTCTACCGTTGAAAATACATAAGTGAAGGTCCAGGCATGGCCGAGATGGCCAGCCCCCTAAACGAGATCACAGGATCAAAATACAATCCAGGATCCAGGATGGTCAAAAAGACGTCTAATACAATAGTAAAAGGTCCTATTTATAATAAACTAGCTACTAGGGTTTACATGAGTAAGTAATTGATGCATAAATCCACTTTCGGGGCCCACTTGGTGTGTGTTTGGGCTGGGCTTAAGTGTTCCACGTGCAGAGGCCATTTGTGGAGTTGAACGCCACTTTTTGTGCCAGTTTGGGCGTTCAACTCTAGTTTTGGATCCTTTTCTGGCGCTGGACGCCAGAATTGGGCAGAGAGCTGGCATTGAACGCCAGTTTACGTCGTCTATTCTTGGCCAAAGTATGGACTATTATATATTTCTGGAAAGCCCTGGATGTCTACTTTCCAACGCAATTGGAAGCGTGCCATTTCAAGTTCTGTAGCTCCAGAAAATCCACTTTGAGTGCAGGGAGGTCAGAATCCAACAGCATCAGCAGTCCTTCTTCAACCTCTGAATCTGATTTTTGCTCAAGTCCCTCAATTTCAGCCAGAAAATACCTGAAATCACAGAAAAACACACAAACTCATAGTAAAGTCCAGAAATGTGAATTTAACATAAAAACTAATGAAAACATCCCTAAAAGTAACTAGATCCTACTAAAAACATACTAAAAACAATGCCAAAAAGCGTATAAATTATCCGCTCATCAAAGACCATTACATCCCTGCTGATTTCATAATCCTAGAGACTGGAAAGTGTATGGATGAATCCATCATCCTTGGCAGACCCTTCCTAGCCACAGCAAAAGCTGTGATTGATGTTGACAGAGGAAAATTGATCATTCAAGTGAATGAAGACCCCCTTGTGTTTAAAGCTCAAGGATATCCCTCTGTCACCATGGAGAGGAAGCATTAAGAGCTTCTCTCAATACAGAGTCAACCAGATCCCCTACAGTCAAACTCTAAGTTTGGTGTTGGGAGGCCACAACCAAACTTTAAGTTTGGTGTTGAACCCCCACACTCAAACTCTAAGTTTGGTGTTAGGAAGTTCCAACATTGCTCTGAACATCTGTGAGGCTCCATGAAAGCCACTGTCAAGCTATTGACATTAAAGAAGCGCTTGTTGGGAGGCAACCCAATTTTTACTTATCTATGTTAAATTTCTATTTTCTTTTGTTATTTTATGTTTTCTGTAGGTTGATGATCATGTGAAGTCACAAAAACAATTGAAAAAGCAAAAACAGAAGGAAAAACAGAATGAAAAATAGAACACCCTGGAGGAGGAACTTACTGGCGTCTAAACGCCAGTAAGGGTAGCAGAATGGGCGTTAAACGCCCAGTCTGGCACCATTCTGGGCGTTTAACGTCAGGATTGGCAGCAAGGGGCGTTTTACATGCCACATGATGCAGGGATGAGAAATCCTTGACACCTCAGGATCTGTGGACCCTACAGGATCCCCACCTACCCCCACCTCTCTCTCTCTCCTCTTCACCCATTCACCAATCACCTCACTACCTCTTCCCCAAAAAAACCCTCACCTATTAAATCCCACTATTCTCTTCACCACTCACATCCATCCTTCATAAAACCCCACTTACCTTACAATTCAAATTCAAACCACTTTTCCACCCAAACCCACCCATAATGGCCGAACCATACCCCCCCTCCACTCCTATATAAACCCATCTTCACTCCTTCATTTTCACACAACATACACACTACCTATCCCCCTTGGCTGAAACACAAAGCCCCCTCCATCTCCTCTATTTCTTCTCCTTCTACTCTCTTCTTTCTTCTTTTGTTCGAGGACGAGCAACCTTCTAAGTTTGGTGTGGTAAAAGCTAAAGCTTTTTTTTGTTTTTCCATAACCATTAATGGCACCAAAGGCCGGAGAAACCTCTAGAAAGAGGAAAGGGAAGGCAAAAGCTTCTACCTCTGAGTCATGGGAGATGGAGAGATTCCTCTCAAGGGTGCATCAAGACCACTTCTATGAAGTTGTGGCCAAGAAGAAGGTGATCCCCGAGGTCCTTTTTAAGCTCAAAAAGGGCGAATATCTAGAGATCCGACATGAGATTCGAAGAAGAGGTTGGGAAGTTCTCACCAACCCCATTCAACAAGTCAGAATCTTAATAGTTCATGAGTTCTATGCCAATGCATGGATCACCAAGAACCATGATCAAAGTGTGAACCCGGGCCCTAAGAATTGGCTTACAATGGTCCGAGGGAAATACTTAGACTTTAGTCCAGAAAATGTAAGGTTGGCATTCAATTTGCCTATGATGAAAGGAGATGCACACCCATACACTAGAAGGGTCAACTTTGATCAAAGGTTGGACCAAGTCCTCATGGACATCTGTGAAGAGGGCGCTCAATGGAAGAGTGATTCAAGAGGAAAGCTGGTTCAACTAAGAAGGCATGACCTCAAGCCCGTGGCTAGGGGATGGTTGGAGTTCATCCAACGCTCAATCATTCCTACTAGCAACCGATCTGAAGTTACTATAGACCGGGCTATCATGATTCATAACATCATGATTAGAGAGGAAGTAGAAGTTCATGAGGTTATATCCCAAGAACTCTACAAGGTGGCGGACAAGTCCTCTACGATGGCAAGGTTAGCCTTCCCTCACCTCATTTGTCACCTCTGCAATTCAGTTGGAATTGACATAGAGGAAGACATCCTCATTGATGAGGACAAGCCCATCACTAAGAAAATGATGGAGCAAGTGTGAGAACCTCACCAAGAGCATGAGGAAACTCCTCATAATGAAATCCCTGAGATGCCTCAAGGGATGCATTTTCCTCCACAAAACTATTGGAAGCGAATCAACACCTCCCTAGGAGAATTAAGTTCCAACATGGGACAACTAAGGGTGGAGCACCAAGAGCATTCCATCCTCCTCCATGAAATTAGAGAAGACCAAAGAACCATGAGAGAGGAGCAACAAAGGCAAGGAAGAGACATTGAGGAGCTCAAGCACTCCATAAGATCTTCAAGAGGAAGAACAAGCCGCCATCACTAAGGTGGACCCGTTTTTTAATTTCCTTGTTCTTTATTTTCCTATTTTTCGAATTTTTATGTTTATGTTATTTATGTTTGTGTCTTTATTACATGATCATTAGTATCTAAGTGTCTATGCCTTAAAGCTATGAAAATGAATCCATCACCTTTCTTAAATGAAAAAATGTTTTTAATTGAAAAAGAAAAAGAAGTGCATGAATTTCAAATTTTAAAACAGTTTAATTATTTTGATGTGGTGGCAATACTATTGTTTTTCTGAATGAATGGTTGAACAGTGCATATTTTTTAATTTGATTGTTTATGAATGTTAAAATTATTGGCTCTTGAAAGAATGATGAGAAAAGGAGAAATATTATTTGATAATCTGAAAAATCATAAAATTGATTCTTGAAGCAAGAAAAAGCAGTGAAAAGCTTGCAGAAAAAAAAGGGATATACGCGAAAAAAAAAAAAGAGAAGAAAAAAAGAAAGAAAAAGAAAAGCAAGCAGAAAAAGCCAATACCCCTTTAAACCAAAAGGCAAGGGTGATAAAAAGGATCCAAGGCTTTGAGCATCAGTGGATAGGAGGGCCCACAGGAATAAAATCCTGGCCTAAGCGGCTAAACCAAGATGTCCCTAACCATGTGCTTGTGGCGTGAAGGTGTCAAGTGAAAACTTGAGACTGAGCGGTTAAAGTCGAGGTCCAAAAGCAAAAAGAAGAGTGTGCTTAAGAACCCTAGACACCTCTAATTGGGGACTCTAGCAAAGCTGAGTCACAATCTGAAAAGGTTCACCCAGTTATGTGTCTGTGGCATTTATGTATCCGGTGGTAATACTGGAAAACAAAGTGCTTAGGGCCACGGCCAAGACTCATAAAGTTGTTGTGTTCAAGAATCAACATACTTAACTAGGAGAGTCAGTAACACTATCTGGATTCTGAGTTCCTATAGATGCCAATCATTCTGAACTTCAAGGAATAAAGTGAGATGCCAAAACTGTTCAGAAGCAAGAAGCTAAAAGCCCCGCTCATCTAATTAATACTGATCTTCATAGATGTTTTTGGAATTCATTGTATATTCTCTTCTTTTTATCCTATTTGATTTTTAGTTGCTTGGGGACAAGCAACAATTTAAGTTTGGTGTTGTGATGAGCGGATAATTTATACGCTTTTTGGCATTATTTTTAGTATATTTTTAGTATATTTTAATTAGTTTTTATTATATTTTTATTAGTTTTTAAATAAAAATCACTCTTCTGGACTTTACTATGAGTTTGTGTATTTTTCTGTGATTTCAGGTATTTTCTGGCTGAAATTGAGGGACCTGAGCAAAAATCTAATTCAGAGGTTGAAAAAGGACTGCAGATGCTCTTGGATTCTGACCTCCCTGCACTCAAAGTGGATTTTCTGGAGCTACAGAAGCCCAATTGGCGCGCTCTCAATTTCGTTGAAAAGTAGACATCCTGGGCTTTCCAGCAATATATAATAGTTTATACTTTTCCCGAGATTTGATGGCCCAAATCGGCGTTCCAAGTCAGCTCAAGAATTCTGGCGTTTAACTCCAAAACTGGCACAAAAGCTGGAGTTAAACGCCCAAACTGGCACAAAAGCTGGCGTTTAACTCCAAGAAAAGTCTCTACACATGGAAGCTTCAATGCTCAGCCCAAGCATACACCAAGTGGGCCCGGAAGAAGATTTCTGCATTAATTACTGATTTCTGTAAACCCTAGGCTACTAGTTCTCTATAAATAGGACCTTTTACTATTGTATTTTTATCTTTGGATTATCTTTTGATCCTTTGATCACGTTTTGGTGCTGGCCTCACGGCCAATGCTAGACCTTGTTCTTATGTATTCTCAACGGTGGAGTTTCTACACACCATAGATTAAGGTGTGGAGCTCTGCTGTTCTTCATGAATTAATACAAAGTACTATTGTTTTTCTATTCAACTCAAGTCTATTTCTTCTCCAAGATATTCATTCGTTCTTCAACTTGATGGATGTGATGATCCGTGACACTCATCATCATTCTCACCTATGAACATGTGCCTGACAACCACCTCTGTTCTACTAGCAATGACTTGAATGCGTATCTCTTGGGTTTCTAATCTAAGATTGGAACCTTCATGGTATAGGCTAGAATTATTGGCGGCCATTCCTGATATCCGGAATGTCTAAACCTTGTCTGTGGTATTATGAGTAGGATCTGGGAAGGGATGACTGTGACGATCTTCAAACTCGCGATTGTGGGGCGTGTGACAAACGCAAAAGGATCAATGGATCCTATTCCGACATGATCGAGAACTGACAGATGATTAGCCGTGCGGTGACAGCGCATTTGGAACGTTTTCACTGAGAGGACGGAAAGTAGCCATTGACAACGGTAATGCCCAACATAAAGCTTGCCATGGAAAGGAGTATGAATGATTGGAAGAAGGCAATAGGAAAGCAGAGGTTTAGGAGGAACAAATCATCTTCATACGCTTATCTGAAATTCCAACCAAAGAATTACATAAGTATCTCTATCTTTATTTTATGTTTTATTTATCTTTTAATTATCAATTCTCCATCACCATCTGAATTAGCCTGACTGAGATTTACAAGGTAACCATAGCTTGCTTCAAGCCGACAGTCTCCGTGGGATCGACCCTTACTCACGTAAGGTTTATTACTTGGACAACTCAGTGCACTTGCTGGTTAGTTGTGCGGAATTGTGACAAAGTGTGATTCATGTTTAAGAGCTCCAAGTCCTTTGGCGCCATTGTTGATGATCACAATTTCGTGCACCAGGCATCTCATGATTGGCAGGGAGATTCTTAGCTCTTTGATATTTATCACAGTTCTTCACAAATGCTCTTGAGTCTCTGAAGAGAGTCTACCAGTAAAAATCACTCTAAAGGACCTTAGTAGCTGTCCTTTCACCAACAAAGTGGCCTCCATACTCAGAACCATGACAATGCCAAAGAATCTGCTGTGTTTCCTCATCTGAGACACACCTCTGGATTATACCATCTAAGCATCTCTTAAAAAGATAAGGTTCCTCCCACAGGTAGTACTTTGCATCAATTAAGAGATTTTTAACTTGTTGTCTACTGTACTCCTTGGGGATGAACCTCATGGCTTTGTAGTTTGCAATATCTACAAACCACAGAGCAATCTGAATAAAAAAGAGTTGCTCATTCGGGAATGTCTCAGTCATAGCAGTGGGTGGTAGCGTTTCTTCTCCAGGCTCAATCCGGAAAAGGTGGTCGGCCACTTGATTTTCTGACCCCTTTTTGTCCTTGATCTCAATGTCAAATTCGTGAAGGAGCAACACCCATTTGATTAATCTTAGTTTTGAATTCTGCTTGGTTAGAAGGTACTTCAAAGCACCATGGTTAGTATAAACAATAATCTTGGAACCAATTAAATAGGATCTAAACTTATCAAAGGCATACACAATGGCTACCAGTTCTTTTTTTGTGGTTGTGTAGTTCTTTTGAGCATCATTCAATATCCTACTGGCATAGTAAATGACGTACATAAGCTTGTCCTACCTCTGTCCCAAGACAGCTCCTATGGCATAATCACTGGCATCACACATTAACTCAAATGGTAAATCCCAGTTAGGTGGAGCTATGATGGGAGCAGAGACAAGATTTGCTTTCAGAGTTTCAAAGGCATGCAAACAGTCATTATCAAAAATAAAAGGAACATCAGCAACCAAGAGGTTGCTCAAAGGTTTATCAATTTTTGAAAAGTCCCTTATAAACCTTCTGTAAAATTTTGCATGACCTAAGAAACTCCTAACTACCTTAGCATTAGTTGGTGGTGGTAATTTTTCAATCATATCCACCTTTGCTCTATCAACCTCAATCCCCTTGTTTGAAATTCGGTGTCCAAGAACAATACCTTCTATAACCATAAAATGACATTTCTCCTAATTTAAAACAAGGTTTTATTCTTGACACCGTTTTAAGACCAAAGATAAATGCCTAAGACAGGATTCAAAAGAATTACCAAAAATAGAAAAGTCATCCATAAAAACCTTAATAAATGTTTCAATCATATCAGAAAAAATTGAAGGCATGCACCTTTGAAAAGTTGCTGGGGCATTACAGAGTCTAAACGGCATCCTCCAGTAAGCAAATACTCTAAAAGGACATGTGAATGCCGTCTTTTCTTGGTCTTGGGGGTCCACTGTAATTTGGTTATAGCCAGAATATCCATCAAGAAAGCAATAAAAAGCATGACCGGCTAACCTCTCAAGCATTTGATTAATGAAAGGTAAGGGGAAGTGATCCTTCCTTGTACCAGTATTGAGCCTTTTGTAATCTATGCACATCCGCCATCCTGTGATGGTCCTTGTGAGAATCAGCTCATTCTTTTCATTCTTGATCACTGTCATCCCTCCTTTCTTGGGAACTACCTGCACATGATTCACCCAAGGGCTATCAGAAATAGGGTATATAATCCCGACTTCCCATAGTTTTATTACCTCTTTTTGGGCTACCGCTTTCATGGTTGGATTTAGCCTCCTTTGTGGTTGCACAACTGGTTTAGCATCATCTTCAAAAAAGATCTTGTGAATACAATTGGTTGGACTAATCCCTTTTAAATCACCAATGGTCCATCCAAGAGCCATTTTGTGACTCTTGAGCACTGTAATCAGTGCTTCTTCCTCCTCAGACTTCAAGGAAGAGCTAATAATCACTGGATATGAATCATTCTTACCTAGGAATGCATATTTCAAAGAAGGAGGCAAGGGCTTCAACTCAAGCTTAGGAACTCCTTCCTCAGCTTTAGGCATGTATAATATGTCTTTTTGAGGTGGTGAATCATCAATTTCAAGCAAATTATCCTCAGATAGAGAATCCAGAGCATCATCAAATGCCTCAGCTTCAAACACCTCTTGAACAAGTGGTTCAACAATATCAACTCTCATACACCCCACATGATCATTAGGGTGTTTAATAGCTTCAAACACACTAAGGACCACTTCTTCTTCATTGACCCTTAGGGTTAGTTCACCCTTTTGCACGTCAATTAGAGCTCTACCTGTAGCTAAAAAGGGTCTTCCAAGAATAATAGAAAAATTTTTATCCTCTTCCATATCCAATATGACAAAATCAGCAAGAAAAATAAATGGACCCACTTTCAAGGGGAAATCCTCAACAACTCCCATAAGAAACTTAATAGAAAGGTCAGCAAGTTGAAAAAAAATACGAGTGGGTTTTACCTCATCAATTTGGATCTTTCTCATCAATGAAAGTGGCATGAGGTTGATGCTAGCTCCAAAATTACACAAAGCTCTCTGAATAGTGACATCCCCAATGGTGCAAGGAAATTACAAAGCTTCTCGGATCTGCATCTTCTCAGGAAGGTTATGCTGAATGATGGTACTGCATTCCTTTGTCAACACCACTATCTCACTTTCCTTCCAATTCCTCTTGTTACTCAACAATTATTTCATAAACTTGGCATAAAGATGCATTTGCTCCAGGGCCTCTGCAAAAGGAATGTTGATTTGAAGCTTCTTGAAGACCTCTAAAAATCTGGAAAATTGCTTGTCTTTAGAAGCGTTCTGGAGTCTCTGAGGGTATGGCATTTTAGGCTTGTATTCGTGAGCCTTAGGCAATGACGGATGTGTGTCAAGAGAGACTAGAAAAGGGTTGTCTGCACGCCTAGGAAGGGCATGTTCCACCTCCTCCTCCTTCTCCTCTGGAGCTTCTTTTTCAACCAGCTCCTCATTAACCTTGGTCTCAAAACCAGTCACCTTACCACTTCTCAAGTGAATAGCCTTACAGTCTTCTCTTGGATTCATCACTGTATCATCAAGAATGGTATTAGAAGGTCTCTCATGTAGTTGTTTGCTTAACTGGCCTACTTGCAATTTCAAGTTTCTGAGTGAAGCTCTAGTCTCCTACATAAAACTTGAAACTAGTGATTCCAAATCAGTGGTCTTCTGAGGTTGAGAAGTTGCTTGCTGAGGTTGTTGTGGATGAGATAACTAAAATTGGCGGTTATTAAAACTATTCTGATGAAAACCGCCCTGAGAATTATTAAAATTCTGTGGCCTCTGGGGTTACTCTCTCCTCCCAAAGTTTGGATGATTTTTCCATCCCTGATTAAAGGTCTTGGAATATGGGTCATAGTTGGAGTTTCCAAGAGCATTTCCCATAAAGTTGACTTGTTCAAAATAAAATTGAGCATATTCATAATTCTACTCACCTTGAGTGAAGCCACCATTCATGGCATATGGAGTCTCTTAAGGGGCATTCTGAGCATTAACAACTGAAACTTGCATCCCACTCAAATGTTGAGTGATAAGACTCATTTGTTGAGACAAAAGCTTGTTTTGAGCAAGAAGAGCATCTACGGCATCTAATTCCATGACTTCTTTCTTCACAGAGGACCTCTCAGAAGAATATAAATATTGGTTATTAGTAACCATCTCAATTAACTCTAAGGCCTCTTTAGTGGTTCTCTTCATATGAAGGGATCCTCCTACAGAGTTATCCAAGGAGGTCTTTGCGGATTGAAAAATCCCACCATAGAAGATCTGTAACTGAATCCAATCCGAAAAAGTGCCTGGAGGACACTTTCTGAGCATAACTTTATATCTCTCCCAAGCCTCATGGAGAGATTCACCTTCTTGTTGTCTAAAGGTTTGGACATCTATCCTCAGCTTAGTCAGTTTCTAAGGAGGGAAAAACTTGGTTAGAAACTTATCAACCAATTTTTTCCATGTGTCCAAGCTTTTCTTGGGTTGTGTGTCAAGCCACTTCTTGGCTCTATCCCTCACAGCAAATGGAAAGAGCAACAACTGATAAACTTCAAGCTGGACTCTATTGGTCTTCACTGTATCACAAATTTGCAGGAAACTGGCGATAAACAAGTTAGGATCTTCCTACGGGAGTCCATGAAATTGACAGTTTTGCTGCACCAGAGTGATGCGTTGAGGCTTTAACTCAAAGTTGTTGGCTCCTATAGCAGGTACAGTAATACTATTCCCATAGAAATTGGGATTAGGAGCAGTGTAGGATCCAAGTGTTCTCCTAGGTTGTGCATTTCCATTAGGAGGATTGTTGTTAGGGGGATCCATGGTGAGCACTTCATTCTCTTCTTCAAAATTCTCCTTGAGATTTTCAGCAATTTTATAAAGTCTAGCTTGTTGCAAACGCCGCTCAAGGTCCTCTCAGGTTTAGGATCAAAATCTATAAGAGGTTCCTTGTTTCTGTTCCTGCTCATAAACAAACAGAAAACAAGAAAAGATAAAAATCTCTATGTCAGAGTGAAGAGAATCCCCAGTGAGGTAACCTGAGTAAGAGAAATAATATGAAATAAACTGAACAATAAAGCAGGAAAATTCGAAAATCACTAAACAGAAATTAGGACAAATTTTCAAAATTTTATAGGGATAATAAATAGGGAAAATAAAATAAATAGGGGACACTAAACTTAATTTCAGAAATTAAGGAAAAACAATTAAAGCAAAATGCAAAAATTAAAGCAAAAAAAATTAAATAAAATTAAAGCTAAAAATGCCTAATCTAAGCAATCAAACAACTAGTAGTTGTCAATCACAGCCAATTCCCCGGCAACGGTGCCAAAAACTTGGTGCAAAATTTAAAGTCTACAAACTAACCGGCAAGTGCACCGAGTCGTACCAAGTAATACCTCAGGTGAGTGAGGGTCGATCCCACGAGGATTGATGGATCAAGCAACAATGATTGAGTGATTAACTTAGTCAGACAAGCAAAAAATAGTGTTTGAGAGTTCAAAAGCATTAAACAGCAAATTCAGAGAATTAGAAAGCAGTCAGTAAACGGATTGTGAAGAATATATGAGAAAATAGTTAAGGTTTCAGAGTTGTTTATCTTTCGGATAAACTTTTCTTACCAACTATTTTAATCATGCAAGATTCAATTCATGGCAAACTATATGTGACTAAACCCTAATTCCTTAGTAATTTAGTCTCCTCTAACCTAGTTGACCGCCAATTCCTTGGTCCCTTAAGTTCAATTAGAGGGTTAAGTTCAATTCTAGTTTATGTGCCACAAAAATCCTAATTACCCAAATATAAGAGGATTATATGTTACGTATCCTGTTAAGTACAGATAAGTAGTGATTTAGGAAAAATTATTTTCAAGTTATTGTTCAAGTAAATTGCTTTTCCAAGGTTCACAAGAACTCAAATAGAATATGGGTTATTCTTTTGATCTACCCAAATCCATAAGATGAAGAACGAAAACAAATTCTTGAAATTAAAATCAATACATTAATTAAAATAGAAGAGTAATAGTATTAATCCATAGAATAAATAGAGCTCCTAACCGTAACAATGGAGGCTTAGTTGCTCATGACTCAAAGAGAAAATTAGGGTTCTAAAAACTGTAAACTGTAGAATGAGGTGTGTAAAAAAGAAGAGAGCTCGAAGGGCTGAATCTTTTCCCTTTTATATCTAATCCTAATTAATCTAAAATATATTTTATAAAACTAAATAATATCTTTTCCTATTTCTAAATAAAATAAAAGTTTTAATCGAAATTAAAAAGGGAATCTTCAAGTACTCCTTTTTAGTGTGGGGACCATTGCATTCTTTTAGGATTGGCGCTGTGCCCGAATGATTTGGAGTGCAATTTCTTCATCCGGCGCCTAACTTGGAAATTCCAAGTTAGGCGCCACCAAGGCCATACAGTTTGGAAGAAAAGTGTAAACTATTATATATCGTTGGAAAGTTCTAGAAGTTAACTTTCCAATTCCACTAGAACCGCATCAATTGAAACTCTGTAGCTCAAGTTATGCTCATTGAAGTACATGGAGGTCAGGGTTCACAACATCATCCACTTTCTTCCTTTTCTTCTACATGAACTCTGTCAAATCCATCCGAATGCCACCTAAAATAACCCAAATTTGCACACAACTCAAAGTAGCATTCATAGTGACTAAAAAGTATTTAAATCTTCATTAAACTTAACAAATTCGAATGCAAATTCTCTAGGAAAATATAGGAAATATGCTCACGCATCATGACTACTGGGACCAGTTGACCACATCCATAGGGGAGCTGATATCATCTATTGATTAGCTGAGGATTGAGCATTAGGACCACTCAGCCCTCCTCCACCAGCTAGTGGAGGCAGTGGAGGCAAGGGCACGACATAGATGAGCTGAAGCACCAGAGAGGATTCCCAGGAGGGAGTAGCAGCCGCCATGACAAAGGTGGTTGAGTTTCTTTATCTATTGTTTTCCTTACTTTTCTATTTTTCAGTATTTTATCTTATTTTTTACTTTCGGTTTGAAGCTTCTACATGATCATTAAGAGTAGTTTATTACTTTCTAGTTTAGTTATTTTTTTATATTCCATGTTTATTTTAAAATGTGTCTCATGTATTGCTTTCCAAGATTGAAAAATCAAAAGAAAAAGAAAAGAAATAGTAAAATACATGAGGCTTGAGTAATATATATTATGAGATTATTCTGATTACTTTGATGTGGTGGCATTATCTTTAATTCTGAATGTATGAATAAACAGTGGATATTTGATTTTGAGGTTAAGAAAGTTGGTTCTTGAGGCATAGTAATTTAGAAAAATATTATGGTCTCTCTAACTAAGTAAGACATTGATCCTTGAAGCAAAACAAACGGCAAAAAGAAAATAACAATAAAAAAAGGTCCAAAGCTCTGAGCATCAATGTTTAGGAGATTCAAAATTGATCTAAAGCTCAAAAGAGTTGTTTTCCTAACCATATGCTTGTGGTGTGGATGTGTCAAGTAATCCTTAAAACAGAGCACTAAGAGTCGTGACCAGATGCAATTACAAATCAGAGTATGCCAAAGGCTCTTAGCATCACTAACTGAGAGAAACTAAAAGAAAAAATTAGAACTCAATGAGTTCCTCAGTTAAGTGCTTGTGGTGTTCTTGTATCAAGTTAAGCTTGAAGACAAAACACTTAGAGTCACGGCTAGCCTCAAGGTGCAAAACACCAAAAGAAAAGATAAGAAAAAGCTGTGTTCAAGGGTCAATCAGAGCTTCAAGAGAAAGAGAGTCCATAATATCATCCGAGTTCTAGTGCTGGGAGACATCAATATTTCTAAGCTTCAAAGGATAATGAGATGTCGAGTCTATTTAGAATTAGAGTGTCATTAGCCCCACTCAGTACTTAGACATGAGCCTAAATGAAAACTCAAGTTTTGAGCATTTTCTCTTCTTTTCTCGGTCCTATATTGTTTTAGTTGCTTGAGGACAAGCAACGGTTTAAGTTTGGTGTTGTGATGCGTGAGCATCTTGTACCCTTTTCCACTTATTTTCTAGTCATTTGTAGTTAGTATTTATTAAGTTTTATTATATTTTAGTGCAAAAATCCTCTTTGGATCCTACTTTGAGTTATTTTAGTATTTCTATGATTTTAGGTGAAATTCAGAGCAAGTTGGCAGAGTTTTAAGCTAAAAGAAGAAGACTTGAGGCTGCCACTCTCGGCGCTAAACGCCAGTCGTTTAGCGCCAGCAAGCCTTGCAACCAGGAATGCCTCTGCCCCCAGGCAGCCCAAGTTGAAAGCCCACTCTTGGAGCATCTCTAAGTGAATTTAGCTTTTATTAGTTATCTTATCTTTTATTTTTGTAATTTTTATTTACAAACAATATCTTTTAGTTTTTTTAGGATTTATTATTTTATTTTAATTTCAAATCAAATCTGGTTAGATATAAAAGGGAAAAGATTCACCCTTTAGAGAGAACTTGGCATCTTCTCACTTCCGCACTTTTATACTTTTCAGAACTCTTGTTTTCTCTGTAAGTCATGTGCCACTAAACCTCTTTGGTTAAGGTTAGGAGCTCTGTTTATTTCTATGGATTAAGACTATTATTTTTCTATTTTAATTAATGTACTGATTCAGTTTCAAGGATTACTTGCGTTCTTAGTTTCATGAATCTCGGTGGAACGAGAGTATGACCCTTATTTTAGATGCGTTCTTGTAACCCTTGGGAGAAGTCTCTCACCTAAACACATCTTGAAAGTAAATTCCTCCTAAATTGCTAATTACTTGAACAAATCTGGATACATGACATATAATCCGTTTAGCCTTGGGTAATTAGGGTTTTTGTGGTTATAAACTAGATTTGAACTTAACCCTCTAATCGGAATCAAGTGACCAAGAGATTGGCGATTGATGAAGGTTAGAGGAGACTAAATCACTAAGAGATTAGGGTTTAGTCAATTACAGTTTGCCATGAAATGAATCTTGCATAATTAAAATAGTTGGTAAGAAAACTTAATCCAGAAAAGTAAACATCTTCGATACATTAACCGTTTCTCTCATTGATTTCTACACCAAACTCATTACTTGCTTTCTTTACTCTTGATTTACTGTTTAATGCTTTTGAAAACCTCCAAACCAATTCTTTTATTGCCTAACTAAACCAATCAGTAGACCATTGTTGCTCAATCCATCAGTTCTTGAGGGATCGACCCTCACTCACTTGAGGTATTACTTGGACGACCCGGTGCACTTGCTGGTTCAGTTGTGGATATTCTCAAAATCCGCACCAATTTGACTTCGACTTAATAGCCATCATTCTAACTACCTCTCTGTGTTCTGTCCATATCCAATACCCATCTTTGAACCCATTACTGTAAAGGTGAAGCATTATATCTACCGGTCCTAACCACTTAGTCATCCGACATTTTTCACACGGACACCTAGATACCCCTTCAGACCTAAACGGTTTCATGCTGAACACATGCGCGACAAACGCGTCAACCCCTCTCCGTGTTCTGTCCATATCCAATACCCATCTTTAAACCTGTTACTATAAAGGTGAAGCGTTATATCCGCCGGTCCTAACCACTTAGTCATCCGACATTTTTCACACGGACACCTAGATACCCCTTCAGACCTAAACGGTTTCATGCTGAACACATGCGCAACAAACGCATCAACCCCTCAAAGAAATCAGGTTTTAATCCCCCTATCCACCATTATCCCTATCATACATCCATAGACGATGACTTGGAATCATATTGAAACACACATCCTATAATTCAACGAACAAGACAAATTATTAAATTTTTTAGAAAATTCGGCAGAATATACCTTATAATTAGAATCTTTCACCAAATACAATTATTATTTTCTACAAACCAAACAAGTTTTAAAACAAATTACACAAAATTTTGGCAGAACTTTTCCTTATTTCAGAGACATCCATCAAATAAATATAATATTTTTCACAGTGAAAACAGCTGCATGCATAAATTAGAACAAACACAAATTCAATAACACATCAAATCCTAACCGTTCTAGTACGCAACCCCTTATAACTCAACAATTTTCCGCAAACAAGGGTTTTGAGAAGGCGCCTCTATGCACCTTCTCCCACTTCTGTCCTAAAACACTGTCCTAAAAAAAGTTAGTTCAACATAAAACTTAAACAATTGATTATAGTTAGAGATAGAAAATCTACATGAAATACGGATGCACAGAATACAGAAGAAGCAAAATCCAATTAATCTCAGAGAAATTGCACCGTCCTAATGAAAAAAAAACTTATTAAACTCATAATAAAGTGAAACTAATTAATTGAACAAACTACACAAAATCTTTCAACAATGTTGAGCACTCTTAATCTCACCCTACTTAACCTACCTTAATTTAATTTCAATTTAAGTTAAATTAACATTAGAAATCCTAATGAAAAACTTTATTACCCTATTTTAATCAATAATTTGATAATAAAATCAACCTTAAACTCACAAAAAAAGAATCTGATAAAAACTAAAAAATCCTAACCACAAACTTCATTATCCTAATTTACTCAATAATAATTTGGTAAAATACCTAACAAAATCTTAAAGTCACAAAACAATCGAATAAACTATAAAAAAAACTATACTAAATCCTAATCACAAACTTCATTACACTAGTTTAATCAATAATTTCATAAACTGTTTAAAAAAAATTTCTAAACTCACATAAAAATCTTTAAAAAATTAAAAAACTATGTCAAAATTACCTCTGATGGTGGCTGCAGAATGCTAGAGGCATGGTGGTATCAAGAGTGACGACGACAACGTCACTATCACCGACGGCAGTGACCACGAAGAATAGTGGCGGCATTCCTTTCTAACGGTGATCTGACCCCGACAACTCCAGCGGCGAGAACGTCCAGCGGCGGTAGCACCTCCTCCGACGAGAGAACACGAGAGGAGAGCGAGAGAAGAGAGAGAATGAACTCGGACAATGAGGGAGAAAGGATTTGCGTTTGAATTTTAAACCATTCTTATTGTCAGAATCTTCCGCCGGTAAATTTGGTAAACGCAGCATTTCACTAAAACGATTTACCGTTAGATTTAGAGTCGAAATATAAAATCCAATGGTAAACATTTTGGAAACTAATGCTAAGTAGTATCTAACACAAAAACCAACGCTAAATCCGCTGGTAATGGGCGCCGCCAAATTCTCCGGTACTTAGCGTTTTTTTTTTTTTTGTAATGTTTCTTGTTTCGGCCGTCAGTTCAATTAGTCAACTTCCTTCCGATCCTTTGCCCTCAATTGGACAAGTGTTGAGGTGAGTTTCCTTCGATCCTGTTATTTTTTTTTCAATTTTATTGCTGTAAATCATCACTACAACTTAAATTTATTGCTGAAAATTAAATTTGTTGTTGAAATACTGATTTAATTTTTTTTGTTGCCATAAATCATATTTGGAGGTATAAATTTTCTTGTCGAAAATTGTTATAGTTGAATTTGTTGTTGAAATTTATCAATGAGCTGAATTTGTTACTAAACATATCACTTAGCAATTTTTTTTGTTGCTGAAAACATCATCGAATTAAATTTGTTGCTGATTATTATCACTGAATTTTAAATTTGTTGCTATTTTGTTTAACTAATCACTTAAGGAAATCTTTGTTGCTGTAAATCAAAGCTTTGTTGGATTTTGAAGGGGTTATGAGGGAAGCGAAAACTTGTGGTGTGAAGCTTCCATCGGATATGGTGGAGGCACTGAGGTAGCGAAGACCATTGGCATTTAAAAAAGTTTCCTTCAATGTTACTTGGATTACATGTAGGTTTCTTTCAAAGTGTGAATTTTTGGGGAAGGAAAAAATCATTTCAGTGGTTAAGGTCGATTTTGGTATTTTTGTGTTGCAGGGTTCAACTTAGCCAGTATAGGCACTATCGTTTCTGATGAAGCACTGCTCTATTATAAAAAAATTGAATGCTTGTTGACCCTCCTTTAATATTTAAAGTTGGAATAAAATTTTGTTTCTAAGTCATTGAAGTGTTACATTTTCCCTGCTTGATATAATGTAATCGTCTGGCTTACACTACCAAAAGAGAATAGTTATGATTATGGAATTGATAAGTAGTGTTTCGAGATGCCAGAATTTTAGGAGAGGTAAAGAGATAAAAAAAGTGAAGGGAAAAGATTTGCAGATCCTCATATGAACCCTATCTAACATATACGAAATGGGTATAATGGAAAAATCAAAGTTTGTGTTTATTTTTAAAGTTGTGTGTTTATCTCTTTTTATCCTTATTTAAGAGATCTAAGCTTATATATATTTTGACTATTTGAGATTATCTTTAGAATTATGCTATTATATATGATAAGATCTTTGATATTAGATTTATCTTGATATTAAATTAGGGGATTGATTGGTGGATGATTGATGTTATAATTGTAATTGGTGATATTTTATATTTTTAATTTTTGGTTTGGTTTTTCATATTTACAAGAGTGTCAAAATGATGACAACATACTAGATACACGACTTAAGAATATTTTGATTTATGGAGATATTAATTTATATAGAATTTTTGTATTGTGGTTGAACTTGTAAAACTAATTTTAATGTTATTTTGCTTTAAAACAATCTTAATTAAATGAAAGATGTTTAAATTATCTATATTTTTATATATTATATAAATGTTGACTTGTTTAGTAAATTAATTAATATAATAATTAATTAAAAAATAATACAATTTGATAAATTATGTGTGTAATTTGTATTAAAAAAATTATTGCAAAATAAATAGTACTTTTGTAACTAAAGAAATGAAAAATGTTACAAAATTGAGTTATATTTTATAACAAAATTTTATGATAGAAAAAATTATATTGTTACGAAAAACATCTTACAAGATTTAGTTTTGTAATTTTAGTTTTTTGTATTAAAAAATTTATTACAAAATATTATTTTATATTGTAATAGTTTCAATTTTTGTTATAAAAATTTTTTATAACGGAACATACTACAACAATTCTGTAATAATTTTTTTTATTACAAATTTTCTTCGTTTCAAAATTCAGATTTTTTGTAACATTTTTTTGGTTATAAATACTACTTTTCTTTTTGTAGTGTATTTAGAGTATTTAATTAATTGAGTAAAAATGATAATATGTTTTAAAATAAGAGATTGCAGATATCATTGACAAATTTTTTAATAATTATAAGGGGTGGAGATGTGTTTAATTCCTATTTTGTTGATGGCAACATCAAAGATAAAACATATAGAACTTAATAGAACTTATTGTGCAGTACATTAAATTCAAGAAATTATTTTCATTTTTATCTCGTCTAGCAGTAGCAAAGCAGACAGAGATGGAAGTCACACAGATGAAACATATAGAAGAGTAATACCACGAAAGATTTTGATTCGGTCACGAAGTACAATGTGGCCTACGACATCTAGTTTCCACCAACAATCTTACACTATAATTAAGATTGATTACAAATACCAATTCTAAAAGATTTGTACTCTTATAACACAACTAAGCTAACCTACCTAAGTTTAGTAATCTCTAAATGCTAACCCGATTTAAATAATGGAAATCAAATGCACTCTAATCTCAGTACACTTTTAAAATTAAACATTCAAATAATAGAATAAATAATTTTTTGTATAAACTATCTCTTATTTATATATATATATATATATATATATATATATATATATATATAAAAGCTTAATTCTAAATAATAGAAAAATATGAACACACTTAAAAATAAAAAAAAAAAAAACAAAGACTGTGTATATGATCTAAATTTTTGCTCGAACTTGATTGCCTTTGGATGAATCATCATATATAAAGCTTGAAATATTTTTCAATATTAGAATAGTTTTATTTTTTATCAAGCTAACCGTTGCACCATTCATTATTGTAGCCGTTGGCATTAAAGAGAAAAATCCTTCCTTCTTTAGTTTGATCACAAGTGCACTAGCTTTCCAAACTTAGATTGATATCATCTTCAATGATATTTTTTTTAATGTTGCTGTTTTGCACAATCCAAATTTGTTTGTTTGGTCATCCTTATTTGACACCTACAATGTTTATAATAATAAATTAGTTAAATAAAAAATTATTAATTATATTTATCATCACAAGATAAATATTCAATTTTTTACTCAACATAGTATATTAAAGAACTAATAATATTTAACTTTAGTATATAAGTAAAATTGATCCACTAATAATTATTAATGTAAAAAATTTTTATTTAAATTTAGAACATTAATGATTGATTGATAGAGTTTAAAATTTTATTTATAAAAAAAAAATCAACAAAAAATATTACAAAAAAATTTTTATTATATTTTTTTCTAACACACAACAAAATATGACTTAATTGCAGATGACTTTCATTATTTCTAATTTATACGTCTTTCACAAGAGATTTTTAATTTTGATATGGAGGGAATAACGTTGTAAGCAAGGATATGGAGGTTTATGATGTATCACCGAGTTGTGACGGCTGTGCAAAAGTAATCAGACGGACCGATTGGGAGCGCTAAAATCGGACGGTCCGATTTGCGTACTCCTTCCACGTGGCGCGCATGCAGATGGCTTCCTTGGTTGGTTTCGTTGCACTATACCCCAAATATGAGTGTTTCCCCCCTCCTTCACTCTCATATCCCTCTCTTCATGCTCCCCAACCTCACAACTTTTTCTATTATTCACCATTGTTGGACCACAACAAACTTCGAAAAAAATTGAAAGACAATGCCAAGAAGACCAAAAATCAAAGAAGTAAATCAACCAGAGTTTCATATTGTTAATTATCTTGGGCATCCTAATTATGTAAGTTTTTATTTTTTAATAATTTGATTTAATAATAATAATAGTGATAATATTAGATTTTATTAGCAATATATATTATAATGGCACTAAGTAGAGATTAGTCATGTATGTGTGTATGATATTGTTACTGTTAGGTGGTTAGAAATAGAGATTAAAATAGGGATTAGTCATGTATGTATGTATGTATGTATGTATGTATGTATGTATGTATGTATGTATGTATGTATGATAAGTGGGGTGGGAAACACTGAGAGGGGTAGAACTAGGTTTTTTCGTAGAGATCCTAGGGTTTGGAATAGAGAAGAGTACTTTCGATTGGAAAACGAATCGTTCTCTATCTTTGTAGATCATCTTCCTGAAGATATTTCCAAAAAGGAGCTACATCATTTGTTCAATTGGACTGGGCGGATAAATGATATCTATTTGTCACGAAAACAAAAAAATGGAATGGTGTACATCTTTGCGTTCATCCGCTATACAACAAAGGGAGGAGCTCTGAAGGCGATTGCGGAAATGAATAAGATGAGGTTACGAGGAAAGACTGTTACAGTAGGAGAAGCTAAATATCGACGCACGAATGGAGTAAAGAATACGAAGGAATTTCAAGAAGCATATGATTCGCTGAACCCTGCTAACATTCAACCCCAACATGAAGGGCGCCAAAGGGTTGAAAGGAGCGATGTGAAAGAGCTGGCAAAGAGGGAAACTCCATTCAACAAGCGTGGCAATGGGTGGACGAAGAAGTTGGAAGTGCCAGTGGCAAAAGCGAACCTGGACTGGCTGCAGAGAAGTTTAATAGGCGGAACGACAAAGGCGATTGACTATAAGTCCTTGAAGGCCATGATCAGGAATAATGTACCCCAAGTGGTGGAAGTCAGGGAATTAGGAGCTTATAAGGCACTGCTGACATTCGAAAGTATACTAAGTGCTGAAGAAGCCTATACATTCGAACTGAACAACCTCCTGAAGTTTTTTCATAATGTATGGAGATGGGATGAGGAGGAGCGTAGTGAAACTCGAAGGGTATGGTTAGAGTGCTTTGGTATTCCCTTGCATACGTGGTCAACAGAGACCTTCAAGATGATAGGAAGCCAATGGGGAGAAGTTGTTGGATGCGACAAAGCTACAGAATCATGCCTCTCTTTCAGTATGGCACGGATACAAATTGACACTTGTATTATAGACAGAATCAATGAGTGGATTCACATCACAATTGGCACTAGTGGATTCGACGTCCTAGTCAAGGAGGTTGGCCACGAAAGCTTTGGTTTGGAATGTAGATTTGAAGAGCTAGATAAACCTTATTCCCCAAGAACATGCGATACCTCAGGTGCAAGCGGTTCAATAGTGTCATTGGTAAACAGAGATCCAGCAGCTGAGTTGGTGATGGAGGTGCCAAGGGAGGAAGACGGTGAAAAGGATATTTCGGTAATTCCCGAGAACATATTGAATGAATGGAGTAATGACAGATCAATTCAAATTCAAAATCCAAAGATAACAGATCGCGTTAATGTAGCAGGAGTGGCTAAATTAAAGGGATATTGCGATTTGGCTTCTGATACGGAATCAGAGAAAACAGTCAGTTGCGGTTACGGTAATGTTGGGATTATAGAAGGAAGCGGTCTGAAAACAAAGGCTGATCAAAGAAGTGGTTTGAAAAAAAAGCTAATCAAATAAGCCTTGTTAATTGGGCTGAAAACAAAGAGGGGTCCAAGTGTGATGAAGGGAGGAGTTTGGGCTGCGTAGTTGTTGACAAGGGCCCAATCCATGGTGAGCATGATGTTTGTAACCCAAACCGAGTGGAGGAGTGTTCAGGGAGTAAGCAAATGTGCTTGGACCGGGTCGGGATCCATCCGGGTCACCCTTCTCAACTGGAAAACCTGTGCGCCGTTGCTGAGGTCCAGATCAAAGGGGCGATATTGAAGCTGAACGATGGCGGAGCGGGCAGTGCGCAAAGAGGAGGAGGCCACCGTGAAGATACACAAGAACCTCGTCGCTTGATAGCTGAAGAAGACGGAGGCCTTGCGATAGCGCTCGGTGTGGGCTCCAATGGGCCAACAAGACGCCGCACAGCACTGGTTGGAGACGCATCGCCGGCGACAACGGGAGGCGTTCCTTCTGCTGAACACGAGCTCGGCAGCGTAGCTGAAGAGACTGGATCGGTACCTGAGAAGGCTTTAGTGGGCCGTGAAGACTGGGCCGATGGAATAGTTGATGGGAGGATGTTGGACCCTGTGAGAATTGATGAGGGCAGCAGTGAAACTGGGGCGGCTGCGGAAATGAACAACGGACAGCAGCTAGTCAGTATTGATCATGTCTTGAAGCGGGAAGAACAGATGATTGAAAATAGGAAGGCGTGGGAATTGGCCATTAAATCTGGAGCAGTGCAGTATGATGAAGAGGACGACTTAATGATGATTTTGCAAGAACAGAATGAAGCTTTAGCTGAGAAAAAGAGGATAGCAAAGCAAAAAGAGAAGGCACGCAGAAGCAGACCCAAAAAACTCAAAAAGGTGTGTAACAATGTTTTAAAATGATTTTTAGTTCGTGGAATGTTAGGGGGTTAAGGGGGGTTGGAAAATTAAGTATGATGAAAGAACTCAAAAAGAAACAAAAACTGAATATGTTAGGTTTGGTTGAAACAAAAATGCAAATTGTGACAAAATTTGATGTAATACGTATTTGGGGAAGTGATGCGGTTGGCTGGGAGTTTGTTGAATCAGAAGGGTCGTCTGGGGGTCTGTTATTAATGTGGGATGACATGATGTTTAGAATGAGTAATTGTTACAAAGGGGAGAGGTGGATATGCGTGGAGGGGGCCTTATTGAAAAATGATTTCCATTGTGCTTTCTGTTTGGTTTATGGTCCTCATACGAGAGTGGAAAAACTTGCTGTATGGGAGGAACTGAGCTGTATAGCTGGCTTATGTCAAGTCCCGCTATGCTACATGGGTGATTTTAATGAAGTGTTACAGGTTGAGGAGAGGAAAAATCAGGACAGGTTAACAGCGTCTGCAGAAGAGTTCAAGAGTTGGGTCCAAGATATGCAGCTAGTGGACTTACCATTGAATGATCGTCAATTTACATGGTACAGAGGCAGCTCTTGTAGTCGTATTGACAGAGTCCTAGTGAGTGTAGAATGGACTGAGGAATTCCCGGAGATTCGCTTAAAAGGTGGCCCGAGAGGACTTTCAGATCATTGCCCATTAATAGTTGAAGGTACCATGTTCAGAGGGGGCCCGCGCCCTTTCCGAACTCTAGACTCCTGGTTTACTCATGAAGGTTTCCTAAGAATGATCAAAGAGGAATGGAGGAATATTGGAGAGGGACAGATCACAGACAAGCTGAAGGCTCTAACGGTGCCTTTGCGTAAATGGCATAAAGAAAAATTTGGCGATATGGACAGGAAAATCCAGCGCTTTGAAGAAGAGATCAAGAAGGTAGATGACATGGTTGGAAATGGAGTCCATGATGGTACAGTGGAGGCTAGAAGGAAGGCCCTAGTAAGCTGTTGTAAGCAGTGGTATGTGAGGAAAGAGATACACTGGAAACAGATGTCGCGTTCTAGGCATGCAAAAGATATGGATAAGAACACGAGGTACTTTCATAACTTGGCGTCGGCAAGACGAAGGAATAATAGAATTGATGCCTTGGTGATTAATGGAAGGTTGATAAGAAATCAAACTCGGATCAAGATCACCATCAGGGAGTTTTACAAAGATTTGTATCATCAAGAGAGATCACCGGTGGTAGGTTTTAGGGACGGACTGGTAAACCGGATTGATGAAGAAGAATCGGATGCCTTGGAGAGACTACCGACATTAGAGGAGATTCGAGAGGCTGTTTGGGACTGTGAATCATCAAAGGCTCCAGGTTGCGACGGGTACAATATGAACTTTATAAAGAAGTGCTGGGATGAGATTGGTACAGACTTCACGACATCTGTTCTGGACTTTTTTCGGTCATCAAGGTTGCCTTCTGACTCTAATATCACCTGGGTGGCCCTTGCACCGAAGTACACTGGAGCAAAGGAGATCAAAGACCTCAGACCGATCAGCATGGTGGGCTGCATATACAAAGTAATATCCAAGGTGATGGTTAGAAGAATGAGATCAGTAATGCCAGGTCTAGTTGGGGAGACTCAAAGCGCTTTTGTGAAGGGTCGAAAAATTCACGACGGGGCACTTATTGCGTGCGAAACAGTGCAATGGTTGAAGACAAGGAAGAAGAAGGCGGCAATCATTAAATTAGACTTTCAAAAGGCCTATGATAGGGTTAAATGGAACTTCATTGATATTGTGCTGCAGAAGATGGGATTTGGTCGGAGATGGAGAGAATGGGTCAAGGAATGTGTTGGTACAGCATCCATGTCAATCCTAGTAAATGGATCCCCTTCTAAACCGTTCAAGATGGAGAGGGGGTTGAGACAAGGTGATCCACTGTCTCCGTTTTTGTTTGTTCTGGTAGTGGATGTTCTGCACAGGATGATAGGAGAGGCAGTTAGGAACCGACGAATCTCGCCGCTACTGGTTGGTAAGGAAAATATAGAGTTGTCACATCTCCAGTTTGCAGACGACACTATACTATTCTGTCCACCGGAGGAGGAGACCATCAGGAACTATGCCAGATTGCTAAGGTGCTTTGAGATAATGTCGGGGTTAACGATTAACTTCGATAAATCAAGTCTAATCCCAATAAATTGTGAACAGCTTTGGACAGACAACATGTGCAATCTATTGGGATGTAAAGAGGCGAAGCTTCCAGTCAGATATCTCGGCATTCCACTAGGAGCAAACCCAAGATTGGTCAAGACATGGAAACCGATAATTGATAAGGTTGAGGAAAAGCTCAGCCTGTGGAAGGCTAAGGTGCTAAATAAAGCAGGTAAGTTAGTCCTTATTAAGTCTGTATTGAATAGCCTGCCAGTGTACTACCTAAGCCTGTACAAGATGTCGAAGGCTGTGGCAGAAAAGTTGATATCGTTACAGCGAAGATTCCTATGGAGCAAGGAGGGAGATAGGAATGGCATAGCTCTAGTTAAGTGGGAAGTGGTTCAAGCCCCTAAAAAGGAGGGTGGTTTGGGGATAGGTGATGCACTGATTAGAAACACTGCACTTCTATTCAAGTGGTGGTGGCGCTTTTCGAAGGAGGAGTGTCATTTATGGAAGAAGGTTGTCTGCTCTTGCTATGACTTGGATCCCAATGTGATGTTGTCAGCTCAGCCACTACCTTCTAGAGGGGGACCATGGAGGGATATATGTCAGCTGCAATTTAAGGATGGCAATGTGAGAGATAAGATGATTGCTGGGTTGTCTATGGAGGTGGGTGATGGAAGAAGGACTAGATTCTGGGAAGATGTCTGGCTACAAGGCGGTCCGCTAAAGATGAGGTTTCTGAGACTTTTCTCTGTTTCAAATCAGAAAGGATCTGTCGTAGGGGATTGTGGGTTTTGGGATGGGATAGAGTGGATTTGGAACTTCCAGTGGAGGCGAAACTTACTTCAATGGGAGTTGGAATTAGTAAACCTTTTGCATGAGTCTTTAAGGCCGGTAAAACTAGCATGTGATAAGCAGGACAGAATTGCCTGGAAGTTTGACAAGGAAAGAATTTTTTCAACTAACTCTTTTGTGCAGGTGGTGCAGTCAGATACTCTCCCGGCGGATATCACCAGCTACAGCTTCACCAGAACCATATGGAAAGGCTTAGTTCCACCAAGAGTGGAGTTATTTAATTGGTTTGTTTTGATAGGAAGAGTAAATACTAAAGAAAGACTACTTAGATTTGGGATTATTAATCATGGAGACAACTCTTGTGTATTATGTAAAAGAGATGTGGAACATATTCACCATTTGTTCTTGGGTTGTGAGTTTACTTGGCAGGTGTGGTGTCAATGGCTCTCTGATTTCGGAAGATCATGGTCTATCTCGGGCTCAATAAAAGAACATTTTCTGAGTTGGACAGGCGTTGCTAACAGAAAGGAGGAGCGACATAAGTGGTTGATATGCTTCTGTGCGGTTACTTGGAATGTCTGGCTAGAAAGGAACAGGCGGATTTTTAATAACATAGAAGATGGTCCAGAGGAGGTGTTCCAGAGATCCTTGATCAGTTATAGAGAGTGGAGTAGTTCGGATCCCTTTTGTTGTTGATGGCTATGCCGGAGATGACATCAGGGGAGTATGCTTCTTGTTTTATTTTATTTTCCTTTATGACCTTAGTTGTAGTTTGGTTACTTGTTGCTCCACTGTGTTGTGTTGAGCTCTCTTGTTCAAAAAAAAAAAAGTCTTTGTACCATTGATTTGGGTTTATTTATGATTGTTAGTTAAAATGAAATGAAAGAATGAATGAATAAATATGAATGAAAGAAGGAGAATTGTTGGTTAAAATGAAATGAAAGAATGAATGAATAAATGTGAATGAAAGAAGGAGAATGAGATTTGTAGATATTAGATATTGTTATTGGTATTAGTATTAGTAATTGAGTTTAATAAATTAGTATGATTAATAATATAAATTTAATAAATTATTTATGATCATTAATAATTAAATTTAACATAATTTAATAAAATTTAGATAATAAATTAGTAAACACTAAACCTAAATTGGAAAATTAGTATGTTATTTTATGAATAATAATAATAATAATAGAGGTTAAAAGGAAAAAAATTGTTCTACAAATAAATAATTTATCAGTAGTGAAATTATTCTGATTAGTTAGTTAAAGTTAATTAATTTTTGTTATAAGGTAATAAATATGATTGAAGGATTTTTGTATAACAGATTTACTGTGTATGTTTGAAATGCAATTATGCTAGTAATTAGTTATAATGGACATGTAAGGATAATTGTGTTTTTATTAATATAGTTATATTATACTGGTACTTATAACGGAAATGTGATATTATAGGGTTTACGGATATTGATATGTGATCACTTAAAGCCGCTGGATCCATACAACCAAATTGTTGAGTCACACTTACGCGAGACTGGATTTTATTATGTTTCCCAAATTGGAGTTATCCAATGTCAGTTAGCAATGATTAATGCTCTGATTGAGAGATGGCGACCTGAGACTCACACATTTTATTTTCCGGTTGGTGAGTGTACTGTGTGACCTTGGAGGATGTGGCGATAATTCTCAATCTGCCGACAAATGGTCTTCCGGTTACAAGACCGACCATGAGTAGTTTTGAGGCATTGTAGGCCGAGTGCTTGCACCAATTTGGGGTTGCACCGAGGAAGACGGACTATAGAGGAAGCTTTATAAAATTAACGTGGTTTAGGGGTTTGAAAGATCGTATAGTGTTGACTGATGATGTTCACATTCAGATGTATGTAAAGTATCACATAATGTTGTTATTTGGGACAATTCTGTTTGGAGATAAGTCGGGTGCAGAGGTGCACTGAAAATTTCTGCCTTTGCTCCGTAATTTCGCTGGGATCATACAGTTTAGTTGGGGTTCGGTATGCCTGGCACACTTGTATAGATCATTGTGTAGGGCAACTCGTGTCGACTGCAAGGAGATGGACGGTTTGCTGACACTGTTACTTACTTGGGCTTGGATCCGGCTACCATTCCTTGTGACACATGGCCTCAAACCATATGGGCAAAGCTTCATACGATACTTCCCAACCTCCGAAAATTGATTCCACCGCCTTCTTCTTTGCTAACCAAGCCTTGCGATAACTGATGGTGTAGTTAACTTTGACTAGACTTCAACAATGACTGATTTCACCTTTATAGACGGGTCAACATCTACCAACGGCTTAATTGCTTCTACAACTGTCTTGGAATCCAGTTTCGAATGGTCTTGAGAAATAGTAGACCTGGTACAAGTGTGACTACCATTGTACTTTCTTATCTCCCAATAGTACTTCTTCTGCATTTTGGTAACCCTGATCAGCCAATCACAACCACCGCCATATTGTGTACATTTAGCATAGAATGTCGTCGGTTCCGACTCATAAACCCGATAGTCTACACCTCTACGGATGGTATAATCTTTCATTGCCTTGATTACTGCCTCCTTTGAACTGAATTTCATCCCCACTGTGAACTCACCATTCGCCACAACAGGAAGTATTGCATACATCATAAGTAACAAATCCTTTATTATGTAATCAGTAATAAATCATTTATTACATAAACAATTGATAAACACACTTTACCATGTATGATCATAATAGTCTTTTTTTTTCGCTATTCTATCTACGTAAAGAACTACTAAATATAATTCATAATAAAGAACTATTAACTAATAAAGTAATCAAATATTATGGTCACAAATTACGGTCCACATATCACATATATTACTCATCTGACCTTATTGATCTCCTACTTTAGAGTATCACAAAGCTATCTTTCTTTACATACCTGCATTCATATATTGGAGAAACTCTGGTGCATGCATAACCTCCAAATCCAACGACCGCATGAAAGAAGGCTCCTGAAACAGATGCGGGTTTGCTAGTGCATTTGCAACTTCCGCCACATTTGCGTTCATGGCGCCGTCAGCTTCATCTTCGTCTTCACCTGGACCAACGATCTCATAGTTACTTTCAAATTCCTCATCGCTTTCACTATTATAATCTTCCAATTCTATATTAC
The DNA here is from genome assembly GCF_003086295.3 of Arachis hypogaea. Taxonomy (NCBI): domain Eukaryota; kingdom Viridiplantae; phylum Streptophyta; class Magnoliopsida; order Fabales; family Fabaceae; genus Arachis; species Arachis hypogaea. Next base: position 140,652,579 of record NC_092054.1, read on the forward strand.
GGTCCACTTCAGATTGCTCGAACTCAATATACAACTCGATGCACGACATTTGGTGGCGATTTTTCATATACATTGAAAACATTTCATGCATACTCGCTTCATCTGTCACGTATTTGGTCTGAAATTGAACGAACCCACCAAACACAGATAAAGGATACCTGTACAAAATACACGATACTCTCCTAGATATTTGAGAATCTATCTTCTCACAAATCACACCTTTCAATTCCTCAAATGACAATGTGAACGGAATAACAACATCTAATGAATTTTCACACACAAATTGAACTTCCTCATATGTTTGTAATAAAATCTGCCCGTAACAATAAATTTTCAACACAACTCTATCATCCATAACACTATACGTACTTAACTACTCTCAATCTCACTAAAATTTATTCTGCAAGAATGAAGGAGAAGAATGAGAGAAGAGGAAGAACATGAGCTGAGACACATGATGAAGAAATGGGATTTCTGTGATTTTTTTTGTTTATGTATGCATTACAATCGAATCGGACGGACCGACCACGTCCTATTAATTCAAATTTTTTCGCAACACAAATCGCTGGGTCCGATTGGTGTACTCTTGAATTAAAAAAAATTTGCCCCCCAGAAATCGGTGGGTCCGATTAGTGCACTATTGGATTTAAAAAAATTTGACAACCAGAAATCGGTGAGTCCGATTTCATGCAACAGAAAATTTTTCCTCCCACAAATCGGACCGTCCAATTTGTGTTTCTTTCTCTCTCTGCAAAAAATCGGACGATCCGATTTCTTCCCCCCAGATTCCTAAAGTAACGCCGTCATAACAGTGTAATTCACCCCCTAATCATCATAACCCAGCATAACTCACAATGGTAAATCATATAAAAAAAATCAACCCTTTCACAATGCTACGTTCGACTCTTGCTATAAATCTATAACTAACTAACTATATTTTCTTCTTTTATTATCTATTAAATATATATCTCTTTCTTTCTCTTTCAATGTCATCAAATCATCATTATTTTATATTTATCTATTTATATCTTGATTTTATATTATAATTATAAGAAATATTTTTAAAATTATAATTAAAAGGATAAACTAATTATATTAAATTACAATAATTTTATTAAATAAAATCCAACTAGAAAATAATAAATAATATAGACAAATTATTTCATACTATTTTAGTAATTTTAAAATTTTATAATACAAAATTATTTTTTAACTAAACTATAAAATAGATAAATTAAAATTTCACATGATTTGTTAGATAAACAATTATATATATAAGTGTTTATTGAAATAATTCTAATCTTTTAAAAGGAATCTTGTTAAATTTTAAATTTAGTAATTCATATTTTTATTGATCTTCAAAATTTTAGACACTATTTTAGACAAACGAAAGTATCTATTTATTATAATTTTAGACACTATTGCAATCCTATAATTATAAATTTATAATAACTTAAAAATAAAAAAATTAACACATTTAATTTAAATAAAAGTACTTTTACATAATTCATATATTTAATTATATATTTGACCTCCTAAAATTTTTTTCAAGATTCGCAAGTTAACGTCTATGTTAGTCATTTTATTAATTATTTGTATTAAATTTAATGATTGGAAAACAATAACTTCGTTTAAAACTTTTTAGAATAAAAATAAAATATTTAAAATATCAAAAATCAAATTAAAATTTGATTCAAAAGTTAAAAACTAAAATAATATTTTATCCCATAATTTTATACGTGATGCTTACTTGATGACTGTTTCTTTATACATGTAATATAATCCAGTGTTAAATTGTTAAAGAAAATGTGAAAAATCTAAAATACCTCTAACAAGTAAGAACCCCAAAATACCTCTATTGCCATCTTCTAAATTCAACCCCCCTTTTTTTCATTTTCTAAATTCAGCCCCTATTTTATTTGGGCTTTGTTGAGAGTTCTTTTGTGTGGGTGCTAGTCCAGGTACGGGTTGGGATATGATTTAAACATTTTCTAAACCTAGAATACAAACACCAAAAACAAAAGAATCTAGAATACGACTAACGACATGTTATTGTTGACAAAAACAAATGGGATGAATAAGGCCACAAATTTTACACTGAGCGTAATGGATGGGCGGGTTTCTTCGTGATCATTCATTATCATTAATAATAATAATAATAATATATAATAATAATAATAATTTAGACTAACAATGAACATTAATTACAGAAGACTTCTATGATCCGAATGTCTGTAGCATTAGGGGTGTATGCGGATTGGATCAGATCGGATATGGATGAAAATTTGATCCGATCCGCATAACTCCCATCGGATCGGATCGGATATGATATCCACGCTTTTTAGAGTTGGATCCGATCCGATTCGATCCGCAAACGTGCGGATCGAATCGTATCGGATATCAGATATATCCGCATAATTGAACTTTCTCTTTTTAATCGTATTTCTATGTAAAAAATTCAATAAAAAAAATTTCTTTCACATTTTAAAACTTATTTATTTCTAAAATATTTTTAATCAAACTTTTCCTAAATAACAAAAATAAAATAATATAATATATGAATAATAATTACTAACTAAAACATACAAACAAATAAATATAATACCGAATATATATATATATATATATATATATATATATATATATATATTTAATTATTATTGTGCGGATCCGCGGATCGGATATGCGGATATAGAGCAGATATCCACGATCTGATCCGTAAAGGGTGCGGATCGGATCCTATCCGATCCGATCAATGTGCGGATCGGATCGTATCCGCAATTTTTGGATCGGATGCGGATATTTACCGCGGATCTGCGGATACGATCCGATCCATGAACACCCCTATGTAGCATAAAGTAAATGTACTAGAAATATAGAGAAAGTGTAGGGAGCAACTAAACTATCAGCCAACTTGAATAATTTATTACAAAATAAAATTTTAAATTGTTAAAAATTAAGATTTTAAATAATTAAGATTAATGCCGTCAACTTATTAGGATTAGCGAAACATAACCTTCATTGACTGTTATCGTATAATCGCTTCGTCAACATGAAGTCTTCACGTCGGTACCTTGTCTTCAACTGTATTCGTCGTACTATGTCCTCTGCTGCTATTTTTCTATATATACACTGTGCTGGGCCGACCTACATCAAATAAAAGAAACATTCAAAGTTTAACAAAAGAAACATTCTAAGTTTAACAATAGAAATATTTTACAAAATAAAATTTTAAATTGTTAAAAATTAAGATTTTAAATAATTAAGATTAATGCCGTCAACTTATTAGGATTAGCGAAACATAACCTTCATTGACTGTTATCGTATAATCGCTTCGTCAACATGAAGTCTTCACGTCAGTACTTTGTCTTCAACTGTATTCGTCATACTATACCCTCTGCTGCTATTTTTCTATATATACACTGTGCTGGGCCAACCTACATCAAATAAAAGAAACATCCAAAATTTAACAAAAGAAACATTCTAAGTTTAACAATAGAAACATTTTAAGTTTTACAAAAAAATATTTGAAGTTGAACAAAAGAAACATTTAAATTTAAAAAAAACATCTGAATTTTAACAAAAAAACATCTCACAGATACCTTCTCAAGGTATAAGTTTCAATGGACGGCGAGGGGGTTCTTTATCCACCTTTCACGGTGAACGAATTGCATGGGTGGGGTCAGGTGAGGACTAGTCACGGCGTGATTGGGGTGCGGTGCAGTGGGTGTCGTTTGGAGATCCCTTCGTGGCATTGTAGACGTCAACTTCTGCGGCTCCTTGCTGAGACAGACGAGTTATGGTACCGATTCGACGACAGGGTCGGATGACACGACGGCACAAAGGAGGATTAGTTAGTTCTCTTCATGAGGTTGTGGGCATCGTTGTTGGCACGAGAAGACCGGAATAGTTGATGCCGCGAGTAGATAGTAGGTACTGATTGTGGAGGTGGTGCGACGTGAATGGAGCGTGAGAAAGAGACTAGAGAGTGTGGCGTAGCTGGGAGTGAGAGAAAAAGGTGGGGTATCTTTTAATTTTATGGTGAGTAATAGTGAAAAATTAAAATAGGATTAGATTTGGATAATGTTTTTGGAATTATTTTTGCGTTTTTAGACTTTTTTTTGTTGGGAGTTATATTATAATTGGTAGAATTGATTAGTACCCTTACCTAGCAAAGTTGTAGAATATGTAGTTGAGGAGGGGTAGAATTTGTGATGTTTAGTCATTAATTAATTATCATCAATATTTTTAATAGTGTAAGATGATATCTAATAATATAAGATTAATTTTTTTTATGGTTAAGTATTGGTCAAATTTCAATAAAAGTGTTAACCCCTAAACTTTGTCTATGTAGCCAGCTGTATGTCGTTTCTTTTCACTTTATTTATTGCTTATTAACACGTGCTTTCTTTGGTTGCACCATTCAATTATTTTTTGGACCAAGCCATCAACTAAAGACAAAATCAGAACCCCACCATGCCTCTCCCCAGCTTCTATATAACAATGTGATAGCTTGTGTTATTATCATCATTCCTCGAAAGTATTTACTAAGAAAAAAAAAAATCTCCAAAACCATGGCTATCTCTTACTCAAGTCATCCAAACCCAAAACCATTTTATGTTGTTTTAGCGATTTGCCTTCTTTTCCTTGCAAACAATAACAAGGTGAACGCAGCAAAAGTAATTTCCTTCAACTTCACCAAGTTCTCCACTAGCAACCCTAGCATAACTCTCCAAGGCAGTTCCGAGATTCTAGGAAACGGGGTTTTGGCTTTAACAAATCGTGAAAACCCCGTTTCAAACACCGGTCGTGTTTTGTATGCTACGCCGGTGACTATTTGGGACGAAGCCACTGGCAACATTGCTAGCTTTGTCACTTCTTTTTCCTTTGTCGTTGAAGATGCCGAAGGTGATTACAACTCGGCTGATGGGATCATCTTTTTTCTTGCGCCGCAAGACACCGAGATTCCCAACAACTCGAGTGGTGGATTTCTCGGTGTCGTTGATGGCAGCAACGCTTTTAACCAATTTGTTGGTGTAGAGTTTGACACTTACACCAACGAATGGGATCCAGATTCTGCTCATGTTGGAATTGATGTCAACTCTTTGATTTCGTTGAAGACTGTTAAATGGAATCGCGTAAGTGGCTCGTTAGTTAGAGTGAGCATAATATATGATTCTTTGTCTAAGACCTTGAGTGTTTCCGTTACTAACAAAAACGGTAGGATTACTACCGTTTCCCAAGTGGTTGATTTGAAAGCTGTGCTGCCGGAAAAGGTAAGGGTTGGGTTATCCGCCACCACAACAAGCGGTGGCGTAGAGGCGCATGATATTTACTCATGGTCTTTCACTTCCAATTTGGAGACAACTACAAGCAGCAGAATGAATAATATTGTAAGCTACGCATGATTTGGTCCAATTAATCCTAGTCCCAGCTAGTATGTGTTTTGAAATAATTGAAGATCATGTCATATTATGACGTGTGGGTGGTGTTGGATATGTCATATATATATATGTAGCTTTATCACTATGATCAACTTATGTAGTTGGATATGATGGTTGAATACTTAAATAAGATGAGCTTATGTTGATATAGACCATAAAATATTAGGTAATTAATTTTTTTTCTTGCATTTATTTTATATTTGTGTTATTATTAGTTAACTTTTTTATTATTTCTACTATAAAAATAGTTCTAACATTTACTCAAATAAAAATATCTAAAATATTTTTTTAAGATATTTTTTAATAATTAAAATTTAATATATATAATCGATTAAATCGTGTTATTTTTATCAAAATTAGACCAGATAAATTAATTTGAATGAAAAAATAGTAGTGAATCAAATTTTAAACTAGTCTAGATTAATATTATTTTTTTATAAAAAATGACTACACTATCTTTATTATAGAAAATAACTAAAATACTTTTATTATATATATTAGTTGAGTTATGTTACGTGTACACAAAAATCAGCCACTAAAGTCAGCCACCAGTATAAAATACATACTAAAATACAAATACACATTGAAAATAAATTAAATCACACATGTATATATTTATACACAAATACATTGGTGGCTGATTTTAGTGTACAAATAACATTTTTTATATTAATTTTAAAAATTCTAAATTATAGCCCTTTACTTCTCTGTCGTCATAGGATTAGGATTTAGAGTTTTTAAAATTATATATAAGATAGGTATTTTAGTTATTTTTTATAATAGAGATATTGTAATTATTTTTTATAAAAAAATATTAATTTAGACCAGTTTAAAATTTAATTTATTAGTTTTTCGACTAAACTGATTTGTCCAGTCTAATTTTAATAAAAACAACACAATTTAATTGATTATATGTGTTAAATTTTAATTATTAAAAAATATCTTTAAAAAAATGTTTTTTACCTCTTTACCTAAGTGACTCCCTATTTATACAGCACTATACATAGTATAAATAAGATTATGAAAATTAAATCGGTAATCAAATTGGTATTATTAGATATTCAAAATTTTAAATCTCAATCGAGGTACAAGTAAGTTAAATTGGATATAATAATTTAATATATTTATATATAAAATATAATTTTAAAAATAAATTTTTTGTATTTTATTATTTTAAATTGAATAACCAATGAAAGACCAACTTGATCGATTTACTAAACAAGATTTATCTTGAATGGGAACCAATTTAATAATTAGTTAGTTTCAATTAATCCAATCAAATCGGTCAATTTTATTCGATTTTTAAAAGAGTAAAGTATTGTTTTTGACTTTATCCCCAATGTTTGAAAAAAATTTTAAAGTTGTTCCTAATGTTTCAATCGTCTTATTTAAGTTCCTAACATTTTAAAATTGACTTAATGTTGTCCTGTCGTTAGAGATCCGTTAACAGAATTGACGGCAGGACAAAATTGAGACGATTTTGAAACGTTAGAGACTTAAATAGGATGAAAATGTTGGGGACAAAAACGATACATAGAAATAAATTTTAATTTTATCCTTCAATAATATCAATTTTTTACTGTACATAGTACTCAATTATTTTTTAATCACATCTAAGTAAATTACATTTAATCACATTACTTTCATTCTAAATAAATTTATTTTTTTATAATTTTACACTTAAAGATTTTAGAATAATTTATTCTAAATAATTTTTTTATTTTCTTTAAGTGTAAAATTATAAAAAAAATAAATTTATTTAGAATGAAAGTAATGTGATTAAGTATAATTTATTTAGATGTGATTAAAAAATAATTGAGTACTATGTACGGTAAAAATTGATATTATTGAAGGATAAAATTAAAATTTATTTTTATGTATCGTTTTTATCCTCAACGTTTTCGTCCTATTTAAGTACCTAACGTTTCAAAATGGCCTCAAGTTTGTCCCGCCGTCAATTCTGTTAACGAATCCCTAACGGCAGGACAGCATTGAGTCAATTTTGAAACGTTAGGGACTTAAATAGGACGATTGAAATGTTAGGGACAACTTTGGAATTTATCCCAAATATTGGGGATAAAAATGATACTTTACTCTTTTAGAATTATGGTTTTGAAAATCAAACTGACCGGTCGGTTCAATCGGATTAACTGAGAATCTTTTTTGGTTGTTTTGGTTGAAGTGAAAAATCACCTAATAAAAAACTTGTAAAAAAAAATCAGTCGAACTGATAGTTAATTGGTAAACTGATTGAACTGGCCTTTTTTTTTAATTCAGTTTTTTTAATTAAAAAAAATAAAACCCCTCCTTTACACTACAAAAAAAAACGTTGAGAATTATCGCATTTAGCGTCACACATTAGCATCGGTTCTACAAGTAAATTCACCGATGGTTTTGGTGTGGGGTTCGTCATGTCAAATAATTACCAACGAATTTCTATTTTCGACGGTAAATACGTTGCTAATAATTAGAGGGAAAACGAAGAAAGTAGATACAAACTTTAGCAGCGCATACTGTCGAAAAAATTTGACGGTATACACTTTTAGTGAAGCGCTGCGTTTTGGTGAATCGCAATGGGTTACTGTCGGATTTATCCGACGGTAATGAGCCCTAAAATTCAAAGTGCGAACCCTCACCACCTTCAATTCGAAATCCACTCTCTTTCTCTCACTCTAACCTCTCTTCTCCCTTTCTCTCTCTAGCGCCTCCTCTCCTCGCCGTGCCGTTAGCCACACCGTCGCCTCCTTCCTCTCCTTGCACTGACCTCGACGACGTCTTCATTGCAGCCGCCGTTTCAAACCCTAGCATCCATTGCAGCCGCCGTTCTTCGCGTCGCCAACTTCGTCAATCACCGCCAGGTCCAACTTCGTCATCGTCCGCCAGGTCCAAATTAGTTAATTTTTTCTTGCTTAATTTTTGTTCTATTTTTAACCTATTTTTCATAAAAAAAATGATTTAGTTAACTTAGTTTGTCATGTGTTCAAAATTATTTAGCTAAAAATAATTAGTTAATTTTGTGTGTATTTGTGAGCTCTAATCTTTTATAATGCTATGTATGTGATGTAATTGACTAATTACATGGTTATCAATTTATGATGAGACTTGAATTTGTCAATTTGTTAAATGGGAGACTTAAATTTATTGAATAGAAAGCTTGCTAATTATTGATTGGGTAATACTAGGGAGACAAAAAAACAGACAGAATTTGCCTTATTTAGCATTCATTAATTGTCGCAACATTTAATAAATAAGACAAGTTATGACTGTTTTTGGCTGATTTTCTTTGGTTACCAAATATTTTAACTATGGTGTTAACTGCTGATTACAGTGCCATCAATTAGACTGAGTTAATTTTCTTACTGAAAGAGGTTGTGTTTTATTCATATTTCCACTCTTAAAAACCAACATTTCAAGCTACCTACGACTTTTATGTCTATTTTTATTCTTAATTTTACTTGAGAGATAACTAACATCGAATTGTTCATTAAAAAAAAAGCACATTCGATTGTTAAGGTGATTCTTATGCCCAAGAACTTGTCCTGAAAGCTGCAATTAATCTCTTGCAAAATTATCATAAAGGAATAACTTAAATTAAAGCAAATAATATAGTGTATGCAAGAGTCTAAGACTTCATTGTAGAAAATTATATAAGGTAAATATGGCTTGTTATTTTGGTATGAATTTAGTTTTCCATGTTAGCTTTTTATGTGTGAAATCATATGTTGGTATGATAGTGCCATTAACATGCTTGCTTACATGTTGATTATATTAAGAGATTGGACTTTGGAAATAGAATTATTTTCATGTCAATAAAGATAATTTGGGAAGAGATTGGACTTTCGAAACAGATTGAATATATTTTATGATTTTATGTTGGATGTCTCTATTGTTTAAGGTGAAATATATATATTGTGTTGTTATCTAGAAAATAAGAATAGGTAGCTGAGTTTTGGGGTCTTACATGTCATATCTTATTGTGCTTGATCATGAAGGCTCCTTGTTTAGTTGAGTTTAATTCTTATGACATTAATTGAGTGTTGACTGATATTGTGGATTGAGATTAGTTAGATTTGTAGGAACTATAATGTGGATATATCTCTAATTTTAGGGGAGGTTATATCCAATTTTTTCTGGAAGGTTTGTTGAATAATTCGTGAAGTTCATATATGTTGATTAGTATTATTAATATATTTTGTTTACAGACATGATGATAGGTAACAGAGGTAGATCGAGTAGGTCTCGTGGTCATGGTAGAGGGAGGGCTTCCACCTAATCCCTAGGGACTGTTCAGTCATCGCCCTCTACCCCGAATCCCCAACGGACCAGCAATTTATCATGGTCCCAAACCCGAACTATGTGCCTCCTTCGGCTATGCCCCCTCCAGATCCAGCAACAGATACCACGGTGGGCGATTCCTCCAGTGCCTCCCGCAGGATGCCCCTCCACCACCGTCCGTCATCGAGCTGAGAATTCGGCCCAATGGCATGTAGGCGTGACTACATGCAATTTTTTAATCTTAAGTTTGTTAATCTTAATAAGTTTATGTGTGTGTATGTGTTTGTTAATGTTAGGTTTTTCTTCTGATAAGTTTGCACTAAACAATAATGCTTACACACAGGAGATCTCCGAGGTAATTAAGTCAATGTACGACCACCCGAGGCCGAGGTACACAATGATCCTGTCTAAGACCAGAGAGCAGTGGTTTCAGAAGTGGGTAGTAAGAACTCAATAACGTTGAATTAATTAACTGTATTTGAATTGTATTTTATCCCGACTAAATAATGTTATTGAATCACTTTGTGCAGTTGAAATTTATATGGGATGTGGAACATAATCTCCGGATCAGGAAGATCTATGACCACCGGCAGCTAAACGGATTCAGCAGATAATTAGCGACGTTCGTCACGGGGCGGCCACCTAACGAGATGTGTCCGTCTATCCATCAAGAAGGAACTGGAGGCCCATTTTAGAAATGATGAGGGGTTCAAGCATCGCCATCTGACCAACGTCTCTAACAGGGCTTCGTCCAGGGTCGTCGAAGTATACAGGTGGATTGGTGACCTTCATGAAGACGAAGCGCAGATTTGTAAATAGTTTGGTAATGTTTAATTTTTTTAGTTGTTACTTGAATTAGTTTTTTAATTTCTTGATTTATTTTATTGGTTGATATAATTTGTAGTCTAAGTCTTTGGATCATGAGGCGACACTGGCGGAGACCTTCAAGTATACCCATACTTTGAAGGTCAACAAGGAGAGATTTGCTAACGAGTGGTCTGCGACCCATTATGTGAGTTTAAATTAATCATAAGTTTCAAATTTATTTGGTTTAAAGTTAATTAACTATTGTCCTAATTACAACGTGTGTGACACAGGAGGATTACACGCAGAAGTTGGAGGCTGTGACCCAGCAGTCTCAGTTACCTAGTGGGAACGACGAAGACAGCTCCGAGACCTCGGTGGTAAATCCTAATAGGATTTGGTGTGAAACCGCCTCTAAACCCTACAAGAATTGCCACTTTGAGTTGGGGTCGTTCTTCACTAGTGGCCTCCGCTCTTCTGTGTTGGTGGCTTCCTATGCCTCAGCCTCTGCCACCAGCCCTGTGATGCATGAGCATCTTTCCTATCTTTTCCTAGTGAATTTGCATCTAACTTGTTGAGTTTAATTAATAATTAATTATATTTTAACCACTATGGATACTATTTTGAGTTTTGTGCAATTTTATTCATTTTAGGTAGCATTCGGATGGATTTGATGAAGTTTCTGCAGAGAAAGAGAAGAAACCAAGGAGATGACCAGCGAATACCGACGCGAAAGCATTGCTCACGCGACCGCGCAGAATGGAGAAAATCGCAATGACGCGATCGCGTGCCTGACGCAAATGCGTGGACTGGAATCTGCACAAATGACGCGAACGCGTGACTGACGCGTATGCGTGACATGCGCTGATGAGCGGATAATTTATACGCTTTTTGGCATTGTTTTTAGTATGTTTTTAGTAGAATCTAGTTACTTTTAGGGATGTTTTTAATAAATTTTATGTTAAATTCACATTTCTGGACTTTACTATGAGTTTGTGTGTTTTTCTGTGATTTCAGGTATTTTCTGGCTGAAATTGAGGGACTTGAGCAGAAATCAGATTCAGAGGTTGAAAAAGGACTGCTGATGCTGTTGGATTCTGACCTCCCTGCACTCAAAGTAGATTTTCTGGAGCTACAGAACTCGAAATGGCGTGCTTCCAATTGCGTTGGAAAGTAGACATCCAGGGCTTTCCAGAAATATATAATAGTCCATACTTTGGCCAAGAATAGATTACGTAAACTGGCGTTCAACGCCAGCTTTCTACCCAAATCTGGCATCCAGCGCCAGAAAAGGATCCAAAACCAGAGTTGAACGCCCAAACTGGCACAAAAACTGGCGTTCAACTCCACAAATGGCCTCTGCACGTGCAACACTTAAGCTCAGCCCAAACACACACCAAGTGGGCCCCGGAAGTGGATTTATACATCAAATACTTACTCATGTAAACCCTAGTAGCTAGTTTATTATAAATAGGACCTCTTACTAGTGTATTAGGAATCTTTGGATTACCTTATGATCCTTTGATCACGTTTTAGGGGGCTGGCCATCTCGGCCATGCCTGGACCTTCACTTATGTATTTTTATACGGTAGAGTTTCTACACTCCATAGATTAAGGTGTGGAGCTCTGCTGTTCCTCAAAGATTAATGCAAAGTACTATTGTTTTCTATTCAATTCTTCTTATTTCGCTTCTAAGATATCCATTCGCACCCAAGAACGTGATGAAGGTGATGATTATGTGTGACGCTCATCATCCTTCTCCCTTATGAACGCGTGCCTGACAAACACTTCTGTTCTACATGAATTAAGCTAGAATGAATATCTCTTAGATCTCCTAACCAGAATCTTCGTGGCGTAAGCTAGAATGATGGCGGCATTCAAGAGAATCCGGAAGGTCTAAACCTTGTCTGTGGTATTCTGAGTAGGATTCAATGATTGAATGACTGTGACGAGCTTCAAACTCGCGATTGTTGGGCGTTAGTGACAGACGCAAAAGGAGGGTGAATCCTATTCCAGCATGATCGAGAACCGACAGATGAATAGCCGTGCCGTGACAGGGTGCGTGAGCATATTATTCACTGAGAGGAGGGGATGTAGCCACTGACAACGGTGATGCCCTTGCATAAAGCCAGCCATGGAAAGGAGTAAGACTGATTGGATGAAGATAGCAGGAAAGCAGAGGTTCAGAGGAACGAAAAGCATCTCCATTCGCTTATCTGAAATTCCTACCAATGATTTACATAAGTATCTCTATCCCTATTTTATTATATTAAATTCGAAAACATCATTATCCATTTATATCTGCCTGACTGAGATGTACAATGTGACCATAGCTTGCTTCATACCAACAATCTCCGTGGGATTCGACCCTTACTCACGTAAGGTATTACTTGGACGACCCAGTGCACTTGCTGGTTAGTTGTATCGAAGTTGTGACAATTATGAATTAAGATCAAAGCACCAAGCTTTGGAGCCATTACCAGGATTTGTTCGAGCCTGGAGATCACAATTTCGTGCACCAAGTTTTTGGCGCCGTTGCCGGGGATTGTTTGTGTTTGGACAACTGACGGTTCATCTTGTTGCTCAGATTGGGTAACTTTCTTTTCGTTTTCTTTTTTTAAAATTTTTCAAAAATATTTCAAAACTTTTCTCAACTGTTTTCGAAAAAAAAAATAATAAAAATGTTTTCAAAAATAAATTATTCTATGGCTTTAAAATTTTTAAGAATGAATTCTAGTGTTTCATGAAATATGTTGAATCATATCTGGCTGTAAAGCCATACCCAAACTGCTTTGGGGTTGGCTAATCACTTCAGTGGAGTCATGCCCAATTCTTTTGGATAGAGCATGTTAGGCTTGTCATGTCTGAATTACACTCATATTTTGATTAAAGCTTGGCTGGCTATTAAGCCATGCCTGACCCTTTGATTGGAGCTTTAAGACTAACATGGCAAGATTCCTGGAATTCATATTAAAAATTTTGGAATCCTTATTTTTCTTTTTTCAAAATAATTTTTCGAAAAATATAAAATAAAAATCCAAAAAAATTAGAAAATCATAAAAATCAAAAATATTTTTGTGTTTCTTGTTTGAGTCTTGAGTCATATCATAAGTTTGGTGTCACTTGCATATGCATCTTGCATTTTTTCGAAAATATCATGCATTCATAGTATTCTTCATGATCTTCAAGTTGTTCTTGGTAAGTCTTCTTGTTTGATCTTGATGATTTTTTGTTTTGTGTCTTTTCATGTTTATCATATGCATTCTTGAATTCTTAGTGTCTAAGCATTAAAGAATTCTAAGTTTGGTGTCTAGCATGTTTTCTTTGCATTAAAAAAATTTTTCAAAAATATGTTCTTGATGTTCATCATGTTCTTCATAGTGTTCTTGGTGTTCATCTTGACATTCATAGCATTCATGCATGCATTCATTGTTTTGATCTAAAAAAAAATTTCATGCATTGCATAATTTTCATGTTTTTCATAAAAATTCAAAAATAAAAAAAAATATCTTTCCCTTTTTCTCTCATCAAATTCGAAAATTTGGATTGACTTTTTCAAAATTTTTTAAAAATCAAATTGTTTCTCATGAGTCAAATCAAATTTTCAATTTGAAAATCTTATCTTTTTCAAAATCTTTTTCAAAAATCAAATCTTTTTCAAATTTCTTAGTTATTTTCGAAAATTTCAAAAATATTTTTCAAAAATCTTTTTCTTATTTTATATCATAATTTTCGAAAATAACATAAACAATTAATGTTTTGATTCAAAAATTTGAAGTTTGTTACTTGCTTGTTAAGAAAGATTCAAACTTTAAGTTCTAGAATCATATCTTGTGATTTCTTATGAATCAAGTCATTAATTGAGATTTTAAAAATCAAATCTTTTTCACAACTAATTTCTATCATATCTTTTCAAAAATATCTTCTTATCTTATCTTTTTCAAAAATATCTTTTAAAAAAAAAAAAAATTATCTTTCCTAACCTCCTAACTACTTATCTTTTCAAAATTGGTTTTCAAAATTTGTTTCAACTAACTAACTAACTTTTTGTTTGTTTCTTAACTTTTTCAAAACCACCTAACTAACTCTCTCTCTCTCTAATTTTCGAAAATATCTTCCCTCTTTTTCAAAAATATCTTTTCAAAATATCTCTTCTAACTTCCTAACTTCTTATCTTTTCAAAATTTGTTTCAACTAACTAACTAACTTTTTGTTTGTTTCTTAACTTTTTCAAAACTACCTAACTAACTCTCTCTCTAATTTTCGAAAATACCTCCCTCTTTTTCAAAAATTTCTTTTTAATTAAATAATTATTTTTATTTTCTATTTTTGATTTCAAAAATTTTCGAAAAAATACTAACATTTTTCAAAAACTATTTTCAAAAATCACTAACTCCTTTTCAAAATTAATTTTCGAAAATTCCCTCCTTCTCTCTCATCTTATTCTATTTACTCATTCATATCCTAACATCTCATCTCACATCTCAAGCCTCCTCACAGTTGTGTTTCTTCCATTACATTACATTCTTTGTCTCCCCCTCTTTTCTTCCACTCACAAAGGGATCCCTATACTGTGGTATAAAGTATCTCTATTATTATTATTATTATTATTATTTTGTCCATTCTTCCTTGTATGAGCAGGAGCAAGGATAAGAACATTCTTGTGGAAGCAGATCCAGAACCTGAAAGGACTCTGAAGAGAAAATTTAGAGAAGCTAAAATACAACAATCCAGAGACAACCTTTCAGAAATTTTCGAATAGGCAGAAGAGATGGCAGCCGAAAATAATAATAATGTAAGGAAGATGCTTGGTGACTTTACTGCACCTAATTCCAATTTACATGGAAGAAGCATCTCCATTCCTGCCATTGGAGCAAACAACTTTGAGCTGAAACCTCAATTAGTTTCTCTGATGCAGCAGAACTGCAAGTTTCATGGACTTCCATCTGAAGATCCTTTTCAGTTCTTAACTGAATTCTTGCAGATATGTGATACTGTTAAGACTAATGGAGTAGATCCTGAAGTCTACAGGCTCATGCTTTTCCCTTTTGCTGTAAGAGACAGAGCTAGAATATGGTTGGACTCTCAACCTAAAGATAGCCTGAACTCTTGGGATAAGCTGGTCACGGCTTTCTTAGCCAAGTACTTTCCTCCTCAAAAGTTGAGCAAGCTAAGAGCTGATGTTCAAACCTTCAGACAGAAAGAAGGTGAATCTCTCTATGAAGCTTGGGAAAGATACAAACAGTTGACCAAAAAGTGTCCTTCTGACATGCTTTCAGAATGGACCATCCTGGATATATTCTATGATGGTTTATCTGAGCTATCAAAGATGTCACTGGACACTTCTGCAGGTGGATCCATTCACCTAAAGAAAACGCCTGCAGAAGCTCAAGAACTCATTGACATGGTTGCTAATAACCAGTTCATGTACACTTCTGAAAGGAATCTTGTGAGTAATGGGACGCCTATGAAGAAGGGAGTTCTTGAAGTTGATACTCTGAATGCCATATTGGCTCAGAACAAAATATTGACTCAGCAAGTCAATATGATTTCTCAGAGTCTGCATGGAATGCAAGCTGCATCCAACAGTACTCAAGAGGCATCTTCTGAAGAGGAAGCCTATGATCCTGAGAACCCTGCAATAGCAGAGGTAAATTATTTAGGTGAACCTTATGGAAACACCTAAATCATCCAAATTTCTCATGGAAGGATCAAAAGCCTCAACAAGGCTTTAATAATGGTGGAAGAAACAGGTTTAGCAATAGCAAACCTTTTCCATCATCAACTCAGCAACAGACAGAGAACTCTGAACAAAATGCTTCTAATTTAGCAAATCTAGTCTCTGATCTATCTAAGGCCACTGTAAGTTTCATGAATGAAACAAGGTCTTCCATTAGAAATCTGGAAGCACAAGTGGGCCAGCTGAGTAAAAGGATCACTGAAATCCCTCCTAGTACTCTCCCAAGCAATACAGAAGAGAACCCAAAAGGAGAGTGCAAGGCCATTGACATAAGCGCCATGGCCGAACCTGTGAGGAGAGGAGAGGACGTGAATCCCAAGGAGGAAGACCTCCTGGGACGTCCAGTGATCAATAAGGAGCTTCCCTCTGGGGAACCAAAGGACTCTGAGGCTCATCTAGAGACCATAGAGCTTCCATTGAACCTCCTTATGCCCTTCATGAGCTCTGATGAATATTCCTCTTCTGAAGAGAATGAGGATGTTACTGAAGAGCAAACTGCCAAGTTTCTTGGTGCAATCATGAAGCTGAATGCCAAATTATTTGGCATTGATGCTTGGGAAGTTGAACCTCCCTTGTTCATCAATGAACTGAGTGATCTGGATCAACTGACATTGCCTCAGAAGAGACAGGATCCTGGAAAGTTCATAATCCCTTGTACCATTGGCACCATGATCTTCAAGGCTCTGTGTGACCTTGGTTCAGGAATAAACCTCATGCCCCTCTCTGTAATAGAGAAACTGGGAATCTATGGGGTGCAAGCTGCTAAAATCTCACTAGAGATGGCAGACAGCTCAAGAAAACAGGCTTATGGACAAGTAGAAGATGTATTAGTAAAGGTTGAGGGCCTTTACATACCTACTGATTTCATAATCCTGGATACTGGAAAGGAAGAGGATGAATCCATCATCCTAGGAAGACCTTTCCTGGCCACAGCAAGAGCTGTGATTGATGTTGACAGAGGTGAAATAGTCCTTCAATGGAATGAGAACTCCCTTGTGTTCAAAACTCAAGGATCTCCCTCTGCAACCATGGAGAGGAAGCAGAAAAAGCTTCTCCCAAAGCAGAGTCAACCAGAGCCCCCACAGTCAAACTCTAAGTTTGGTGTTGGGAGGCCACAACCAAACTCTAAGTTTGGTGTTGAACTCCCATATCCAAACTCTAAGTTTGGTGTTGGAGAGTCTCAACAAAGCTCTGCACATCTATGAGGCTCCATGAGAGCCCACTGTCAAGCTATTGACATTAAAGAAGCGCTTGTTGGGAGGCAACCCAATGTTTATCTAATTCTTATTTTTATTGTTTTTCATGTTTTCTTAGGTTCATGATCATGTGGAGTCACAAAATAAACAAAAAAAATTCAAAAACGGAATCAAAAACAGCAGAAGAAAAATCACACCCTGGAGGAGCATCTGTCTGGCGTTCAAATGCCAGAACAGAGCATCCTGGCGCTGAACGCCCAGAACAAGCATGGTTCTGGCGTTCAACGCCAAAAATGGCAGCAAAGGGGCGTTGAACGCCCAAAATGGGCACCAACCTGGCGCTGAACGCCCAGAGTTGTGTGCAAGGGCATTTTGCATGCCTAAATTGGTGCAGGGATGTAAATGCCTTGACACCTCAAGATCTGTGGACCTCACAGGATCACCTCAGGATCTGTAGACCCCACAGGATCCCCACCTTCCTCCACTCACTCTCTTCTCTCTTCTCAATCATCCTCTATTCCCAATGAACACTCTTCCATATTAACTCTTTACCACTCACATCCAAACACCCACTTTCCTTCAAAATTCAACATATCTTTCCCACCCAATCCCACCCATATGGCCGAATACACATCTCCCTCCATCTCCTCCATATCTTCTTCTTATTCTTCTATTCTTTCTTTTTTGCTCGAGGGTGAGCAACATTCTAAGTTTGGTGTGGTAAAAAGCATAGCTTTTTTGTTTTTTCCATAACCATTGATGGCACCTAAGGCCAGAGAAGCCTATAGAAAGAGGAAAGGGAAGACAAAAGCTTCCATCAAGGGTCTATAGCTCAGTGGTAGAACATTTGACTGCAAATCAAGAGATCCCTGAGATACCTCAGGGGATACATTTTCTTCCACACAATTATTGGAAGCAACTAAGGGTGGAACATCAAGAGCACTCCATCATCCTTCATGAAATCAGAGAAGATCTAAAAGCAATGAAGGAGGAGCAGCAAAGACAAGGAAGAGACATAGAAGAGCTTAAGGACATCACTAAGGTGGATTCATTCCTTGTTCTTATTTCTTCTGTTTTTCGTTTTCTATGTTATGTGCTTATCTGTGTTTGTGTCTTCATTACATGATCATTAGTAGTTAGTAACTATGTCTTAAAGTTATAAATGTCCTATGAATCCATCACCTCTCTTAAATGAAAAATATTTTAATTCAAAAGAACAAGAAGTACATGAGTTTCGAATTTATCCTTGAACTTAGTTTAATTATATTAATGTGGTGACAATGCTTCTTGTTTTCTGAATGTATGCTTGAACAGTGCATATGTCTTTTGAAGTTGTTGTTTAAGAATGTTAAATATGTTGGCTCTTGAAAGAATGATGACTAGGAGACATGTTATTTGATAATCTGAAAATTCATAAAAATGATTCTTGAAGCAAGAAAAAGCAGCAAAGAACAAAGCTTGCAGAAAAAAAATTAGAAAAAAAAATAGGCGAAAAAAAAAAAGAAAAAGAAAAAGCAAGCAGAAAAAGCCAAAAGCTCTTAAAACCAAGAGGCAAGAGCAAAAAGCCAATAACCCTTAAAACCAAAAGGCAAGGGCAAATAAAAAGGATCCCAAGGCTTTGAGCATCAGTGGATAGGAGGGCCTAAAGGAATAAAATCCTGGTCTAAGCGGCTAAACCAAGCTGTCCCTAACCATGTGCTTGTGGCGTGTAGGTGTCAAGCGAAAACTTGAGACTGAGCGGTTAAAGTCAAGGTCCAAAGCAAAAACAAAGAGTGTGCTTAAGAACCCTGGACACCTCTAATTGGGGACTTTAGCAAAGCTGAGTCACAATCTGAAAAGGTTCACCCAATTATGTGTCTGTGGCATTTATGTATCCAGTGGTAATACTGGAAAACAAAGTGCTTAGGGCCACGGCCAAGACTCATAAAATAGCTGTGTTCAAGAATCATCATACTGAACTAGGAGAATCAATAACACTATCTGAACTCTGAGTTCCTATAGATGCCAATCATTCTGAACCTCAATGGATAAAGTGAGATGCCAAAACTATTCAAAAGGCAAAAAGCTATAAGTCCCGCTCATATGATTGAAGCTATGTTTCATTGATAGTTTGGAATTTATAGTATATTCTATTATTTTTATCCTATTTGATTTTCAGTTGCTTGGGGACAAGCAACAATTTAAGTTTGGTGTTGTGATGAGCGGATAATTTATACGCTTTTTGGCATTGTTTTTAGTATGTTTCTAGTAGAATCTAGTTACTTTTAGGGATGTTTTTAATAAATTTTATGTTAAATTCACATTTCTGGACTTTACTATGAGTTTGTGTGTTTTTCTGTGATTTCAGGTATTTTCTGGCTGAAATTGAGGGACTTGAGCAGAAATCAGATTCAGAGGTTGAAAAAGGACTGCTGATGCTGTTGGATTCTGACCTCCCTGCACTCAAAGTAGATTTTCTGGAGCTACAGAACTCGAAATGGCGTGCTTCCAATTGCGTTGGAAAGTAGACATCCAGGGCTTTCCAGCAATATATAATAGTCCATACTTTGGCCAAGAATAGATGACGTAAACTGGCGTTCAACGCCAGCTTTCTACCCAAATCTGGCATCCAGCGCCAGAAAAGGATCCAAAACCAGAGTTGAACGCCCAAACTGGCACAAAAACTGGCGTTCAACTCCACAAATGGCCTCTGCACGTGCAACACTTAAGCTCAGCCCAAACACACACCAAGTGGGCCCCGGAAGTGGATTTATACATCAAATACTTACTCATGTAAACCCTAGTAGCTAGTTTATTATAAATAGGACCTCTTACTAGTGTATTAGGAATCTTTGGATTACCTTATGATCCTTTGATCACGTTTTAGGGGGCTGGCCATCTTGGCCATGCCTGGACCTTCACTTATGTATTTTTATACGGTAGAGTTTCTACACTCCATAGATTAAGGTGTGGAGCTCTGCTGTTCCTCAAAGATTAATGCAAAGTACTATTGTTTTCTATTCAATTCTTCTTATTTCGCTTCTAAGATATCCATTCGCACCCAAGAACGTGATGAAGGTGATGATTATGTGTGACGCTCATCATCCTTCTCCCTTATGAACGCGTGCCTGACAAACACTTCTGTTCTACATGAATTAAGCTAGAATGAATATCTCTTAGATCTCCTAACCAGAATCTTCGTGGCGTAAGCTAGAATGATGGCGGCATTCAAGAGAATCCGGAAGGTCTAAACCTTGTCTGTGGTATTCTGAGTAGGATTCAATGATTGAATGACTGTGACGAGCTTCAAACTCGCGATTGTTGGGCGTTAGTGACAGACGCAAAAGGAGGGTGAATCCTATTCCAGCATGATCGAGAACCGACAGATGAATAGCCGTGCCGTGACAGGGTGCGTGAGCATATTATTCACTGAGAGGAGGGGATGTAGCCACTGACAACGGTGATGCCCTTGCATAAAGCCAGCCATGGAAAGGAGTAAGACTGATTGGATGAAGATAGCAGGAAAGCAGAGGTTCAGAGGAACGAAAAGCATCTCCATTCGCTTATCTGAAATTCCTACCAATGATTTACATAAGTATCTCTATCCCTATTTTATTATATTAAATTCGAAAACATCATTATCCATTTATATCTGCCTGACTGAGATGTACAATGTGACCATAGCTTGCTTCATACCAACAATCTCCGTGGGATTCGACCCTTACTCACGTAAGGTATTACTTGGACGACCCAGTGCACTTGCTGGTTAGTTGTATCGAAGTTGTGACAATTATGAATTAAGATCAAAGCACCAAGCTTTGGAGCCATTACCAGGATTTGTTCGAGCCTGGAGATCACAATTTCGTGCACCATGCGCCACGTGCAGAAAACGCAGAAAAATGCTGGGGGCGATTTCTGGGCTATTTTGACCCAGTTCTTCGCCTAGAAATCACAGATTAGAAGCTGCAGAAGGGACAAATCAAGTGGTCCCCACCCATCAGCTGAAGACTTGTTAATTAATTCGAATTTAAATTCAAATCTTATTTTAGGAAAAGATATTATTTTAATTTTAATTTTAGAAATTTGATTTTTAAATTATTAGGATTAGTTAGAAAAGGGATCCCAATAGGGTGGTTCCAGAACAACATTCCACAACATTATTCCATACAAATTTACATTCCATATTCCATGAGCAACTAATCCTCCATTGTTAAGGTTAGGAGCTCTGTCTATTGTATGGATTGATAATATTATTTTTCTATTTTAATTCATGTTTTGATTTATATTTCAATAATTGTTTTCGTTCTTTATTTTATGAATTTAGGTGGAACGGAAGTATGACCCATGTTCTATTTGAGTTCTTGTATAACTTGGAAAAGCTCTTTACTTGAACAATAGCTTGAAAACATATTATCCTGAATTTCTAATTGTTTGTATTTAACGGGATACGTGACATATAATCCCTTTATTTTTGGATAATTAGGATTCTTGTGGCATATAAACTAGAATTTGATCATCACCCTCTAATTGGAATTAATTGACCAAGGAATTGGCAGTTGATGAATTTTAGAGGAGACTAGGAAGGTCTAAGGAATTAGGGTCTAGTCACAAATAGTTTGCCATGAATTAAATCTTACATGATTAAAATTAGTTAATAAGAAAAGTTAATCCAGAAAATAGATAACTCTGAAGTCTTAACTGCTTTCTCAATATTTTATTCCTCACCTATTCACCTACCTGTCTTCAAACTCTTTTTTTTATTGTTTAATGCTTTTGAACTCTCAATTACTCTTTTCTGTTTGTCTAACTAAGCCTGTCAAAAACTATTGTTGCTTAATCCATCAATCCTCGTGGGATCGACCCTTACTCACGTAAGTTATTACTTGGTACGACCCGGTGCACTTGCCGGTAAGTTAATGGGTTATAAATTCCGCACCACCCTGCCGATCTCCAGGAAGTTATTGACTTGAGGGAGGAGGTGCAGAAGATGACACAGTAGCTTCACCAACAAGCCGAGCAGTCTGAGCAGAGGTACAACGACCTTCTTGCACGCGTCGGAGGAGTTGTTGCCATCAACTTGGACCTGACGGAGAAACTGGAGCAGCTAGATCGTTTGCAATAGTAGATGGATGTGTACAACCAGCAGATACACACTGGAGGTAGCGGCAACACCGCTGGTGGGGTACCGACTTCAGCACCTACTTCGCCACCTCAGCAGGGGGACCCCGATGACAACGACGACGATTACCGGAATCTGTAGGGTTTAGGGATTTATATTTTTTTTATGTCTGCTTCATTGTATTCTACTTCTATGACATTTTATTATATTTAGACCATTTATTTTTAATAAATAATTTGTTGATTTTTGGTAATTTTGAATTGTTTCTAGCAATTTCGTTAACAAAACTTTTAATTTAACTACTAATTGTAGTTTAACTGTGCCAAAAAAAATAAAAATAAGGTTTAAGTACGATTTTTGTCCCCAACTTTTTTTTTGTATACAAAATCGTCCCTAAAGTTTATCGTACTTTTAAAACCGTCCTTCGGACCAAAATACCATTCTCTTCTTCTTTTTCTTCTTCTTCTTCATCACAGCGAGGAGCAGCGGCAAATTGGCTTGCAATCCTTCTGACACCATTTTCTCAAATAAACCAACACCTATATCACACTGCATTCGGCATCATCCCAGAAATCATGGAGTTCCAAGTGATCAAGTTCCTATTGTTCCCTTCAGCTGCATTGAAGACATTGAAAGGAGCACGCCAACAACCACACTTGGAATACATGTCCACAAGTGCAGTAACCAATATAACTTCATCATATGAAGCAAATTTTAAAGCAAGCCCATGAACCTGTCTACCAAAACAAGCATACAATAAGGTAGCACAAGCAAAACGCGTAGACACCAAAGTCACAGAATTGGGTTTAACTCTAAAAACCCACCATCATCGTGTCCTTAAACACATCCAAAACCAAACGAGGAATCCTATTTTGCAACAACCCAGAAACAAACACATTATAACTCAACACACTCTTCAGAGGCATTTCTTTGAACACCTCAACCGCAGAAACGTCACCACAATTTGAATACGCATTGACGAGCGAAATGGCAACATAAACATCAAATTCAACCCCCAGCTTCACCGCCAAGCAATGCACCTGAACAACATGGATCCACACATCGCAATCAGAGAGCAAACACAATATGGTGATGGAGCTGGGCCTCAAGGTCGAGAACCTAATTCACCGGAACACCCTCAAAGCCACCCCTGGAGGTCTATTTTGCGAGAGCCCAGAAAGCACCGCATTGAAACACACAACATTCCATTGCGGCATTTCCTTGAACAACTTGAGAGCATCGGATAAGAACATCGCTTTCAATGCGTAGGCAGCGGAAGGGTGGTGGAGGCGTAAGGGTATTATTGGAAATTGATTTTGAGAACATGGGCATGGAGGATTTGAGAGTGGGAAGGTGAAGAGAGGCTGGCACATGCTTTGAAGAGTGGTGGAAATGTGAAGAAGGAGAGTGGGGTGTGGGAAGAACAAGAGTGGAGCTTCGAGAAGAGGTTGAGAGCTTCTCTGTTCTTTTTCTTTTTTTATTTTATAATTTTTTTGGTTAGGGGTAATTTAGTCCAGAATTTTAAGATATAGGTCAAAATGACAATTTTAAAACTACATTGAACCTTAGAGACGATTTTGTATGCAAAAAAAGTTGGGGGCGAAAAAATTTTCGGCTTATATCTTAGGGACAAAAATTGTACTTAACCCTAAAAATAAAAAAACTACTGATGGATTTACTGGCGGACAAATCCGAGGGTAACTTGGCACCTAAACACGTGAAATGGCGCCAAAGTTACAATCGAATTAATCCGACTGTAATCATCAACTCATTCTCAACAAATCTATTGAAAAAACTGACGTAAAATTTGTTAGTGTTTAGCGTCGGACGAAAATAATTTGCTGGTAAATAGTTTCTGGTGCTATTTTTATCGTCAACTCCAGGACGACGATAAATCTGATGATAAAATAATTACCGGCGAATTTATTTAATGAATTCGACGGTAAATCTGACAATACTCATCATTTTTCTTTAATCTCTCACACTCAATTTAGTGAATTTACAAACCAAACCTAAATGGAAATCCTAGTAGAGACAAGAGCAGCCCCCACCATCATCCCCACCACCAGCTACCACTCGCCTTCTTCTCCTCACCGTAGAATCTTTGTTTGAACACATCGCCGTCGCTCACGTGCCCACCTCCCTCCGCACGTTGCCCACCTCACCGTCACACCTCATCTTGCACTACGAGAAAATTGCTGGATACTGTCGGATTTACCGTTGAATAAATCTGATGGTATAAATCTCGTCGGTAATTATTTACCGGCGGATTTTCTTATCCACCACTAATTACCATCGAAAAATTTCCGCCAATAACTTTTACCATCAGATTTATCTCCCGGTAAATCCGACAATAGTATGTTATTTACTAATAACTAAATTAATAATTATCAGCGGATAAATATGACGGTAAATCCGTTATAAACTTAATTTTTTTTTTTTTATAAATTCACTCATCATCATCCTTCTCCTACAACAGAAAAGAACAAAAGCATATATAACTAATACTAACGGATCAAACAAGTAAAAAAGATAAAATTAAAATATAAAAAAAGTATAATAACCAACTGCACTATAGAACAGTAACTCCCATATTCTGCAAACAGAAAAAAAAAATTAAGTGTATATTCACATTATGACTAGAAACTTGTCTTAAAGTATTGTTTGCACACTTATAAAAAAAAATTAAAGCCAATTAAGAACATTTTATGTTCAATAAACTATATATCATATCTTATTACTCTTAATGGCCTATGCAGTTGACTTAGGGATTGTTTGGGTGAACTTCTAAAAAAAAGATATTTTTTTGAGTTATCTTTTTTTAAAAGATCTTATGGAAAAGTAAAAGTAATTTTATGTTTGGGTATCTCATGTAAAAAGATCTTTTTATCTATCAAGTATGTTTGGATATAACAATTTAAAAGTATTTTTTTGTTTATTTATTATATGAAAAATATCTTTTTTTTAAGGAAAAAAGATCTTTTAAAAAAAGATGTAAATTACAGCTTCTTAAAAAAGATTTTTTTTTTTATTTTTCTAGTGCTTTTACTTTTACTACTAGAAATTTGCCAAACACGGTAAAAAATAGAAAAATATCTTTTTTCATTGAAAAAAATATATTTTTTTATCAAAATAATGGCGTCCAAACAAGCACTTAGTAAGCTTAATCCAAATTAAAATTTGACCCACTACTGGCCAAATCAACATATAAATTTGTTCACTTTTTCTCAAGTATTAAAATTTCGAAAGAACTGAAAATAGACTATAAAACTTACAGAGAATGTTCACCCTATCAATGTTTGGTATCATCATACTCTTTGAATTTTTGTTTTGTATGTGACTTTAATTTTTTCTTAAAATAAGATATGAACAATTGATAATTAGCTTTATAGACATAATCAACCGAGAAAATGAACAAAGAATAAGTACAAAACTAGAGAGAAAGTAAAAGTGGAGATAACTAATGTGTGATTGAATTTTAAGTTAAAAACAAGTAATTGATTTTTACCTGCTACCACCAACCTTGCTAACCTAATTGTTTTGAAATTGTAACGACAAAAGAAGTTAAAATTTAAACAAGTTAAAAATAATTTGAAAACTAATTCAATTTTTTTAAAAACAAGTACTGAACAATATTCCACATAAATAAACACTCATAACTGCAACAGATTTGCTGTTTGGGTGCTCAGCTCTTTCTTGTACTGTTTTCTAAACTCAAACTTGCAAAACAAAAACATAAAAAATCTCAACCAAGAATCAAGAACAAACTAAAAATCATAATAAAAATCAGGAACAGAAAAAATTAAGAACAAATTAGAACAAAAATCATAAAGAAAATAATGAATTCATAAATAAAAAATTTTAAAATTAAAATAACAAACCCAGAATAAATCCTAAAATCGAATACTACTCCTCTTGCCTCTTATCATGCTTATCTTGTATGGCTGCGATCGCATGCATGCATGGCATTCCTGTATGACAAAAAGAATTCCTTAATTGATATTTTTGACATCGTACGAGTATAACAAAATTGAGTTGGAATATATACCTGTGAGTTGCCAGAACCTACAGGTGCATGTGTGATTACCCAAGTCCATAACCATACTAGTTAGCCAGTCTTGTACCTCATAACGACGTTCTTTTTCATCACCAGAACAATGAGGAACCCAATTCCTAGATAGCTTAATCAATCCCTCAAGTCTACTTTGTTGCATCGGAGAAAGAATGCCTTGATAACCCATTAAGCTTCAGTCAGTTATCAATCATGCTCTTCATGATAATTCTTCTGATTTCTTCAACCAATGTCAATATATGCTTGTGTCTTTCGTGTTTGATTTTTGCGTTGAACGATTCACACATATTGTTGCAAATGTTACTAAACTTGGGCACATCACTAAAATACGCCTTCGTCTAAGCTTCCTTACCTTCTGCATGTCTGAGTGAAATTTTATTTATGCTCTTTTTAGTCTCCAAGGTCAGAGTGCAGAAGTTCCAAGAACTATTTTCAGTTGTCTTTATTCTCCACATCTACTATAGCATATGCAATCACGAATATGTGATTGTTAGCATCTTGGCCACATGCAGTCAGAATCTATCATCCATGCAAAATCTTTAGAAAGGCACTATCTAAGCCTATCAATGGTTTACATCCCACTATAAACACTTTTTTACAAGCATCGAGGCAAACATAAAATCGCTCAAACTGTGGGGCCCCTCAGGCATAGGAATGACACCAACCTTAACACTAGAGTCAGGGTTAGCTGTGAGCAATTTATGTGAATAATCCCGAATTCTTCCATATTGTGCTATCTCATCACCTTGCACAATTTTTCTAGCTTGTTTCAAATTCCTTGTGATGCATGTATTGTTCTGCCTAATGTTACACTTCCTAACAAACCAAGCGTAAACCTCCCTATGCTTCATTATAGGATGCTTTCTAAGCTTAGGATACAACTTCTTCACAGTCCACTCTTGGTTGGCAGCCCTATTTTTTCTCTTTCTTTCACATGTATGGTTATCAACAAGAGTCTTAATCTACTATGATCCGTCTTGTTTGTTGAGTACATAATATACTAACTAAGGACAGTCTTCATTCTTACAAACAACCCTACATCTAATTTTGTCATTCTTAATGAATGTTATAGTCATATCCCATTGTATTGTATGGTCTGTAATGGCAGCCACAAAGTCATGTTTGCTCAAACTTCAAATTTTCAAATCTTGTCTTGTCATTATATCTTGGAAACACACATGGTTCCTCATCGTCAGAGTCCAACACCTTGTCCGATTCTTCCGAGTGCCACGAGTTAGCATCAAATCCACCTTCATAGTTTGCTTTATATTCATCTTCAATCTTCAAACCTGACCATCAAATAAAGCATAATAAATAAATAAAATCTGACCACCTATTCATTTTAATTTAGCAAAAAATAGTGTGCTATATTATTTTGAATTCTAATAGCAAGAGTCATTTCAGTGCTCTTATCAAATTCGAGGTCCTCATAGCTAGAATAATTGGTGTCAATTGCTTTATCCCGATCTTCCAACGAAGTAGATCCTTGTCTTTCTCTAAAATTACCCTTATTGGAAGCTGAATGGGTGCCAATTTCTCCCATACTGTCACTGTCACTGTCACTGTATTGGTCTCCCATAATTTTTTCAGGTTGGTATAGACTGTCCTCAGAACTCTCATATGAGTCATCAGAGTCAGCATCAATATCTAATGTGGTTACATTAACTTATCTTCTAGATCTTGTTTTAGCACCTTCCCTGACCTTCTCTTTGTTTTTTCCAAAGGCTGGGATGTTGGAGGGCTCTGGGGCAACTAAGCAAGGCTTTGGTATGGGCTTAAAAGTAGGATTTGGTTTGGGCTGAGAGGAATTGTTTTTTGGAACCAAAGTAGACTTCGAAGGGGGCTGTTCCACTAGTTTTTTGGCCTCCAGGTTATTTTTTTGGGCTGTGATCTTGTTGTGGGCTGAGAATAGCTTTGGTTGGGTTGTAATAGTGAAGGTGTTAACTCACTCTAGATACTGTGGGCTGAGAGTAAATTTTTTTGGACTTTGGGACACTCTTTCCTTCATCATTTGCAAGTACAGTTACATCTTTACTCACGCCCTCCACCAGTTGTGGTTCTGAAATCCCATGCTCAAAGTATATGTTAATAACATTGTTATTTCTCCTATAAGACTTGATCATCGCAATCAAATCAGCATCAACGTCTAACTTTTTCAAGCCAAATTCCAGAGACAACCAGGGAACCTTCCAAATGCAGTTGTTCGGCTTAACATACCCTAACTCCTTATAATACCCCTTCACAAAAAAAAATCTATTATATCTGCTTCAACACCCATTAACACTTCTGTGTGATCTGATTTATAAGTCATTCTTCTCCTTTTATCGGTTTTAAATGTTCCACTGTGGTGAAACACAAATGTCATTGGAGGCCATTCCATCTACAAAGGAATAAAGATAAAACTCAACCTAAACCCAAAATGACAAACAATTCTGTAATGTACATTATCTGATTACAAGAGTTTTGACAACAAAAAAAAAGTTTAATTCAATAGTAATAGCATACAAGAAAAATGAGCATTTATATTCTCTATGAGTATTACCTAAATAATATCATACAAGTAAACTTATTGATAGAGACATTATACATTGTTGTTTCACATGGTTGTACCAAGGATTATTTTTCATGCTATTTAGAACGTGAACAAATTTTTATCTCATGACAATGCATGATTTTATTCCTGGGAAGCAGACCAATACAGATAATTAGAGAAAAATTGAAGTCTTTGTAAACATGATTTCAAATTAAAAAAAAACTATCATTCACATTCTTTGCACTACGTAATTGAAAACAATACATTCCATTAACTTTGTTTTCAAAAACTTAGCCTAATGCATGTTTACCTCTACCGATCACCGTTCGTAAATCCTAACCAAATTCCAAAATAACAACGCTAAATCATAAATCACCTACAAAATCAAGCCTAAACACATTCAAAAAGAGTTTTTTCACCACAACAAACACATCATTATCAACATAAAAAAAAATAGAGATACTTGCTCCATTGCAAACCAAATCACTAGGGTACAAATAATATTAGGACAAAATTGAACAATATTTCATTCAAGTAAAATACAACTAGCAGAATCTCATTCTCTTTTGCAATCAAAGATAGGATATAGGTTACCAAAAAAAAGTTTTTCATACCTTGCAGTAGCGCCGACAATGTTGCCTTCCTTCCTATCTTGTTTGCGAAATAAGAACCTATTGTCACCGGAGAAGACACACACGACACCCACCGTATGATCGTGCTTCGGAATCCAGTTTCAATCGTCTTCCACAGAACTTTGTTGCTGGATTCAGAAAGCAACAAGAACATGGAATTTTTTGACTGAGAGTGAATATAAGTGTGTTTGAAGTGTGAGGAGTTAAGCGTTTTGTCTTCCTACCCATTCTATACAGTGCCGTTTCTATAATAGCTGCTCACACACTTAAAACAGTGTCATTTTGTATGCTGACGTGTATCTTTGATGTATCATGTCAACTTAACGGCGTTAGCAAGAGAATTGACAAAAGGACTAACGTGACTAACTGAAAATCTTTCGAAAATAAATTTAATTAAAAAAAATTTTCGGGAGCCAAATTAAAAATCGCATGATCTTTTAGGACCATTTTGACTATTTACTCAATATTTTTATATTCTACTCGATTTGCCATGCAATTAGTTGAAAATGCCAATGAATGCGTGACATCATTTATAAGGACAAACTATTGATACAATTGGATTACATCTTTCAATATCTGTATTTGCTCATAATCTTTTTTATGTTGCGCTTTCTAAGAGAAAAAATAATCATGAAATAAAAATTGGATATGTCTAAAACGAGCACAACAATTATGTATTTATTGGATGCACCATATTTATATAGATCGTTAGATTTGATTAGATGAAAATCAAAGGCTAATATGAAAGAAGAACATTGATGGACTCTAATAAATACAGAATATCCTAGTACATAAATAAATAATTTAAATGACAATACTTTAATACACAATACTTTAAATGGTAACAGAATCTTTTATTCTTAAATAATTAAATATAAAATATATAAATACAAAAATATGAGTATTCTTTATTCAATAAGATTAATGATTATGTAAAAAATTTTTATGATATTAAAAAATCATATTAAAATAAAATTTTAAACTAGAACATAAAAATATAAAACAATTAAAATTTTATTTTATATTACTTGACAAATAATTAGATTATTATATTCAAAATTTATTAATTAACTAATTTTATTAAAGATATTATTATATAAAATACTTTTTCATCAAAATATTTTAAAAATATAATTTATTTAAAATATTATATATAATACATGAAAATATTAATCTTTTTTATTTTTTTTCAATTTTGATTAGAAAAAACGGAATAAAAATAATATAATTCTAAATGCATGCCTATCACATTATATATTTACTTATATTAGTAAGACTTAAACTAATCAAACTTACGTAATTAAAAATATAAAATATATAAATACAAAAAAATAAATATTTTTATATTTATTAAAATTAACATTTAAAGTTTTATATATATAATATTTAAAATTATATATTTATAATAGGATCATTTTTTATTTTTATTATTTTCAAGTATTTTTTTGTTGTTTTAGTTAAACTTTTTATTCTCTAACTCGACCAAATTTATATATATATATATATATATATATATATATATATATATAAAATTAGTGTACAAATGTCGTAATATTTTTAAAATACTTTTATTTTTTTTTTGTAATATTTTTTTCCCTTCGTTACTATCTTTAATTATTGGAAAGAGTTGGGATGATTATAGGTTTGGAATTATTGGGGCGAATAAAATTAGAGTTGGAATTAAGATTAGGTTAATTTAAAAAGGATAATTTAAAAATTTTAAATAATTTTTAAAGATTTTTATAATTTTGCCTATAAAAACTTATTTTTTATAGGAACAACATCAATTTTATTTTTTTTTTATGGTTTGATTGTCACCACCTAAAACTTCATGCTTAGAAAAAAAAAAACTTTAATAAGTGAGTGTGTGTTGTCAAAAAAGAAAAATAGTATGCTTAATAAGAAAATTAAATTCCAGGAAAATAAATAAATAAATAAATAAAAGACTACAATTAGAAGTTGCCTCAAATTAAGAAAATACTCCAATAATTAAATAAAACAATTCAATATTGAGTTTTTAGGTTAAGCTTGAGATCATTCTCAGAGGTCGTGAGATTCAAGTCTAACTAAAATAATAAAAAAATACTTGAAAATAATAAAAATAAAAAATATCCTATTATAAATATATAATTTTAAATGTTATATATATAAAACTTTAAATATTAATTTTAATAAATAAAAAATATTTATTTTTTTATTTATATATTTTATATTTTTAATTATATAAATTTAATTAGTTTAGGTTTTACTAATATAAGTAAATATATAATGTGATAGGCATGTATTTAGAATTATATTATTTTTATTTTATTTTTTTAAAAAAATTTGAAAAAAATAAAAAAAATAATATTTTTATGTATTATATATAATATTTTAAATAAATTATATTTTTAAAATATTTTGATGAAAATTTATTTTATATAATAATATCTTTAACAAAATTAGTTAATTAATAAATTTTAAATATAATAATTTAATTATTTGTCAAGTAATATAAAATAAAATTTTAATTATTTTATATTTTTATGTTATCGTTTAAAATTTTATTTTAATATAATTTTTTAATATTATAAAAATTTCTTGCATAATAATTAATCTTATTGAATAAAGAATACTCATATTTTTGTATTTATATGTTTTATATTTAATTATTTAAGAATAAAAGATTCTATTTCTATTTAAATTATTATATATTAAAATATTGTCATTTAAATCATTTATTTATGTACTAGAATATTCTGTATTTATCAGAGTCTATCAATGCTCTTCTTTCATATTAGCCTTTAATTTTCATCTAATCAAATCTAATGGTTTATATAAATGTGGTGCATCCAATAAACACATAATTATTGTGTTCGTTTTAGACATACCCATGAAAATTCTCTTAAATAACAATGAAAAAGCCAAACAAAATTGTTAGCTTTAACTACTAGTGTTACTGAGAATAATCATATAAATGAATATGACAATGATCTAAAACTTTTTAAATCTTAATTCTTATTACTTGAACAAAATTAATTTATCGTTTATGTAAAATTAGATCGAAATTACCAAATTAGCGAGTCACTTATTTAAATTTTAATTCTATTTTCATTTTGATCCCCGAGTTTGCAACTAATTCCTGGCTGCGGCGCAAGGCTCAAGTTTGGTTGGGTGTATGGTGTGTATCATGTATGACTCTACGTTAGGCACCGCACGACTTCCTCTACCCCTGCGTTGTTTTATTTTTATTTTTTATTAGAATGATTTTTTTATTAAAAAATGTAACAAAGTAAAAAAATTAATTTTCAAATAAAAAATTTATACAAAAAATTCATTATATATTAACACATTAATAAGACCAATTAATTTTCAAAATCATTAAATTAAAAATTAAAAATCGATAATATCATTTCTATTTTAATAATAATACTCTTTTTTTATAAATTAATTAAATTTACACAAATATATAATTCAAAAAAACATATAAATATTAATAGTGATATTATTAAAAATAAAAATAATATATTATTATTTTTAAACTATTTAAACGCATAAATTTAAGAATTTAATTTTGATGCAAGGTCAATGAAAAATAATTTTTTATGTGCATCTAATTATATAATATCACTTCAATAAAAATAATTATTTTTCACATTTATCGCGTGAATACTGAATAGTCATAAAAAAACAGATGTAATTGTGTTTTTTTTACCGTATAAAATATTTTATATTTTCAGTGCATCAAAATTAAATCTTAAATTTAATTTAATAACAGTATAAAATTTTTTATTTAATCACATTAAAATTAAATTTTAAAAAATCTAAGAGTCAACTATAATATAAATCAACTAAACCAATTCCCTTTTATTTCTAATTTTAAAATTCAAATAATTAGAATAGTGTAGTTTTTCTTTTACTTATTTCTTGTAGACCGATTTTTAAACTAATTAACTTAACTCCTAAGTCCTAATGGTTCCTAGCTGAACTGTTAAATTCTAAAATTAATTTAATATTATTGCTCATTAAAATGGTATAGTAGTAGTAGTTGCAAGTTTCGTTTCGTTTCCTTTTGATGAATGTGTTCTGTTTTTCAATGACATCACGCAGCTGAACGAAGAATAACAAAACCAAATCAAGCAGCGCACAACTCTCTCTCTCTCTCTCTCTCTCTCTCTCTCTCTGCGATGGCTCTTTCACTGTCGCGGCTTCGTCACCCTCTCATCTCTCGCTCCCTTCGCCTCCTTTCCTCTTCCTCTTCCGTTTCCAGATCCCTCTCTCGGTAAGCTGCTTCTGCAATCATGTGTTTCTTGATCTTCCCCTTTTCTTTTATATATTTTTCTCTGAATTTTCGCTGCTTTACCTCAAATTTAATCATATGTTTTCGGCGGTTTTAACTTATAGGAAATTTGGTTACTATAGTTTCTCTTTTGAAGGTTAGTACTATTTAGAGGACGATTTTGTTATTGAAGTTCGTATTCCTCATGTGTTTTCAGTGGAAGTGAGGTTTGTGAATGTGATCCATTAGGTTAGAGGTTACTTAGGGAGCCATTGTGCATATTGATTAGGGAGCTGGTAGAGTTGTGCTGGCTCCTACTCCTCGATTAGATCATGACTTTTCGTTCTTCATAATAGGACTGCTTGATTTCTTTTAATGAATTCGTTACTAGCTTGTAATGATAATATGATATGCTCCATTTGGTAAATGCATTTCGAAGTTGCAAGTTCTCATCGACAATGTTGTGCGGATGGATGAATTAAATCATTTGAGGCCATATTAATGCAAGAGACTTTAAAATGTTGTTTAATAAGATATTCGAAATGCTAGCAGTTGTTTGAACCAGTCATTTAAACTAAACTGCACTTGTTTGTTCAGAGCAGGGTAATGGATAATGATAAAAAAAAGTAGTAGTAGTAGTAATAGTAGTAGTAGTAATAATAATAATAGTAATTAAGATATTGATTACAGAATCTGTAATTGATTTGCTGAAGTATCAGAGGAAATTCTTGTGATCTCAATGATATTAGGTATAGAAATAGCAGAGAAATAGAGATATCATAGAACATAGAGGGTCTTATTCCTCCTTGCCCAAACCTCAGACTCTTTCTCCATGATTTTTTATCTCTGCTTTTCTCACATTTATCCCCACTCCCTCATAACTGAATTTTCCCTTCACCCTACTTATGTTGCCATGTTGGTTCTGTGTGCATAGATGATGTTGTATGTTCTAGACCTTGCTGACCAATGTACTTTAGTTCCTTGTATCATGTACAAATTGACCTGCTTCCATTTGAACAATTGAACACCAAAGTAAAGTGGTACTGGCAATTACTAAATTTTAGTGTAATGTTGTCTTGTTTATTTATTTGATCCATCTGTACCGATTATTACAGGCAGTATTATTTGGTAGCATCTGTTGCTTTCCAGGAATCATTCCGAATTGTTTGTAACTTTTGATATAATGCTTGGTTTTCAATGTTCAAAGAATCTTTAATTTTTATTATCATGGTGCCTTTTTTTCTTATGTATTTTATAACTCTACTTCAAGATTCTAATATATTATTTCGGATTTTGTTCTTGACAGAACTTCTAAGTCAGGGATTTTCTCTGTGGGTTGTGATGAGCATCAAAGGTGTGCATCATTAACCTGCACTTTTTTGTATTAAGTGCAAGATTAGGGGTTCTTTAATCTTATTTTGATTCTTATTTATGGGATTGATTTGAATTTCAAAGATGGAGAATTCTGGTAATGTCATCATACTATGATTATTAGTGTTGAAATTGTTTCCTTCTTTGACCACCCAGTTACCATTGTAAATGAGATGACCAACTTTTTCTTTTAACCCAACCTGCCTTGCTTGAGCCTTTGAAATAAAAATGTGAAAGCATTCCAATATAAAATCATCAGCTCAAGTTTCTTGATCCAACATCAGGTTGTCCAATCCATTTCTGGTGCAAGTGTCAGATTTGTACTTCTCTGGTTGACCATACATTCTTCCAGCTTATCAAACTTACAAAGTAATGTGGGGATAAGCATCCTCTACGTTGGATATGTTACACAAATGTCATGTCTTTTCCTTTAACATAATGATTCATCATGTCTTCTACATGGTCTTCCTAGCATTTTTTAATTGTGATGTTTATCTTTATCAGGCTTACATCTTTGTCTAGGCTTACAGGAGTCTGTGATAATTCTTTAAAGCCAAAGGTTAGTATTTAACTGAATAATAATAATAATGATAAATCAAATTGTGACCAGATTTTCTCTGACAACTTTCAACTTTTCCAGTGGTTTGGTATCAGATACTTCTCATCTGCAGGTACTTCATGTTTCACTTCTCATGTTCCCACTCTCTATAGTTTCTCTTGTGGCTTCACTTAGCATGCATGTGTTCTTACGATGTATCTTGCAAATGTTATGGATTTTCAGCAAATTTCTTGATTTTTTGTTATTGAATGGCATATATTAAGTCTTTTGAATTTAAATATGAATATGCTAACTTCTGATCATTTGTCCTCTTTGATAGACTCATCACACATAGTCATTGGGATGCCTGCTTTATCTCCTACAATGGTGAGATTACAAGAACTTTAATTTTTAACTTTGTTTTATCTCCCTTCATGATATTGCATCCATGGAATATTATTGATCTTTCCTTGTGGTTCAGACCCAAGGTAACATTGCAAAATGGAGAAAGAAAGAAGGAGATAAGGTCAGCCAGTATAGAGAATTGTTGTAGATCACAACACTGTTTCATTCAGTGCATCACTTTGGGACTTGACAATTTGTTAATTAATCATTCCTCCTTGCTTTTAACTAATCTAACAGATAGAAGTTGGTGATATACTATGTGAAATTGAAACCGACAAGGCTACACTTGAATTTGAAAGTCTTGAAGAGGGGTAATTTTCTTATCCTTCTTTTCATATTTCCCTTATGGGTTATGGATGACTTGTACTAATGCTTAAATTAGAGTTTGTTATCATCTCAAAAATCAATGTGTGTTCCGTTTCTTTTGGGGGCACTAGTAACAAATTAGAAGCATTATTGGCAACTGAGCTTTTACCCTAGAGCTTAGATCATGAGACATGCAAATTTGTATACATAGAAAACTTGGCAGTAATTGTATGATGCCCGCAGATTTCTTGCTAAGATATTGGTACCTGATGGTTCAAAGGATGTGCCAGTTGGACAACCAATTGCAATAACAGTGAGTAATCTTTTAAGTTCCAATTTTTGAATTACTTCTTACATGGAAATCATTGCAAATTATACATCTCTAAAGTGAATTCATTCTGTATTCTGAAAAAGGTTGAATTTTAATTGTTTTGTTCATACCTTTTTGTCTGAATAAAAAATTCCTTTTATGTTTCATTTTAAATGATGATAATATAAGAACTTTTGAAGTTACTATTTGCCTCACATGATCTGAACCATGATTTTCTTGTATTTGAATTCCAATTTACTCCATCATTACACACACCATTAGATGTCTTAAACAGCACCTTTTTTTTCTTTCTTTTTTTCCCCTGAAGTAAGCTTGCAAATTGGGCTTGGGCATAGGTGTATTCTCTTTCTGTACAACTATACTCACTTGCCATGAAGTTGCTTATTTGGTATTCAGTTACACATTAATGAACTCTGTTATTCCCACAGCTCTGTATTACAGTACATGTGCATATTCTGCTCTGATTCTCACAATCACTATCAGAAAATGCATTCAGTTTCCCTCTTTTTCCCTCGATCACAGTCTTTCTAAAGGTTGCTTCTTTTTATTACGTTTTCCCATCACTATCTATTCGTTTTATGTCTCTAAAATCAATGGTCCAATCGAAAAATCTATAGGCTCAATATTATGGCTTTGCTAAATCGTAATCTGAAAGCAATATTTTCCTCTTCATGTAAGCGCCAGTTAATTTTAAATCGTCAATTTGTGGGACTTTACTTGATAATTTATTCTGTGGGCCTTGACAAGGTTGAGGATCAAGATGATATTAAAAATGTCCCTGCTTCTGTGGGAAGTGGGACTGAGGTTAAAGAGAAGAAACCAATACATCAGGATGACTCGGATGAGGAAAGGAAATCAGAACCAACATCCACTCACATTAATGCATCAGAACTTCCACCTCATATCCTTCTTGAAATGCCGGCTTTGTCCCCAACAATGGTGAAAAGATTGTGATGTTTCTGTGGTTAACATTACCATCATCTCCCAAACTTTCCCACTATTGCAGCATTAATTTTCAATTATTTTTCCATACAGAACCAAGGGAACATTGCTAAATGGAGGAAAAAAGAAGGCGACAAGGTTAGTGATGTTTTAACATTAGATCTTGAGTTGGATTTCCTTATTTTAGTATAAGTCCAAAGGTTATGAATGCTCGGTAATATTCATATATTTTTTTGCCTGCTGTGCATTTACATATAATTCATCTAACAGATTGAAGTGGGTGACATATTATGTGAGATAGAGACAGACAAAGCTACCCTTGAATATGAAAGTATGGAGGAAGGGTAATAAATATTCTTTCCATATCCTGAAAACGGTTTACGTAAATATTCTTTTTTTTTTGTTATGGTTGTGTGCATTGCAAAATGCTAAATTATTTTACACAAGTTTCTTGGCCAAGATGCTTCTAAATAATTTTCTAAAATAGTAAAGATTTGAGCAGTGTAATATGATTAGCAAATCAGACATTGTACCTTTTACGGACATGCCTGGTAAGTTAGTTTTCATCAATCAGTAAGTTATAGTTCCATAAAAGTGAGTCCTGGGAATTGTCTCTAGTCTCGTTCATTTATGCAATTTGTGGTAGATTACATTACAATCCCTTCCATTATGTATATCTTTTATTTTTATTTTTATTTTTATTTTTATTTATTATTATTATTATTATTATTATTATTATTATTATTATTATTATTATTATTATGTGTTTTCTGTTTACAGACCAAACTTTTAGCACAAATTTTACAAACATTATTTATTTATTTATTTATTTTGATCTGTCAAACATGCTTTATTTTTACTCATGCCTATCATCTGGGTTCTAGATACTTGGCTAAGATACTTGCACCAGAAGGTTCAAAAGAAGTGGCAGTTGGACAACCTATTGCAATAACAGTAAGTCTGGAAATTCTTTTTTGTAACTTAAATTCAACATAAAGTATATTTGTGTAAGAGTAGGATCTTAACATTTTGTTCCTCTTCCCATGAAAGGAAACATCTAACAATATTTTATCTACGTATTGGTTGGTTTGTCCTTTCTCTTTTTTCATGACATGCACTGGATTATAAAAATACTTATGGTACTTGGTGTAATGCAAGGTTGAAGATGCAGGTGATATTGAAGCTGTAAAGAATTCTAGTGGTAGCAGATCTGCAAGCAAAAATGAGCAGACCACCAAACATGATACTAAAACTGAGGTGAAACCACAGAAAACTAGTTCAAAAAGAATTAGCCCAGCTGCAAAGTTGCTAATTTCGGAATATGGATTGGATGCATCGACAATAAATGCCTCTGGTCCACATGGCACTTTACTGAAAGGGGATGTTCTGTCTGCAATTAAATCAGGAAAATTGACTCCAAAACCTTATTCAGCTAAAGAGAAGGCATCACCATCTCAAAGTCATCAACAATCTGCAGCATCACCAGAGTCAAAGTCTGCTTCTGCCTCAAAGCAGTCAGATGCATATGAAGATCTTCCCAATAGTCAAATTCGCAAGGTTGGTCTGATGAATTTTCTGTTAAACAAGAGGAAGGCTCCTCAAATCCTTTTAGAGGCATGTTGTATTTTAGTGAGAAGTATCCTTGCTAAATAACGATATGTAAAGAGCATTCAAAGGGTCTTTGTGAAGCCGCCGTTTGTTTGCTTTTATTTGGAGTTAAATGCTTTCATATTTAGGGAGAAATGTTTGTCATAACACCTATTTTTGAATGTTATGCAGGTTA
This sequence comes from Arachis hypogaea, assembly GCF_003086295.3. Classification (NCBI taxonomy): domain Eukaryota; kingdom Viridiplantae; phylum Streptophyta; class Magnoliopsida; order Fabales; family Fabaceae; genus Arachis; species Arachis hypogaea. The sequence goes on from NC_092054.1 coordinate 140,692,307, forward strand.
TTGCAAAGAGGTTGTTGGAATCAAAACAAAACACACCACACTTGTATTTATCATCAGGTTTTAATTCTCCTATGCCTTTCATATTAGTCCAACCTAATTCATATGTACACTAACTAGCTATTATATCTTTTCACTGCCATGAGTTAGATGTTACTTTGGATCCTCTTCTCTCCCTTAGAAAAGATCTTAAAGGTATGGACTAGTAAAATTTATTACTATTGTTCCTAGTACATTTGCAATCCGGTATATTCTTTATTTTTCCCGTTGATTGCAGAGCAGTATGATGTTAAAGTTTCGGTGAATGACATTATTATCAAAGTTGTAGCAGCTGCTCTCAGAAATGTCCCAGAAGCAAATGGTAAACAATTCTCTCTTACTGTCTTTTGATATATGTGTTATTCTTGACTTGGTTCATTCATTAGTGTCCATAGTCCTGCAATTGCTCTTTACAAACCTATTCATGGAACTGAATTATTCTCCATAGGAGTTTGTAATTTTGAAATCCTTTTTTCTGTTATGGCAGCATACTGGGATGCTGAAAAGGGTGAAGTTGTTTTATGTGATTCTGTTGACATATCTATAGCGGTTGCCACTGAGAAGGTAATGGATAGTGTTTGAACTGTTAGTATGATTTTATAGAGAAATGCTAGGTGAACAAGTTATTTTTGTAACCAAGTACAACCAAGTCTTTCTTCTTCTTATGCCTCTCCTCCTTTCCCTTCTTCTTCTTCAACTAATATCAATCCTTAAGTTATTGAACCAACTTGGTTGAACTTGATTACCAAAATGACTTGGTCATGTAGCATCACCGTATTTTATAAAGCACTCAAATCTCATGTCTACAGGGCTTGATGACTCCAATAATAAGAAATGCTGATCATAAGACAATATCTGCCATCTCGTCTGAGGTAATTTATAGTCATCTATATAGGTTTCTGTATAATGACTGTATCGGGACATCTTATCTTGTTTGTGTTGAAATTTAGGCAGTCACATTCATTCTAGATTAATTGAAAATTTAGAAAGCAAATACCTTTATTTACTTCTTGAAAATCTTCAATAATTTGTTGATTGTTTAGGTCAAGGAACTAGCAGCAAAGGCACGTGATGGCAAGTTGAAGCCACAAGAATTCCAAGGGGGTACTTTTAGGTGAGCTGACCTCATTGTTTGGCAGGCTTAGAAATTCCCCATTCATCCTTTTTTTAGGGGAAAAAGAACATACTATTGTAAAGTAATAACCCTGAGCTTTGTACAATGCAGCATTTCAAACTTAGGAATGTATCCTGTGGATAAATTCTGTGCTATTATAAACCCCCCACAGGTACTCGCTATATCTCTATCTCTACACACACACACTCGCCCTGGCAAATATCCCCATATACTGCTCACAATCTATATAAATTTTACTTAGTACAGGGGCGGAGCGGAGTAGCCTTTGTGGATGTTCAAACTTAAAAAAATGATTGTTGTTTCTTACTATATGCTGCAGGCTTGCATTCTTGCTGTAGGGAGGGGCAACAAAGTTGTGGAACCAATAATTGGATCTGATGGTATGAGTTAATGGATGTTCTGTATGTCAGTTAATCTTATAATTTTCATTTGTTTTGACATTGGTTATTATTCATTAGGAATTGAGAAGCCAGCAGTCGTCAATAAGTTGAACTTAACATTATCGGCTGATCATCGTGTTTTCGATGGCAAAGTTGGAGGTATGTCTAATTAGGTGGCTATTAAATTAATGTTGGAACCAATAAGTAATAAATTAATTAGATTAATTTAGTAGTTAATAAATAATCTGTTGGTTGAATTAGTTTGATAATTGATTAACGCACAAACCAAAAATGGAACAATTCTTCACCATAATGCCCTAAATTGACTACATTCCATTAATAATTGGCAACTGAAGACTGATTAAAGGGTGCTTATGTGCGTTGATTTGATTTTGCAGGTGCATTTCTCTCTGCTTTGAAATCAAACTTCAGTGATATAAGAAGGCTTCTTTTATAAATTACACACAACAAACTTTCCTTGATTGATTGATTGGAGTTATGACCAATCGATATGGATGCAGAGCCTGACCCGAACTTGCATAGCATCCCCATTTTTTCTTTTGTCCTTTACAATTTTATTTCCTCATCTGAAACAGTTTTTGGTGGTTTTGCCATATCATTCTCTGTTAAATAATATCTTGGGTCTAATTCCTGAGAATAATACAGGTTGAGGTTCTAACAGTGAGGTTTCCAACAATTGAGTTTGAGCATGTTGGTAATTTTGTTCACTAAGCCAATTTGGTGATGTTCAATTTTGTATAAACATCTATGTAAAAATGGCCATGCAATAGCAACATTTAGATGAATAAAGATTCCTTTCTGGTGCTGAATGAAAATGTTTTTGTACTACTTTAGCAGTTCTTAAATGTAATCATTTCTGAAGTTTGGCTTGCAAAAGGATTTTATCTCGAGTAGCTAGAAATTTTATATGAAATTCATGGAAGAGACGAAAAAAACTATACTAGCTATGATGCAAGGATACTGACACGGACACGGGATACGACACGATACTGGATATGCCAATACGCGAATTTTAAAATTTTATAAGACATGGGGACACGCATACATATAAAATATAAAGTATTTTTTAAACAAATCGTAATGATATTTTGATATTTTATTAATATTAAAATATAAATTAATTTTTTAATTATTTTTTGTGTTATTTTAATTATATAAAGTAATTAAAATATTTTTTGTTGGGGCCTGCTACACATACAAGCAAAGAGACCCTACAAGTTTCCAGTCCACACTTCATTCACACGCGCACTCATCTCTCTTTGAATGGAACGTAAACTACACGCGCCCCACTCAACGGTTGCTCTTCGCAAAATAGCGCTCTTTAATGGCGCACTCTTCCACTTCTCCAAACCCTTCGAAGAAAACACAAACCGTCCGTTTTCGAGCAACATTCCAAACTGCAGAGATAGGACTCGTCGCGAAAATTAGAACTCTCCATCAACACAACATAGAACTCTCGATCAACAATTTCCAGAAAAAACGAAGTTATAATACTCAAGGTACGTTACGTTACTATTTTACTCATATTGTATATTTTCCACATTTCGAAAACGAAGAACTAGGTTTTACTATTCTTCTACGTTCTTCTAGGTTTTACTGTTCTTCTTGTTCTAGGTCTCATTTTACAGTTTTTAATGTTCTACTTGTTCTAGGTTTTATTGTTATTCTTGCTTCTAGGTTATTCTGTTCTTCTTAGTTGTTCTAGGTGTTACTGTTCTTGTTGTTCTAGTTCTTCTGGTAACTGATTTTTGGGAGTATATTGCGTGATTTGGTGGGTGTATATTGAGTATTTTGTTAGGTGTATATAGCATAATTTGTTGGGTGTATATTTCTGAACTGATATACTGTAATATAGTCAACATTTGCAACTGTTCTAATATTTGCTTGTCCATGGGTGTATATTGCTTGACCTTGTAATGTTGCTTGACCTTGTATATTAATCCATGTTTGAGTGATATCTGACTGATATCTATGGGTGTATCTGACTCATATCTATGGGTGTATCTTACTGATATCTATGAGTGTATTTTTCATTTCAGAAAAAATGGCAGGCAGAAACCAAGCTGAAAAAAATGTAAGAACAAATATATGTCTTAGATGAAATCAGTTTTATATAATAGAAATATATCTGACTATAATTTTGCTTTGTTTACAGCAAATCAAAGACCTTAAGTGTGCAACACATTTGTTAAGTGAGAAATTCAGAAACATGAGCGAGGAGAAGAAAACAATTGTTAGGGATTTGGGATTTGGTGGCCTGATGCACATCCCGCCGCTAAGGGTGCATCACCAAATTGTCAGATAAATTCTAAGGATATTGACACTGATTAATATAAATGTTATATAGTCCTGTAACAAATTGAACACATGCTGTAAAAATTTTTCAATTATAATCCAGTTTATTGTAAAATTTCTTTCAATAATTAAACTCTCTCTGCTGTATTCAAAATGTATGAATTACAGGAACTATAATATGAAGGAAAACATCAAACCAAATATACACCCATAACCTGCCATTTTTTACACCCAAAGAAAGTTGAATATACACCCAAAAATCTATCCCCCTGATGCTTTATCCCTAAAACTCTGAACCCTAAACACTTAAAACCTAAACCTTAACCCCTAACTTGTAAACCCTAAAACCTAAACCGTAAACCCTAAAACCCTAAACCCTAATACCTAAAACCTTTAAACCGTTGTAAAAAAAAAAAAAAAAACAAACAGTATTTTATAACATAAAAACAAGATTCTGAAGTATATATATGTATATATATGTAAAATGTGAAATACAAGAAAATTCAGAAATACACCCAAAAAAACACTACTTTTACATCCAAAAGAATGCATGCTCTCGCTCTTTTGTGTGCTTCTCATCCCTGCCCAGAAGTGGTGATCCAGATAGATTGGAATCCATATATGACGGTCTTCATAGAGATCTGCAGTACACCGAAACACAGACTCTAAATACACCCGAAAAAAAATTAAATTTACACCTCTGCTGCAGATTTTAAACAAACATTACCTGAAAGCCACTTGTTGTCCACAAGACCAAAATTCAGCAGAAAATCATTCCAATTCCTATCAAATAAGTCTTTAAGCACACCCACGCTTCTCGCACTTCTCTCGTAATGTAATTCCTCACATCCTTTTCAATAAAATTTAACAAACTGGTCATCAACAGAGAGAGGCTGCAGAATACACCATGTCAAAAACAAAAAATACACCCAATCATGTCTGATCTAATACACCGAACGACAACAACTCAACTAAAATAACAAAAAAAGCCATAAACTGTAAATACACCCACACTTCCCCCAAAAATACACCCAAAAAAGTTTGATCTACACCCGAGCGTCTGCTATAAATTGCAGATAATTAATCAAAACTAATACATTAGATTCAATCCACAGATTTATGTTCACGCGTTAGTTTCGCAGTCAATGTTCACGAATTATTCAGCTACACAATGCTATACAAATAACTGAAACAAAATTCAGAGTAATCATATGTAAATCGCTCTCGCTCCTTTGTGTGCTTCTCATCCCTACCCAGAAGTGGTGATCCAGATAGATTGGAATCCATATATGACGGTCTTCATAGAGATTTGCAGAATACACCCAAACACAGACTCTAAATACACCCGAAAAAAAATTAAATTTACACCTCTGCTGCAGATTTTAAACAAACATTACCTGAAAGCCACTTGTTGTCCACAAGACCAAAATTCAGCAGAACATCATTCCAATTCCTATCAAATAAGTCTTTAAGCACACCCACGCTTCTCGCACTTCTCTCGTAATGTAATTCCTCACATCCTTTTCAATAAAATTTAACAAACTGGTCATCAACAGAGAGAGACTGCAGAATACACCATGTCAAAAACAAAAAATACACCCAATCATGTCTGATCTAATACACCCGAACGTCTGCTATAAATTGCAGATAATTAATCAAAACTAATACATTAGATTCAATCCACAGATTTATGTTCACGCGTTAGTTTCACAGTCAATGTTCACGAATTATTCAGCTACACAATGCTATACAAATAACTGCAACAAAATTCAGAGTAATCATATGTAAATCGCTCTCGCTCCTTTGTGTGCTTCTCATCCCTACCCAGAAGTGGTGATCCAGATAGATTGGAATCCATATATGATGGTCTTCATAGAGATCTGCAGAATACACCCAAACACAGACTCTAAATACACCCGAAAAAAATTAAATTTACACCTCTGCTGCAGATTTTAAACAAACATTACCTGAAAGCCACTTGTTGTCCACAAGACCAAAATTCAGCAGAAAATCATTCCAATTCCTATCAAATAAGTCTTTAAGCACACCCACGCTTCTCGCACTTCTCTCGTAATGTAATTCCTCACATCCTGAGGTTGAATCATCCATTATCTTCAAAACGAGTTCAAACTTTGATTTCAGAAACCAGAAAATCGAAAAGAAAACGAAGCTGGAGTTACAGAGAGAGAGGAACTAACGTCAATGACGAAGAACAAACCAGTGAGGAAGGAGGAGAAAAGAACGATCGAAAAAGCAGGGGAAGACGCGCGAGAAGAAGAACGAGCAAATTTGGAAAGAAGGAGATATATAGCGCGTGTAAGGGACGTAGCACTTGCAACGTGTTTTGGGGAGTTAGGGGTTAATTGACTTGTAATGCTTACAAGCCCTAATTGCTTGTATGTAGAGCTTTTCCGTTTTTTGTTTTATTAAATAATAATATATACTATTTCTAAATTTATTTTAAGAATGTTTGTTAAGAATAAGATTAGATACATTAATATGTGATGGTATTTTGGTGTGTCTAAACATGTCCAGAAAAAAATTTTTTATTTTTTATTAAAACACGGTTGGATATAACAGACACGCATGTCGGACAATGTCGATAGGTATCGTGTCGGACAATATCAATAAATATCGTGTCCAAAATGTGTGACACGCGAATACGTTAACTCAGCAAAGTGTCATGCTTAATAGTATACTAACAACTCAGTCCTCGCAGATAAACCTGTCCTTAAAACTTATGGCATCAATCTAGTATTTACTGGAAGTAACTTATATACATACCTGATTAGTTTTTAGATTTGGTTGAGTAATGAGTACTACACCCAGTATATCATTTTAAGATAAAATTCATTATACTTCTCTGCTAACACAATTAGTATATTATGAAGTTTTCATTTAAATAATTATAAATTATAAAATTTATAAACAAATTAATAAAAAATATATTTTATATTAATTTTAAAATGTTATTTATTAAATTATTTTATAAAAAAATATACATTTTAATCCCGTTCATCCAAGTATCCAACATTGCATTGGAATATTTTTAGATAAATAAAGTAAATATAATATTTTATCAATTTATATAAATTTAAGATTATTTATATTTTTTACATTTTTACAATGATAATTTGATGTACAATATAATGAAAAATACAAACACTCATAATATGTGTATGAGATTAACTATCAATTAAGTATTTAGGTGATAAAAAAGGTATTTGAAAGATATTATCGATAAAATAATCTTTCAATGATTCGAGGATACAATAAAAAAATTAATAAATATTTTTTTTGTAAGTGACAAAAAAATTTCATAATTGGTAAACGACTTATTCACTTGATCCGAATTTTTGTAAAAATATTTAAATAAATATTTAAAAGGTGCACAAAAAAATTTAGAGCAAAATTTGACCTCTAAATTTTTTTTAGTTTTTTCAAAAGAATATAGTCATTCACAATAATTTTTTCTAAATTTATTTGACATAAACTTACTGATAATAACAAATATCTTATTTTTCTTATAATGACTGCAAAAATTTGCATCAAAATAAGATCTTTAAAGTTTTTTTAGAATATATTTAATATCTAGTTCTTTTTATTGCATTTTTAAATCTTTCGACTAGTTCTTTTTATTGTATTTTTAAATCTTTTGAGTGCTTATTTGTTATTAGTATCCGACCCGTCACCTTATAACTCGGTTTTTATTGTGCATTATGAGTTATAACTCGACCTTAATTATCATTCATTCTATAACCGACACCTTCATTACCGACTTAATGACCCTTATTCTGATTTAATAATCAACAGTCATACCATCAACTCTATTCATCAACTCTATATCTATAAAAGACACGAATTTCTATATACACCATACATTTTAGATAGATTCCAGAGACATTCTAGATATATTCTAAAGACATTCTAGATATTCATAGAATTATTATAATACACATACATGATAAATTATATTTCATGACATTCTATATTCATAGAATTATTCATATACCTCTTAAACACTTACTGACTTGAGCGTCGAAGTGTCTTTTGCAGGTATTCACCCCTTTGTTCTCTCCTTGTCGACGTATAACTCATCCCAACGAGAAGCTTGAAGACATTCATCGACGGACGAACTATACACTGGCCAAACTCAATAAAAACAGTATCTTTCAAAGTCCTTTTTGTCAATAATGTAAACTTTCGGGTACTATTTTAATAGTTTAGTCTATGTGTCTACTAAAAATAACAATATTATAAAGCTAACAAATATTATCATTTAAGACTAGTACTTAGCTAGTAATAATTTACATCCATATTTGCAAGAATTTGTACATAAAAAACACATAGTTTACACTTATATTTATTATATTTTACACATAACTTAATACAATGTGCATCTATATTTATCAAAATTTGCACATATAAAAATTTAAATAAAAATTAGTTTTAATATGAAAAAGAAGATAGTATTTGATTGAATATTGGTATTTAAAATGTATTAGAATATTGTGGATGTTTGATATAACATACAGAGAGTGTTGCTACAGTTTGACACATGTCCAATACATATTTTGTATGTTAACTCTCCACCTATAAAATTCTTCTACATATAATGACACTAAATAATTCTATTTTCAACAAAAACACCAGTATTTTTTTTCATATAAAAAAAAATTAGTCCAGAACAAAACTCATACTGCATTAAAATTAAATTTATATTTAACAAAAAAAGAACCCTGCAATGGCAACATCAATTACTTGCTTCAGCAAGAGTTGGTCTTAGAATCTGTCAGTATCAACGACGTGTGTAACAACTGCTTTTTTTCCACGCGACGGTATATCATCGAAATGATTCAAACCCCGTTTCGCTCTCTCACTAACCCAACCCAAGTTCTTCTTCCGCCTTCTTCTTCTTCTTCTTCTCCTTCTTCCCTCAGATTCTCGTCGACCCTCTTCTCCTTCAGAGGGTTTTCTCTTTCTTCGGTTACTCCGAAACACAAAAGTCCGCTTTTGTCACCTTTGAAATCGTCGATGGCGGAGTCCCAGAAGAGCAATGCGGTTGTCGAGGTCTTCGAAAAAGAGGAGCTTCCGGTGTCTCTGGCCAAATACGTCGCTGATGTCTCCAACAAGTTCACCACTGAAAGAGGCGCTTTCACCGTTTGCTTGTCCGGTGGCTCTCTCATCAGTTATCTCAGGTTAGCACAAGTTCCCATTTTGATGCAGACCCAACATAGGAAATGGAAGCAATTTCGTTTACTTCGATGATTCTGTTGTATTTTTGTGGGATTAAAACTTTTGTAATTTTGAGGGAGTTTATGTTTGGGGTTTTAGGAAATTGCTGGAACCACCTTATGTTGATTCTCTTGAATGGTCTAAGTGGCATGTGTTTTGGGTGGATGAGAGAGTAGTGCCCAAGACTCATGAAGATAGTAACTACAAACTTGCTTATGATGGATTGCTATCCAAGGTATATTTTTTTTCTTCAGTATTTTTCAGGTTTCATATCATCTTTTATTTAGTTTCAACATGTTTGTTTTTTGTACTTTGGTGTGTTTTGCTGTGAGAAAGTTAAGCTTAGTTCAAAGTATGTGCCTTGCCTGTTCAAGATGAAAACCTGAAACCAATGTTTGATACAGTCCATGTGTGAGGATTGGAGCCTGTTTGGAATTGGTTATAACATAGTATATGTATGGATCAGGTGAATGGATATCTTTGTTGCAGAGGATGTTATCCCTTTATTAGGTTTACTTCTTAAAGTCATATAAATGTTGCATTAGAGAGACAAATCACTGTTAGTTTTGGTTTCGATTTTGACTTATGTGCTACTTTCTCAGTCCCTTTTATCTGTCGTTTTCATTTTTGATATATATTTCGATCATTGATCCAAGGATGTACCAAAAAGTAATGTGTTTGCATATAGTCTTCTTTAAAATGACTGCATGACCAAGGTCTGCTGTCTCCATCTCTATACTCTTGTCTGGATAATGTTCTATGAGAGTTGCATAGAACGCGATTAGTTTCAGGATGAGAATGGGTCCACGGTACGCAGTACGTCACATGTAAAATATTTTATATGGAAAATATATATGATGCTCCAGTAGACAGATGAATTGTTACGTGATACCCGCGAATTGGTCATAGTACACTACCTAATTGGTGAATTCATGTAACTTAATCATTCTGACCTGTTGATGCTTCCATCATGGCTCTCTTGGCAGGTGCCCATTCCTGCTGGCAATGTTTATGCAATCAATGATGCCCTGTCAGCTGAGGGGGCGGCTGAGGATTACGAGACATGTCTCAGACAGTTGGTCAAGAATGGTGTGATAGCTTCATCATCAGTCACCGGATTCCCCAAATTTGATCTCATGCTGCTTGGTATGGGTCCAGATGGCCATGTAGCATCTTTATTCCCAGGGCATCCTCTTTTGAAGGAGAATAAAAAGTGGGTTACCTTCATCAAGGACTCCCCAAAACCGCCCCCGGAGCGTATAACTTTCACTTTTCCAGTGATCAATTCCTCTGCTTACACTGCACTTGTGGTGACCGGTGCTGGAAAATCGGACGCAGTTCACTCTGCGCTGCGCGGATCTCAAAATTCTCCTAAGCTTCCTGTTGCAATGGTTTCACCCGAAGGAGAGTTGAAATGGTTCTTAGACAAGGGTGCAGCCTCAAAGCTGTAGATCCTGCAGTGTTGATCATGTATTGTTCTTGTGTATTTTGCCTTTGAAGTTGATCAATGTTTTCACATTAACGTAAACGGAATAATACTTTTTTCTCTCTTAATAATGAGGAGACATAGAAGGAGATAGAAAACCTTGCAGCTCTTCCAAATGATGTGAAGCCAATAAGAATGGTGGCCGCCAACTTTGATGGCTGCTCATAACTTTGTATTTTGACCAAAGAAGAGAAAGCTTCCTGTTACTTGCATCGTTTGAGGAAGCGTATTGCAGAATGGTAATGTGAAAATTTAGTAAAAGTAATCTTTTCCAAACTTGCATAGCATCCCAGTTTTTCCTTCGGCCTTTACAATCTTATTTCCTCATCTGAAACGGTTTTTGGTGGTTGTGCTATATCAGTCTCTATTAAATAATAGGTGGAAACTCATGTAATTATATATTCATTTGAAGTTGATAGTTAAAAAAAATCATTAGATAACAATTTAGTTAAATATATAAAATTATTTAATAATTTTTAGTTATCAATTGTACATGAAAATAACCGAATCTAAATTTCTACCAATAATATATCTGTCTAATTTAAGGTTCTAACAATGAGAGGTTTCCAACAATTTTGAGTATGTTGGAAATGTTGTTCATTAAGCCAATTTGGTGATGTTCAATTTTGTATAGACAGCTATGTAAAAATGGCCATGCAATAGTAACATCTAGACAAAATAAAGATTCCTTTGGGGTGCTGATTTATTTTCCAAGTTTAAATTATATTACTTTAGCAGTTATTCAATGTAATTTCTGAAATTTGGCTTGCAAATGGATTTTAACTGGAATGGCTAAACTAGCAATATAGTTAGAAACTGCTTTTGTCTGGAAAACACAACAATACAACAAAGTCTCTACTTTCTCTCCCATTGTTCAGAGGAGGAGGAAACACACAATATAACAAAGGAGGAGCAGCAGCACAACCACTCTAAGTCAACGATTAATAGTGGGGTTCAATAACATAACATGTCTCAATCCAAGAAAATGAGTGTGGCCACATTCATTAACATGAACATGTACCACTTTTGTGTATTTCTTTTGTTAGTAATTAAACATAGAAAATTGATAGAAGGGAGGCTACAGAGATCTCAGATCTGATTAATCTTCAAGCTCAATAATTTTCACAACTGATGAATCACCAACCTTCTGGCAAACAACAACTCGGTCATGTGGCTTTATAATGCCGAAAGCCTTGCCATGGTCTAAAGCAACCTTTAAAATTGATTCATTTGCTCCACTTTTAGATTCAGCCTACAGATAGATTACACAATCAAAATTACTTCACAACACTAAAGCGCAATACCAAATCGTCCACCATGAATTCCATGAATTTTTACAATTAAATAACTTACGGGATGTTGAGGATCGGCCAGCATAGGGAAAAGGCCTCTGATAATGAGTGATTGCCTTGCCTGAAATGGGATCATAAAAGTTAATGCAATGTCAATGCAATCTTTAGTTTCAAAGTTAATGTGAGTTATGTACCTCGAAAGCGCCCGTGAACGTCCATCGGAGTTGATCGGTTTTCAGCTGAGGAATAACAACAGATATCACAGGCATAGTAGGCCTATACTTAGCAATCAACCTGCATAAATACCAACAGATAACTTTAATAATAATGTCTTCAAGAAATGAAGCTTGCAAAAGAAGAAAAAAAAAAATGATTGAAAGAAAGAATTCAACTTTAAGTGGAATGAGATTTTTTTTTCCTCTCTTAATAAGGAGACATAAAGTAGGAGATAACATAAAACCTTGCAGCTCTTCCAGATGATGTGAAGCAAATAATAACGGAGGCCCTAACCTTGATGGCTGCTCGTACCTGTGTATTTCGACGAAAAAAGAAACAGAAAGCTTCCTGTTACTGCATCCTTCGAGGAAGCGAATTGCAGAATGGTAGTATGAAAATTTAGTAGAAGTAATCCAAAAGTATTTAGTGACTAGAAGAAAAGTACCGCAGATGAAGCGATTGATTCCAAGTGGCTCATCGGTTCTCCAACATGTTTGACAGTCTTCTTGAAATACAAATCTTGATTATAAACTTTCTCTGCCTGCATAGAGCATTGTAATTGTTATCATTAAGCATCAGCTAAAGAATATGTCAACAATTTAGCAGAAGAAATCAGATCATGTGGTGGATTGAAGCACTTAAGCCAAGTAACTGCGGAACTGTGACATGATCTTGTTTCAAAGTAAAGTTCAAACCTACCTCGGCACAAATTTTCCCAACAATAGAAATGGTCTCTACAGGGTATAGTCCCCGCAACGTCTCCGCCCCAAGGAGAATAGCATCACTGCCTGCAATGGAAAAATGAAGAGAAAATATCTATTTAGAATGAAGTAACATGATATAACTGTAAAATGTGATGAACATGATAAAACTGAGAATACAAAAATGAGCAACAGAATTTTGCTTATGTATCTAAGTCGAGATTTTAGAAAATTCTATGGTGCCATCAATATCAAACTAAATCAGACAGGATTTACCAAATACTCAAAAGATGCTTAAGTCAGAAAAAGAATTTACCATCCAACACTGCATTGGCAACATCAGTTGCTTCAGCACGAGTAGGTCTTAGATTATCGGTCATAGTGTCGACGACACGTGTAACAACAACTGGCTTTCCAGCCATGTTACACTTGTAAATAGCAGCTTTTTGAAATAAAAACACCTGTCAGAACCACACAGATAAAATGATCAAGATTCTAGTAACACAATCAAACCAAGATGCCGAAAAGTAAAACTAAAATAAAGAATAAATGAGACAATATACAATTATTATCCGTTGTATGTAAACCACTCACCCCCCCCCCCCCCCTCTCTTTTCTTCTCTTCCTCTCTCAACAGAGGTAAAAACTGACCTTCTCAGGTGGGAGATCGATTCCTAAATTTCCACGCGAAAGGATGACACCATCTGCTTCTCTCAGTATCTCATCAAAATGGTTCAATCCCTAAGAGAAATCAAATAACAGAAGCAAGATGCAATAAAAATCACAATCAAGTACACTCACCCAAATGATCTTGAACTACAGCATTTTTGTGTCATAAAAGTGGAAACTAGAGAGACTTTTTTCCAAAGCATATAGAAAATGTTACCTCTATATTTTCAATCTTTGCATAAACCTGTGTCTGCTTGAGGTCACCTAATTTAGACAAAAAATCACGGGCCTAGAGAATGGAAAAAAAATGCAGCAATTCATTTAGTATTTCAGAAGTTTATAATAAAAACTAGGCAACATCAGAAGAATTTAGAAGAGACAATATATAAGCTATGAGGAGTAGCACTTACATGGCGAACATCTTCTACATGCCGAGCATACAGTGAAAGGAAATCGATATTGTTTCTAACACCCCATGTGCTAATTACCTGAAATATCAAGTGAAATATCATGAAGAACATTTAGATTCACATTACATGAACATAACAAAATTGTATTGAATGATTGTGACAGTAAATGATATTTGGATTTCCAGATAATAATAATATATAAAGAGAAAATATGACATTTTATACACAAATTTAATAAGGTATAAATTCAATGGGGAAGTATCATTCAATTCTCTCCATTAAAAAAGAAAAATGAATTGAAGCATTCATTCTCAAGCAAAGCTCTTGTAGTTACCTCCTTATCCTTATCAGTAAGAGTGGGAAGATTAATACGAATCTGAGAAACATGTAATGTATATAGTGACCCAGAAAGTGTAGCCGAATTTTTTATAAGACAAGTGACATCGTCACCATTCACCTCGCTGACCTGCATTTGAGTTCAATACTAATTCAGTTACTGCAAGAGAGGTGAGAAAGAAAGTTAATCAAGAATGCAGTTTCATTACCTCCAACCATACAGAAGTTGTTTCACTTCCAGTAAACAAGTATTTTCCAATAAAAATAGTATCACCCTTCTTCACAGCCTGCATAGTTATCAAATTCAAAGCCATAGTTAAGGGGACACCCACATTGTACACATAATCAATATAACAAATGTCAAGAATCACAATGATGCAGTATTAGAACAACTGATTAAAGAAATTTCGCAAGTGTAAGAGGTTAACAAGCTGTTAGAAAACATTTGCAAGATAGAATTAAAATATGCAAGACTAGGAAAAGGTATGCTGACCTTTGATAGTTCACTAAAATTTACTGGCAAGAGATTCGGTGTAGCTTCTTTGCTTTGATCCGGAGTTAATACAACTAATGTATCTGCTTCGAGGGAAATTGGTCGATCGGTTCTATTCACAACTTGTACTTCTGGACCGACCGTATCTAGCATAACCTGGATTGAAACAATAACATAATCACACTTCAGAAGGTATTTGTACACAGAAAACATAAAATTAAGAATGCAAGCTATGAAGCGAATGTGTTGAAATCACATTTACTTAATGATATGTTGTAAGTAATCATATGCATGCATTTGCAGAAAGTTAAGTGAGTAAACAGAAAATGTGTAACATGCTTACTGCACAGAGTTTCTTGGTAGTTTTGATAGCAGCCCTCAAGTTTTCCAATGTCTCTTGGTGGTATTCTGGATCTCCCCACGAGAAATCAAATCTTGCAACTAGTACATGGTAACAAAAGAAGAATGAGATAATAGAAGCAGTGATTCCAAACAATAAAGGAAGAAAAGCAAACACAATTTTGTTCAACTCTAAATGCATCGTTGATTCTAAGCTTTTTAACAATATAGCAAGAAAATAAACGAACTAGCCGAAAATTGCCATCTAACTGTTCTTTTTCAATAGCTAAGAATCAATCAGGACAATTTGAGAAACAACTAAATATATCTACAATCAATTTTCTAAACAAATATCAGAAAGAATCAAGGGTTGCCATGGAGAATACCAGACATTCCTGCATCAAGGCAACGCGAAATTGTGTCGATTGAACGAGACTTTGGACCGAGTGTGCCAACAATCTTAGTCATAGCTGGAAAGAAACTCTGCAAAAAGCATTTCAAACACTTAAACCAAAATCCAAATAAGATTTATCACTAAGAAGACATCATTAGGCAGGGGTAAAATCGTCTCAAAGTTTAATCCGAGACATTCATATTACTACTAGCAGGGAAAAGCACTAAAGTAGAACCATCAATGCACACAACATGATGATTGATGAAACTCCAAAATCTCCACACAACAATGTATCAACTTGCTTTCTCACAATCACAGTGCTTAAAAGAAGATCAGGTCACAAAACCATCACAACACCACACACACACACACAGATATATATGTATATATGAAAAAGAAAGCACTTCGATTTCAGCTTGATCTGCCAGATTCATTAGGATCAAGCAAGCAAACAGAGCAAAAGTAATAACACAGAGAGAGAATCACTCCAAAATCCAAGAAAGCACACAACAGTAGGGTCAACAAAAGTTGACTAATTTTCAACAAGATCAAAAGCAACACATAAACAATTGAATGAAAGAGAAAGTTAGTTACAGGCTTAGATGGCTCAAGTATGGATGCCATCCTGATAGGTTCTTCGAGAAGCATAGGACTTGACTGCATTTTTTGATCAACAAACACACACTCCAATGATCACAGCAGAGAGAGAAGCGAGAAGAGAGAATTGGAATGGATGAATCAATGAATGAGTAAGTAAACAAAAATAAGTAGTTGTGTTTGAAGTGAAAGATGCAACTGTTCTGTTCGGTGCTGCCATAACACAAGAAGGAACTCATATTATATATCATTGCACCACGCGTCCTCTTCACTCTGTAAAATTCAATTCAACACTTTAGAAACGAGGGACACAAAACTCAACTGAAAACGAAAGAAAACAATGGATTAGATGTCAATTTACTTTTGTCACTGTCTAAGTTTCTATTTATTTATTTGATATAATATATCATGGTTTTAATATTTTAATTTTGATAAATAATATTATTGTATATAATTATTTAATCATATATATTATTTTAAGTAACTACTATAACGTAATAATTAAAAAAAAATCATTTTAATGATAATACGTATATAAAACTTTTTAAAGGAACCAAAATTAAATTCAAATAAGAAAGCAACCGGTGCCAATTGCAATATTATTAAAATTATTATTGTAAAGTTTATAAATGAATATCATTATTATTAGATTATTACTTGAAAGTTACGTTCCCCGGCGTTTACTTGACGCTTTCTAATTTTGATATTGGGTTCTTAGTGTGTGTTTAGATTGATTTTTATTAAATTAGAATTTAAATAAAAGTTATTTTATAGAATTGATTTTAGATAAAAATAAATTTGTGTTAATATAATTTATGTTTAGTAATTTTATATTAAAATTAATTTTAATAAAATAAATATTATTTATATAATATTAATTAAAATTATTTTTAGATAGATAATTATTAGAACAAACATAACATTAAATTATAATATTATTTTTTAAAATATATAATTTTTTTATAATTTTTTAATATATTTTTTATATAATATTTTTTAATATGTTATAATTTTTTATTATTGTATATTTTTTTAATAAATCGTATTATAAAAAGATAATAATAAATATAATACACAAGAATTACCATTATAAAAGTGTACAATATTAAATAAAAAAATTAACAAAAAAATAAAATAATAAATAAAAAAAAGAAAATTCATAAAAAAACAATAAAAATTTTTATACATAAAACAATAACATGTACAAAGAGTAAGATTGGCATAAGGAAATTAAAGAAATGCAAAAGCTAGTTAATAAAATACAGAGACTAGAATTCGTTGTTTCTTGTAAACGTGGGTTTAAGTACAAAATCACATCTACGTATGCAGAAAGAAAAAATAATCAAACAAAAAATTAAAGCATTGAAAAAATTTGAACGTGATTTGATTTCACCCTTCAAACGGTTAAAATAAACACATCTATAATAGTATTTTTTAACAATATGTAAAATTTGGTGTGTTTTTTTTATATAAAAATTACAAATTTAACTCTTTAATTTGTTAAGTTTAAGAGTGTATTTAGTTTGCGTTTTTATTTTCTATTTTGCAAAAAAAAAAAAAGTTAAAACATTGAAAATAATAAAATTTTATTTTCTATTTTTACCTTCTATTTTTACTTTTTTCTTTATAAAATATAAAAAATAGAAAACACTGAAAATAAAAATAAAAAAGCAAATCAAGTGCATCCTAACTTTTTTTTTAATTTTTAAAACACAAAATTTACTTTCTAATATGTGAACTTATAAAACCTGACATTCCGATTTGTGAGTTTACACAAATCTAACTTTTTGATTTGTTAATTCCCAAAATCTAAATTCAACTCTCCTCAATTCGCATCATTAGTTTTTTTTCCCAATTCAGTGTCTCCAATTTGTGTTTTGAAATTTAAAAAACAAAATATACTTTATATTAATTAAAAGCCCACAATCTCTCCATAACTATAAACAATACATCCTGGGAATCCATATAAAAAAATGAGGCTTTACATAATAGATTAGCTAAATGTTATTTTTTTAATGTGTCTTAAATGTTATTTTTTGATAAAACAAAAATGTTATTAGTATGTTAAAATTAATCATTAATATATATATTATCAAAGATAAAGAGACTTAAATCTATAACTTTTTAAGTAAATATAGAAAAATTATGTCATTTAAATTATAATTCATTGACTAATTATTAATATATTAATATATAAATATATGTGTACTTTAATTTATTTTTAATATGTATTTATATTTTAATATATATTTTATACTTATAAATAAATTTGATAAATAATTTTAATACACATATAACATAATCGTTTGTGTAATAATTTTAGTTATAAATTTAATTTTAATATATTATTAATATAGATTAAGTATATATATTTAACTACACAACGTTATATCTTATATGACATAAATAATCATAAAAAGATTGGGATGATGGGGCAACTGATGATATGGAATGAAGGAATATGGAATAAAGGATAGAAAGGGCGTCAATGTGGGTCTTCGTGAAGTGTGTGTGAGTTATTAACTTATTATAATTGACGAGAAATATGTGTCAGTGTGTGAGTATTACCAGTGGCGATGAGGGAACAGCACCTTGGTTTTTGGATACACAGACGCACACAAGGTGTTTGATATTTTGACCAGACTGAAGGAAACAGCGGCAGCCACCGAAAACAAAACAGGTAGCGACTTCAGAGAGGGGCAGGGCAAAGTAAAAGTGTGGGCCGCTTTCAGGAAGAACCGCTCCGTCCTATAACAATAAGGTCGTTAGATTTAAATTTTGGGTCCCCCTTCACTTTTATAATTGTATTTGAACCCCACCTTTGACCTTTCCGCTAAGAAATGAAATTTGATCGGATTAGTTGGCAAAAGATGTGACAGTGTCGTAACATTTGGATTATTAAATAGTTTTTATTTAATTTTATTTATAAATTTTATCTATTATTTAATTTTAAAATTTGATTTTTTATTTTATAATTATTATTTTATTATTTATCATTTATATTTATTAACAATTAAAAACAGTAATGAAATAGATTTTTTATCCGTCACAAAAAAAAAATAGACATTTCATCAATTGTGACCTTCATAAATATTTTAACAATGTGAATCAACGAATTTTTTTATCCGTTACATTCGTAAAAATTAAAAAAGTCGTGTTTGTTGTTAATGCAATCGATTTATTTGATACCAATCGATTGATAAGAAACGAGTAGTGTCAAAAAATCAATTGGAAGTATAACACAATCGATTGAATTGCGTACTAGAATATGAATTTTTTTTGTATTCAATCAATTGGAAGTACGACACAATTGATTGAATTTCGCACGACAATATGAATTTTTTTATATTCAATCGATTGAATTGCACGTTAGAATATGAGTTTTTTTTGTATTCAATTTATTGGAGTATAACACAATCGATTAAATTTTGTATGGGAATATGAATTCTTTTTTTATTCAATCGATTGGTGGTTGTTTTGGAAAAAGAAAGATCTCCCTCACCACAACTAATAGCATTAAAAAGATAGGAATTAAACATAAAGAGCATGAAAACAATTCTATTGATGGTGTATAATATGAATGAGACGAGGAGAGTCTCTAAGAATTTTGATCATATTGCCAAGAAAAGAAAGACTATGATAAAAAAATTCTTTTATAATTCATGTGTTGGTTATTTTCATCAAATTGATATACATAAAATGTATTACATAATATAATTTACATTACTATTTGCCTACTTAAATTACCTGCATGCTAAAGAGGACTTGTTCCATATATCCCTTGTGTAATCTTTTACTTTCATTTAGATTAATGTTATACTTTCAATCAATTTTTTAACATTATTCATTTCTTACTAATCGATTGGTGTCAAATAAATCGATTGAATTAACAACACGATTTTTCTAATTTTTATAGATGTAGCAAATCAAGAAAAAAAATTCGTTAATTTAAATGGCCAAAATATTTATAGAGGTCACAATTAATAAAAAATCTATTTCGTTGTTGTTTCTAATTGTTAATAAATATAAATGATGAATAATAAAATAATAATTATAAAATAAAAAATAGATTTTAGAATTAAATAATAGATAATGATTAATTTATAAATCAAATTAAATAAAGAATATTTAGTAATTATTAAAAATATAAAAAAAACATGCTTTATTATTGACAACATTTAATAGTCCAAACATTACGGGACCGTCAAATCTATTGTCGGATTAGTTAAGAGGGTTACACATTTTCACTGGATAACAATAGTGTAGAGGAGAATTTAAAATTCACCGTAATGAATAGTTCACATTAATAAATAGTTTAAAATTTAAAAGTATGCAAATATTTTAAATTACTTTTTATTACACGTTTGTTTTAAATACTTTTATGTATAAATCAAATTAAATAAATTCGATTATTTAGCATGCTAAGTAATAAATCGAATTAAATTGATTCAATTTATTGTTGGAGAAGTATGTAATATGTAAATCGAATTAATCTAATTTGATTTACCACTATACAATATATACATAATAAATCGAATCAACTTGATTCGATTTACTACTGATGCAGCTTATTTTTTAATTGTTTATTTATTCTATATTAACTTTAAAATATTTAATGTCAATAAGAAAATACTTACATTTTTTATTCAAATAAAATATCAAAAAATCAAAACGAATAAGGATAGAAATTCAAATTTTGTGTTTTAGTACAATTTCTAAAAAATCTACATTTTTACAAACTTATAAATTCAAAACAGAACAATAAACGATTTCTAAAAATTTGTTAAAAATTATCATTTGACTCATTAACATCTAAAGAATCACTATAATACTTCCGGCATTTAGTGGCGGTTATGCAGCAATATTGCGACAGTTTTTCATCGCCGCTAAACATTTTGCGGCGGGTAAATAACCGCTCCAAAATAGGTCGCAGAAAAATATTTAGCGGCGATTTCTGGTAACCGCTGGAATAACTGCCGCGAAATCAGCGTTTGATTTTGTGGTGGTTTTACTTGTTGCCATAGTTAGTAAGAAAACTGCCTATAATTTTAGCATGTACGTAAAATGGAATATGTTTTGCGGGGTTCATTTTTTTTAATTATTGCAAAAGATTTAGTGTAATGCCTTAATATTGGAAGTGAGGGTGTTTTGCAAAATTCTGGCGACAGTACAATTCGCAGAGGGTGAATTGTCAGGGGTAGATTCTGGCTGACACATTCATGAAGACAATACGCAAAGGGCGGATTCTATTTTTTTAATATTTATATAACAATACGCAGAAGGCGTATTGTGTTATTTAATATTAAAGTGACAATATACAGTCTGCGTATTGTGAATACACAGATTGCGAATTGCAAAGACACAGACTGCGTATTGTGAATTCACAGATTGCGTATTGTCGTTTTCTAAATAAAAAATTGTAATTGAAGTACTATAAAATGAGGAACGGTATTATGTTGATTGAATGTGAGAGTGTTTTATTTTTTTGAGAATGTAAGAGTATAAAAATGGAGAGAGGTATTAGTTTGAAAATATATTATAATGGTCAAATCTTTCCCCAAACATCTGAGGGTGTGAGTTTTATTTGTGAGAATCCACGTGATATTGTTATTCCTTTTGCAATAACATATGAGGAATTTAAGAGTATACTTTGTCAATGTGGTGATAATCAAGTATTAAAGAGAGTTGTAAATATTTTTTATAGACAACCTGTTTTAGTGTTTGGTGGTTTTGTTCAGTTTCAAATAATGCATGTGGTTGACGAAGGAAGTATGCAAGGGATGTTTTCGATCTACCAACAAACACGGGCACAAGTGTCCGTTCTCAAGTTGTATGTTGAGTTTGAAGAATTAGTTAAGGTTGATTTACCGGAGGCTAACATCGACTGGACAATTTATAACACTGAAAGCGAAGAGGAATTTGAGGGCACTTACCATATTGTTGGTCCAACTGAAGAAGTGGGTGATGATGATATAATAGTTGAGTCTAACGTAGCAGATGTGACAAATGCACTGATGAGCCAACATCTATCTAGAGAGCCTTCTTTCCTTAGCGCTTTGAATGTAGACGCTATGAATGCACCAGAATTTCCTAAGTATATCAATTCAAGTAAGCAGTTATTATTATTATTATTATTATTATTATTATTATTATTATTATTATTATTATTATTATTATTATTATTATTATTATTATTGAATCGTAAAGCAATAGTTAGAATTATTTCTTGTTATTGCTGTAGATCCTGTTGTTGTTACGAATGGTGAATTTGTTGTTGGCATGGAATTTAGTTCTAGAGAGACTGTTATTGCAGCAATTAAAGATTATACCATTCGCAGGGGAGTGGATTACTGGGTGTGTGAATCTAAGCCAACCACTTTTTATGCTAAGTGTGTACAATACGAAACAAGTTGCGATTGGCTTATTAGGGCTAGTCTTATTAAGAGAAAGTTTTGTTAGGTTATAAAGCGATACAATGGTAGTTACACATGCACCAGAACTATAATTTCTCAAGATCATGCCAAGCTAAATTCAGACATGATTGCAGAGGTGATAAAGCCATTGGTTGAAGTTGATCCACCTTTGAAAGTGAAATCTGCGATTGCTGAAGTGCAGTCAAAATTCAATTATACGACAAGTTACCGCAAAGCATGGCTCACCAAGCAAAAGGCAATTGCGAACCTTTTTGGTGGTTGGGAAGCTTCTTATGAAGCTTTGTCGTCGTGGTTTGAAGCAATGGTACAAAAAGATCCATCAGCAGCAGTCGAGATTGAAACTGCACCAGCATACCAAGGGGATGAGGTAGTCCAGGATGTTAGGATACTAACGCGAGTATTTTGGAGCTTTTATCATTGCATCAGAGCATTTAGGAGCTGCAAGCCAATCGTACAGGTAGATGGGACACATCTGTACGGAAAATATAAAGGAGCTCTATTAGTTGCAGTTTCTCAGGATGGCAATGGCAATATTGTGCCTCTTGCATTTGCCGTAGTTGAGGGTGAGACTTCTGATGCATGGCACTTCTTTCTTACTCATTTGCGCACACGTATGGTGTCTCGAGATGGTGTTGGACTTATCTCTGATCGTCACGACTCTATTACCTTAGCAATAGCTCATAGTAATGGATCATGGGAACCTCCAAGAGCTATCCGAATGTTTTGTATTAGGCACATAGCATCTAACTTTTTGAGAAATTTCAAGGCACCGTATTTACAGAAGCTGATAGTCAACATGGGTACGTAAATTATTGTGAAATAACGGCGTATTTGTTTTTACAAGGCATATAACATCCATCTTATTGATTTTGTTTTCTTGGTTATTTACAGGCTATTGTAGGACTGTGCGTGAATTTAATGTGCAGTATGCAAGATTGCGTGAACGTGGTGAGGCTTACACGTGATGGCTTGATCGAATCCCACGACAGCAATTTTCTTTGGCATTTGATAATGGATACCGTTGGAGTCATATGACCACAAACCTAGTAGAGTGCATCAACGGAGTATTGAAGGGAGCGCAAAATCTTCCTATCACGTCACTTGTGAAGGCAACTTTTTATAGACTAAATGAGTTGTTCACTAGGAAGAGGGTTGAGGCTGAGGTTCGAAGGAATGCAGGACATGTATTTTCTGAATATGCTAGCAACAAACTACAATCAAATCAGCAAGCAGCGGAAAACATCCAGGTTAACCTATTTGACAGGCAGAATGAGATCTTTGAGGTACGTGAGATGCCTAGTGGTATCGAGTATGTGGTGAATCTCCGTCAACGGTATTGTGATTGTGGTGAGTTCCAGACAGATCGAATCCCTTGTTGCCATGTCTTTGCGTGTTGTGCAAACCAACGACTTGATTGGCAACAATAGGTTCATGAGGTATATAGGATGAATGAGATAAAAAAGGTGTATAGAGCACAGTTTAAGCCATTAGGAAATCCAGCAACGTGGCCGGTGTATCTAGGACCAAGACATATACCTAATCCGCGGGTTTCCAAAAGGCGTCCCGAAATAACCCGCTTCTTGAATGAAATGGATATGCATGATATGCGTGGTCCTAGGCGTTGCAGGCTTTGTGCAGGCAAGGGCCACAGTCGAAGTAGATGCCCTCATCGTGCAGGGTCTAGTGCTGGTGGATCTGCACCTATGTCTTAGTGCATTTGGTTTTTCCTTCATTAGGAATTAGATTTAAATACTACTTCATCAATTATATTAAATACTACTTTATGAAATCCATGTGTACTCGAATCTGATGTGAATTTATAAAAATTCATAAGAATTACAATAGCAGTCTTAAATTAATAGATAAATAACAATTATTTACTAAATGTCTTTTTCACAGATTTAGTACATTTTTTAACTACCTTCTTGATTGTAGAAGGGGTATATCTACTTGCACTTCTACGTGTTGGGTCAATCCTCAGATTATACCCTTTACCATGAATATATAGAGTATCCGCCCTATCCGCACCTTCCACACCACCTATATGACATCAAAAACCACAATAATAAATATATCACAAGAAAACATTAATATATCACGATAACGAATACACAATAACGAATACACTAATATATCACAATAACGAATACAAAAATATATCACAATCATACACTAATATACCACAATAATGAATACAATAGTATATTATTACCTGCATCATCATCACCATCGCTGTCACCGTCACTATTATCCTCGCCATCATTATCATCCTTCGCCATTGGCGCCTGCACTTGAGGAAAATCAACAGCATTACTAAAACCAATCCCTCTGGAGACACTCTGGATCGAATCACTCTGAATCGATTCAATAGATCTTCTAGCTCCAGAGCGTGAAGAGGGGCTACGACGTCGTAGTCGCGAATCAACAGATGACCGACCCAAAACAATTTGAGGCGATTGTCTACTACACTGCGGAGCCTGCTCGTTAATTTCAGGAGGTTGCGGCTGGAATTATTGCACTTGCTGTTGAGGGTCCAATAACTCATTTACCCATTGCGACGTGTCTGTTTCAGTTACCCACCGATACAACTGACGATTTGAAGATTGCTCAGCTGCGTTCCTTTGCTATGACATAGAGGGTCGATAATATGCTTGATATGGCAGCATCTGTAATGAATGTAAGTCATGGAATAACTAACTAAAGAATGAGGCTCCAGGCTCAATGTACGGTTGTGTGTACGGGTATTGGTATGGGTGCATGATAGGTTGTGGCTGTGGCTGTGGCTATGGCTGTGGAACATAACCAGCTAAATGCAGGTGAGCCCTATATTCGTCATTATACCATTGCATATACTCTTCAGATGCTTGATAGTGCACTACATGATCACCAACCAGAACGGAGGTCAAACGATTTGTCCATCTCATAATGTATGCATAATGCTCATCTCTCCAATCTTTGTTCTTTGGTCCAGTCAGGACCACGTTGTGAGCTTCTGCAAGCATCATAGGTTCACTAGGAACTTCCTGCTGTAAACCAAATTGTCTTTTGACACTATCTGATGCATGCCATTCAATGCACTCAAATGATATCAGTGGCACAGTTGCACTCCATGTTAAACGATGTTGCAAGATTTCATTAGGAACTACAATGTTTTCCATACGTTCATGGCTGTACGGGTTCCACACAAACTGCAAACGCGTAACAAAACGAACATATAAACATAACTACAAAACAATGCACAATAATAATAAAACTAATAAATGTAATAAAAAAAACTTATCCCATTTGCAGGAATATCATCTGCCTAATATGCGAGATGGTCCACTTTTTGTAGCCATAAAATTGCAAGCACTAAGCAATCCAACTGAAATAAAATGAAACTATATTATACTAAATCGATATATTTAATCATATATTTGAACAATACATACTGAATCATTCATAGTAACATGTTATATTAAGATAAGTAACTTTACCTGCACGCAAGCGAAAAGCTTGGTTGCGATCGCACAGGTGCTAGGAACGGTAACCGTTCCCAAGCCCATACATAAAGCAGCGCCAATTGACCATCCACATCTTTATAATTATAACGGGATGCCCAACATAATGTCCTATACAAATGTGCCAGGCAAGCGGAATTCCAACTAAAGTCCCTAATCTCAGCAAAATTACGGAACAGAGGCAAGAACTTCCAGTGGACTGTCATTCCAGACTCATCACAAAATAAATTTGTGCCGAACAACAATAATATATGAATCTTTACGTACATTTGTCTGCCCAGGACGGTATCTAACTGCATGCGCCGCTTTAGGGTGCGGAGCCATGCAAGTTTGACACCACTTCCTTTGTGATCAGCTGCAGTAGGTACTATCGCAAATTGTATCATGAATTCATTTTCGAGGCTACTACTACTGCTATCTGTAAATCCTGACACTGATAAACCATCCGTAGGGAGTCCAAAAATCATTGCAACATCTTCCAAGGTAATCATGCATTCATCGTGTGGAAGGTGGAATGTGTGAGTTTCTGGGCGCCACCGCTCAATCAAGGCATTGATAAGTCCATTGTGCAAAGTAAGTCTTCCTAGTATCTGAGATATGTGATAAAATCCACTATCCCGTAACTCGATTTCAATTCGAGGATCATACACATCTTGGTGGAGATATCTTGATCCCAAATCTCTTGAATTCTGAAACAAATTGAAAAATATAATGAGTATCAACAACAACAACAACAACAACAACAACAACAACAACAACAACAATAATAATAATAAATAAATAACCAAAGATAAAAAATAATTACATATGTTGGACGATCAAGATATTCAACAATATGATCTTCAGAACGCGTAATGTCACGAACCATATTCTGCGTTTATTTTTTTCTGAAAAAAGTATATTATATAAACTTTATTAAATGTGAATTTAAACATTCATATTTAAATTAAATTTGAATTTAAAAAATTAACTCTTATTTAAATTTATTACATTTAGATATTTATAAAAAAATCAAATATGTTTAATATGTTTAAAATATATTTAAATTAAAAAATATTTGAAATCAAACTTAAGTATATATTCAAATATATATTAATTCAAACTTAGATATATAGTTAAATTTGAAACATGTTTAATTTATATCTAAATTCAAATTATAAATATATATTTATTCAAATTTAAATAAATACCGAAAACCAAAATATAATTAAAGACATTTAAATATGTATTTTTATGTATTTAAATTTTATTCAAATTTAAATTTAAATTTTAATTAAAACCAAAATATATTTAAAGTCAGATTTGAAGTCAGATTTAAATATAGATTTGAATTTAAAATATATTTAAATTCAAATTTAAATTTATAATTAAAACCAAAGTAAATTTAAAGTTAAATTTAAATATATATTAAATTTAAAATATATTTAAATTCAAATTATAAATATATATTTAGATATGTTTAAATTTAAATTTAATTTTATAAACAACCCTGAAATATAGTAACGTCAAATTTACTTTAAATATATATATATATATATATATTCGAAATATATTTAAATTGAAATATTAATATAAAATTAAAACTGAAATATATTTAAATATCTATTTAAATTTGAATTTTTTAAAATATAAATTAAAATCACAATTATATTTTATTTTCAGATTTAAATAACTTAAATAAAAAATTTTATTTAAATTTAAAATATATTTAATACTAATCACTAATTAACATCATCATCATTCATCTAAATATATAATAAAGGTATAATTTTTATTTATGTATTTTTTTTACTACTAATAAATAAATACTATTCAATTTAAATAACAACTATACATATTATTATCACATTATTTCTATTTCAAATTAAAAAAATACACAATTAATCTACTAATTATATTAGTAATATTAAAATAACTTACTTGTTAATTTTTGAAGGAAAAAAATCTTGGCAAATGATGATGGAAGTCTCGTGTAGGAGGAAGTATGGAAGGACGGAACTAAGTAAGCATTGAAGAGTAGAAGGAAAAGAAACCGAGTGTGTGAAACTGTGGTAGTGTCTCTGAGAGTATATGCAAATTGGAGAAGGTATATGCAAATTGGAGAGAGACAGTAATTATTCACCTTATTCACGGGCTTGCAGGAGTTCGACATGTGTCGACCATGCACGCAATACGCGTTCTGCGTATTGTCAGAAAATACGCACTTTGCGTATTGTGCTTCCCGAAGAACACGCCCCCAAACCCCCGTTAAACACCATTTTTTCTAATATCTTCGTAAATCTCACTTTCTTCATCAATTATAAAATAAAAATCCGTTTTGCGGCGGTCACAAACCACCGCCAAATTCATTATTCAAAATTCATTTTATCGATTTTGCGTATTTTATTTTATCTATTTTTTTAACTTTAATTTATTAGAAAGTAAATAAAATAAAGAACTTTTAATCAAATAAAAGTACAAAATACTATAAAGAACATAAAAATATATATGTAAAAATAACATATATAATAAAATAGTCATAAATACATTATCCCTTATTATAAATTAAAATGAGAAAATGTTAGAAAAATAAATATTAAACACAAAAAAGTTAAATTCAATAGTATCTATTTCAGTTGACTCAAACTCATTATTTTTGTTACATGTCATGATTACCAAAAGAAGAAAGTCTTGCGTGCAATGAAATCGGTGTACTCCCCAAAGAATCCATCTCTGCAGCAACCTCAGGTGGCAAATTGCCTCCTTACTGTCATATTAGATATCTCATAAGACGCTCCATCGTTTGTCTCTTCGTCTTCTCTTCTATTGCCTCAACCTTTAATTCTGAAATCATCCTCTGATACTCTTCAATTTGCACACCAGTATAATACTGTTACCAAAATTTTGGGTGGGACATGGTCCAACACCTAAGGCACGAACTTGTGCAAGTGAACCATTTTATAAAAGCTGCTTGGAGGATTCATCTTGGCTCTCAATATTCGCAATTGCTTCCAACAGATATACCAGAATTCGAGTTATAATGATTTAAAATTAGCATGATAAATACAATAAGAGAAGTTGCAAAATATTGTAACATTACTTACATCAACAACACGCGCATCGGCATGGATGTATGAGCCATTTTTTTTATGAACCGTGGTCTACAACTCTCCTCTACTAATGGGCTTTCTTCGTACTTTCTCCTATAACATTGATGTCGACACAATCATATAAATAACTACACTATATTTAGAAAAATGAAGCAAAATCTTAAAGCAAATAATTATTTATTACCTCTTCGTCTTTTTGTCTTCCCAATGTTTTAGAGCCCCCCAATATGTGTGTAAATTTCCTTCAAACGATTTAAAGCATTTTGTTTACACTTTTTCTATGAACAAATAACGAAAAAAATATAAATGAGACTAGGATGAATATATAAAATTTAAAGATATTTTTATGTAGACATACATATGCTTTAGGGGAAATAATACAAAATACCATTTATTACTTTTCTTTCTTCCTTCAAGCGATATTTAAGGAACAATTTTCAGTGATTTTCTTCTATTCCCAATGGACGATGCTTAACATTTTTCTCAAGAGTTTTTGTTTCATTGTAAACTTACGATACAAGTTGTGTCTTGTATCTTTCCAGTTCTTTCCTATCCTTTGCATTATTTTCCGCTTTATTTTTCCTCCGGTGTCGTCCTTATAGTGAAAGACCCGCTACAATTATTTGTCATTGTTAGTAACCAAAATCAATAAACAAGCATAAGACTATGGTAATGCGAAGAATATCAATAACAAAAAAGGCTACTTAATGAAAAAGTATAAGAATATAAGAATCTAGATGACATTTAGTCGTAATTACATATAAGATAGAAATCATGATTTAAACATGTGAAACACAGAATATGAAAATTTAACCAGTAACATAATTTACCCATGCTAAAGTTTTTACCCCAAAAAACTGATAACTAAACTGTCTTAATATGTCGAAACTAAAAGATCTACTTTAACCATGTTGCATGCATGTTCCTTGTTAGCTTTGTTCACGTTCTTTCAACTCTCTTCACAGATAGAAAACTGGAAATAGTCAGCACCCAAACTCCTAGGAAACCACTTAATAATTCAGCTGCCTGACCAATTGGTTGCAACACTTTATTAAATAGGAGTATGATCTTTGTATTTAGAAGAAGTGTTATAGCCTCCTTGACGCTCAGCTCAGACCCTTTTGTTACGCCGTCCTCTAAGAAATATATTAAAAAAATTGTAAGATAATCGTTGCACAAAAGGAAAATAGAAGTAAAGGAATTTAAAAATAATTATTGATAAAAACAGGAGGGAAAAAGTTTACCAATGACAATAACTTTCCAATAATCTGTATCTTTGCGTTTCTTGTCATTGTTCCGAACTTCGGCTTTTTGGGCAGCAAACAAATAATCAATGTGGTCATCAAACAACTCAACTTCATCCGCCTCTGGGTCATAATCTTCATCCTTAGAAGGTTTATCAACCACTTCATCGCGATACTGAATCTTTGTGCGTTCTATGGGAGTTTGAGGGTCATCACTTGTACTTGATGGCGCAAGGCGTCTATCATTGCGCGGTGCACGAAATGGTTCATTATTACGGGATGCTAGAACACTATTAACTGAGGACAAAACTGGAGGAACTCTATCACGTGGTTGCTCACGTGATATCCAAGCTCCTCTAGGCATTGATCCAACCTTAAGGCAAGATAATATCATTTAGAATGATATTGAACAAAAAGAATGTATTTAAAATTATAATTGAATTCATAAACTAAGAATTTTCCACGAAAAAGTTACAAAACGACTCAATGATACAATAAAGGGCTACATAATTTTAACATAAGCTTATGTAAAAAAATGTTAACGACAATCACTCATCATAGTATCCTCAGTTTCAGCATTAGTTCCCCTATGTAACACCTTTACTACCAGAATGCCACACTTTCGGCTACGCCACTCTGATGGTGAGGAGTATTACGATGACTTCCATATACTTAATAATAAAATAGGAGCCTTCAAAAAACTTGAAGCCGTATAATCTATTCTTCTAAAAGCCGAAAATACTTTTGGTTTGAAAAATCACATACATACATACAAATCAATCACAACCACTTAAATATATATATATATATATATATATATATATATATATATATATATATATTCAATAGCTAAGTTCTTTATACCATAACTTACAAAGATAACCATCAAAACTCCTAACCCTCTTTACAAGATACAATATTAATGGCGAGGGATAAATAAATAACAATTAAACTAATATAACAATCTCGAATAAGCAAAATGCAATTAAATTCTTCGTAAGCTTCTTCATCCGATTCCTGAAAAAGGTAAAGTTGTAGGGGGTGAGAACCTAATCACATGATTTCACCATGGATTTTCAGAATTGTTATAAGAAGATATTTAAAAAGAAAATTGTTTTCAAGCACAGTGATTATCGCTTATCTTATGAATCTTTAAAAGAAAAACAACGATTTAACATCCAAAAATCCAAAACCTTTCTTTTAAGGAAATTAGTTAATTATCCAAAATCCAAAATCTTTCTTTACTTATAAGAAAATTTTAAAAAGTTTTCTAGACTGTATGAATGACCAACCTGTTCCAAGTATAGGTTTATTTAAATCTATGCTGAACCAGCTTGATTTTTCATACTTAACTAAACCTCAATCAGAAACCAATCACGGTCTTTAGTCCATCACATAATCAATCAATACTATCATCAACTCATCACCAATACTCAATCACAAAAGTACTATATCAGAAACAACCCTCAACGCCTCCTCCACCCTCCAAAGGGATCTCTCAGAAACAAACATAGGCAATACAGATAAGAAAAGTACAGGTATAGATAGCATTTACAGCAAATAGGTCAGATAGAAGTTAATAACAGTTAAGTAATCAGGCAAACTAAAACAAATTCAAACACAAACAAAGCATACAAATGCATATGATGCATGCCTATTCTACGGCTGATGAGCTCATCTGTCGGTTATATAGCCAACCCGACATGTCCTAGTAGCTACCCATTGGACAGTCCCTCTGTGTGCGCATCCCCAAGCTCAAATATCCATGGGTAAAATCCCTAATCTCAAATTCATAAATATATGCATGCCCATCGAGGAATCCGGGGAGTTAAAGTGCTCGGTCACATCTTTCGACAGAGGGCCAACAGAGTATCGAGTCTCAACCTAGAGCAAGTAGGGGCAAGCCACTGCATCTATCAAGGAAAACTTATGTCTCAGATATTCTAAATACATAAGCCATATGAATATTTCAATCATAATTCATCAATACCCACATCATTCTCAATATCATTCAATTCATTCAAAAATCATACTTTAAAATCAATCCTCATCATCCTATATACAAATTCAATCATCATCATTCCTCCCATTTCATTCATCAACAATTTCAAACTCAAAATGTGATATTTTTTTAATAACTCAAAATCAAATCATATAATCCTTAAATTCAAATCTTTCTAAATAACCACCCAAACGTAGTCTCCAATTTTTATAAAACTTTCGACAGCATCCCCTCTAAAACTCAGATTCTGCCACCCTTCTTAGGTCCCATCCAAACATTCCTCAAACCCTTCTCAACCATTTTCAAATAGAAAATCATTTCCAATAATCAAACTATTTCCAAATATCAAATCCTTTCCAAATTTGTTTTAAACCAAATTTCGATATTAAATCTCTTCCAAACCAAACCAATTCCAATATCAAATCTTTTCTAAAGTTAACTCATTTCCAAAATCAAACCAAATTCTAATGTTAAATCTTTTCAAAAGTCAACTCATTTTCAATAACAAAACGTTTCCAAATCTCAAGAAAACCAATTCAGCAACCGCCAAATTAACAAAATCAATAACTCAAAATATTCAACCTTCTCAAATAGTCAATAATTTTCACCAGACAAAGAATTACAATCATCCAGAACAACTCAATTCAATCCATAAGACTTATGAAATCATAAAGTAAATATATTTTTCACATCAATATCTATTTATAACAATTCTGCGATATAAAATAATTTTTAAGAAAAGCCCCTACCTTGAATAATTGAAACCCATAAACCAAACGCGTCAACGAAACCCTTTTCTCTCAACCCGCACTCAGCGGCAACTGCATCTACAGTTCTGTTTACTTCCGCAACAATAGAAAAAAACTTTTATTTCAACCATGCAATTACTGGAACTCGACCCTAGAACGTTAGCATTACAAAATTCCTAATAACAGATAACCAGAATGCTAGCAGTGATAGTTTTGGAATAGGATTAACTTACTGCAACAAAAGAACGAAGCAGCAGCCTCCAAACTGACTTGACAGCAGCTCCAACCACGGCCAGAAGCTCCAGTGGTTCTGCAGCAACCTTAATTTTGACGCACAAACACCGAAACTCAACCCTACAGTACCAACATGTCAACATCTTTAACAAACTTTTAACAAAACACTAATTAGGTGCCAGATGAAGACTTGCACGCCAATTCCATACGGGCATGGTGGCACCTAACTTGGGATTATCCAAGTTAGGCACCAGATGAAGACTTGCACACCAATTCCATACGGGCTAGTAGCGCCTAACTTGGTTCAGCCCAAGTTAAGCGCCAGCCTTAAGGAATGCAATGGTCCCTACATGTCCTTGAGCCAACAACGAGATTTTATTAATTTTTTATTAAACTTTATTTTATTTTACAATAGAAAAAGATATTATTTAGTTTTAGAAAATATATTTTATATTAATTAGGATTTGATTTAAAAGGGAAAAGATTCAGCTCTTCAGGCTCTCTTCTCTTTTACGCACCTCATTCCGCACTTTACAGTTTTTAGAACCCTAATTTTCTCTCTGAGCCATGAGCAACTAAACCCCCACTGTAAGGTTAGAAGCTCTGTTTATTGTATGGATTAATACTATTACTCTTCTATTTTAATTAATGTTTTGATTTCAATTTCAAGAATTTATTTTCGTTCTTCATCTTAAGGATTTGGGTAGATCGGAAGAATAACCCTTATTCTATTTGAGTTCTTGTAAACCTTGGAAATAATTTCTCCTAAATTTCTAATTATCTGGACTTAACGGGATACATGACATATATATAATCCTCTTATATTTGGATAATTAGGGTTTTTGTGGCTAATAAACTAGCATTGAACTTAAACCTTTAATTGAAATTAAGTGACTCATATACCATTATTTTATGATATATTTTGGACTAAATTGAGTGGGTTTTGTCAATTATCTTCACACTTATTCATGTAAATTACATATTTTTAAGTTTTCTTCCTAATTTTATGCTATGATTGAAAACTTGCTTCTTGGGCCTTAAAATTGTTAATTTTTAATTCTCTTTTATTACCATTCGATGTCGTGATGTCTTTGTTAAGTGTTTTCAGGTTTACAGGGCATGAATGGCTTAAAGGATGAAGATGAAGCATGTTAAAGTGGAAGGAACACAAGAAACTAAAGAGTTGAGAAGCGAGGAGCAATGAGCACGCATGGCTGACGCGTGCGCGTGATCAGGAGCGTCGTTCAGCGACGCGTACGCGTGACTGACGCGTACGCATGACAGAGCGTCACGTGCTGTACTTAACAGAACTCGTTGGGGGCGATTTCTGGGCTGATTTAGACCTATATCCAAGCCTGAAAACACAGAGTAAAGGCAGGGATGGAGCGGAGACTGATCAAACTTCACTTTCCACTTTAGTTTTAGATTAGTTTTGAATTCTAGAGAGAGAAACCCCTACTTTTCGCTAGGGTTTTTGATATTCTTAGTTTAGCTTTTGAATTGGATCTTGAGAGAGTGCTTGATAAACCCCTATTTTATGATTCATCTTGTGCTCAATTAAGTATTTTTATCAATTCTTTACCCACTTATTCATAAGAATTGCATGGTTTTACTATTCCTCCCTTATTTTATGATATATGTGAAAACATGTTTCCTATGCTTTAAAAATAATTACCTTAATTATCATTTATTACCATTCGATGCTGTGATTTATGTGTTAAGTATTTTCAGGCTTCATAGGGCAGGAATGGCTCAGAGGACAAAAAGAAAACATACAAAAATGGAAGGAGAGCACAAAAATGGAGTTTTGAAGAAAACGGCAGCGACGCGCACGCGTGGACGACGCACACGCGTGCCTAGCGCGAAATGGCAGTGACGCGTATGCGTGGACGACGCGGACGCGTGCCTAGAGTAGAACATAACTGACGCGTACGCATGACTGACGCGTACGCGTGACAAGGAAAAACTCCAAACGACGCGAACGCATGACCCATGGGCACGCTTGACAGACGCCACGTGCAGAAAATTACAGAAGTTGTCCCCAGCAATTTCTGGACCCTTTTTCGGCCCAAATCCAAGTCCAGAAACATAGAATAGAAGCCAGAGAATGGGAGAATCAAAAAGAACAATTGATACCACTTTCATAATTCACAATTTTAGCTTTTAGATGTAGTTTTTTAGAGAGAGAGACTCTCTCCTCTCTCTTAGGAATTAGGATTAGGATTTAGGATTTCTATTATGATTAGGCTACTTCTCTTCATTCCAGGTTCAATGTTCCTTTAAATTGTTTTCTACTTTTACTTATTCTATTACCTTAATTGTTATTTATCTTTTCAATTTGGCTTATGAATCTTTCCGTGTTAGATTTGAATATTCTATTTAATATAATTTGAGGTATTTCAGACTTATGATTGTTTTCTTTAATTTATGTTATTGATGCTTCTAATTAATCCAAATTATTTTCATTCAAGTAGATTTTCTTTCCCTTTGGCTTTGGTTGAGTAATTGGTGACACCTGAGTTATCAAACTCAGCAGTTGATTAAGAGTTGGAAACTATTGATTGACTTGGATCCCTCTAAAGCTAGTCTTTCCATAGGAGCTGACTAGGACTTGAGGAATCAAGTTGATTGGTCCACTTGACTTTCCTTTATTTAGTAAGGGTTAACTAAGTGGGAGCAAAATTCAATTCTCATCACACCTGATAAGGATAACTAGGACAGGATTTTCAGTTCTCATATCTTGCCAAGAGTTTTATTTATAATTATTAATTTATTTTTCTTGCTATTTAAATTACTGGTCCCCTATTTCAAAAACCCAAAAATACACCTTTTTCCATAACCAATAATAAATCATACCTCCCTGCAATTCCTTGAGAAGACGACCCGAGGTTTAAATACTTCGGTTATAAATTTATTTGGGTTTTGTTACTTGTGACAACCAAAATTTTGTACGAAAGGATTCTCTGTTGATTTAGAAACTATACTCACAACGCGATTATATTTTTATAAAAATTCTGAACCGACAGAAAACCGTTCGTCAAAATGGCGCCGTTGCTGGAGAATTACAAATGTGTGCCTTATTATTGGTTATTGTAAATGTTTTATTTTGCTTGTTTATTTGCTTTTATTTTTGTTTTTAATTTTTATTAGTTACTATGAGTTCTCACTCCTGTCATTTTGAGTTTGGTTCCAATGTTGCTGTAAGGAATGGAAATTATAACAGGAACATGCATCAAGGTCAAAACAATCAAAGATGGAAGAAGCCACAAGGATCTGATCAACCCTTTCGGTAACAACACCTTCCAAGATACCATGGACAACGACCATTCTACAATGCATGCCAAGACAATAGTTATGGTGGACCTCTTCGTGACAACCAACATCCACCAGTATACTATGGTCAAGAGCCATTCCGAGGTGTGTACCAAGATGATAGATATGGTGGACCCCCTTGTAGTTACCAACAAGCCCCATCATGCACCTATGAACCACCTCCTCAACATAGCTTTGAACCACCATACTCACAAGCCACCTACAACCATTCACCACCATATGACCCTAACCCTTATCCACCCCAATTCCAATCCAATTACCCCCAAGAACTACCACTTTCATATGCACCATGTTCATATCCATCGACCCAAGAATCACATGCTCGCCTCAAGGAAACAGTAGATCAATTTCATGAAACCCTTCATCAACTGGAGCAAGCAATAAATTGATTACCTTCTCGACGTTCGGACACTCAAGAAACCCCCATGGCTTCATGTGGAGAATCTAATGAAGAACGTAGCATGAAGGAGACACTAGAAACTCCGGTGGACAGTAAGGAGCATGACTTTGTATTGGAACAAGTAGAGGAAGCCGTAATTATCGAAGAAGAAGAATTGGTTGAAGACTTAGGAGATGCTGAACCTCCATGGGAACTAAGAATTGTGGAAAATTCCGCCAAGCAGTTTGCAATTGATGCTAAGGAGGATAGTGCACAACCCCCGAAGCATGTATCTTATGAAGAACTGGCCGAAACAGATCAAGAATCAAGTTTCCTTGGTATTGATAACTATGAATTAAGCTCTCCTAGTAATGAACTTGCATCCGCAAGTGAATTCTTTGAGATTGAAGAATCTTCCTCAAGTGAATACGAACATGATGTGGAGGTAGACTTTTCTCAACCTCCAATGTATGACTTGAGTGATGAGGAAGATATCGAAGACTTTGATCAAGACGTGGTTGCAGTTGAAGAAGTTTGCAAAGAAGTGGAGGAATTCACAGAAGAATACAAGGGACTAGAGCTTGCAAAACCACTAGAAACACCTATCCCAAGGCCATTACCACCCAATACGAACTTCAAGTGGGTACAATCCTTAGCTTTTATCTTTACTTTTCCACTTGAATATGGTTTTCTTGAAATAGATGGCCATCTTAGAATTCTTTGTGACTTTAAGAGTAAGAGGAAAATGGCTCGCACTCAGAGCTGGTATGCAAGACTCAATAAAGCTCCACGCTTCAAATTGAGGTACAAGGATTGGTTTTGAGTTCGATTGAATGGGTCTCGGAAGATGTTTGGTCATCTTAGTGAGAATTCAAATTCCGTATTACTTGGCTGAAAAAATGTAGATCAAAGGACAATCAACACTCCTAGAGTCTGAAAACCTGCTTTAATTTGCTCAAAGGCTTTACTTGCCTAGTATGGAACCCCGGAGGCTATTGGAATTGCAAACGTTGGTGGAGATTTTTGGATGAGTTTAAGCATAAGCTACCATAGCAAGAAGCTCATCAAATGTCCAACTTAAGGACTTTAACCAAAAGTGCTAGGTGGGAGACAACCCACCATGGTATGATCGTTCTTTTTCAATTTTAATTTTATTTAATTTTGTTTGTTTTTAGCTTTATTTTATTTTATTTTACCTGGAATTATTCATAACATCCGCATAAGCATTGCATATAGAATTTTGCATACTGCATAAAAAAAATGCACCCACGCGTGCGCATGGGCCACGCGTGGGCGTCGATTGCAAATCGACGTAACAATCCAACGCCCAGAAAGTTGGGCTGGAATCGTACGGCTGTAATGCGTTAGGCACAAATTGGGCCACGAGTTCGCGTCAGTGACGCGAACGCGCCACTTCTACTTCACACATACCACGCGAAAGCGTGGGCAACGCGTACGCGTCGCATGGAAATTATTGCCCCCTCAAATGAAACAGAGAGTTGCGCCAAAACAACGCTGGATTTGTGCGTTTAGCACAATTCTGAGCGACGCGTACGCGTGCCCCACGCGTACGCGTCACTTTCGTTATCCCTCACTCGCGCGATCGCGTCACTTTCGTTATCCCTTACTCGCGCGATCGCGTCACTTTCGTTATCCCTCACTCACGCGATCGCGTGACCCACGCATTCACGTGTATTTGAATCCACTTGCCCCCTTCGACGTGGAACCCTAACCCCTTTCGCATCCCAATCTCCCCCTTCCTTCACAGCCCTCTCTTCTCCCTCCTCTGCAAACCACTACCCCCGACCACCCCGAACCGCCTCGCCGTGCCCCCGCCACCGCGCCGCACTCGCCAACCCCCCTCCTCCCCTCTCTTCTCCTCTCTTATCCTACCCCTCCCACCCTTCTCCCTCAACTGCCCCCCATCCCATCACCGAGCCGCCCCAGCACCGCCGCCACCACCCAGAACCTCCGGCCGACCACCACCACCCCCATAACCCTCACCCTCCTCGCCCACTTCTTCTCTTCTCCCCTCTCCCTCTTTCAACCCCTACCGCCGCCAAGGACCGACGCCACACAGCCTTGCCACCACGCCGAAACCCCCAGCACCGCCGTATCAACCACCCGACCCACCACCATCTCTCTTAGTCCAATTTCTATTCCTCTGCCCATCAGGTTCCGCCGAACACCGATTCCTTTTTCAGTTAGTTAGTTGCATTTTTTTCAAATGAGGATAGTTAGAGATACATGATTGTAGTGGATTTTAGGTGGTTAGGTAGCTAGGATGTGGTCATTTGATTTAGGCCTGATAATTGTGCCGTTCTTGTTACTTGTTTTATCTGTTTCGCAATTTTGAATTTGCTGTGATGATAATGCTGTTCATATGCTGTTCTTTACTATTCTTTAATGCAGATTGAGTATGTTTATTCTGAACTCATGTGAATTGATAATTGTTACTCTTTTCTACACTACCTTAATGTCATATGAACTGATTTCTATTGCTGTCTATTATTCGGGAACGTCCAATTTTTAGCCAGAATGCTGCCCAATTTTTTCTAAATTGTTTCACTAAACTACCATTCATGAATTGGTTTTGGTAAATTCAAGTTGCACTAATTAGTTTCAACCAAGCCAATTCATGGATGAATGGGCTAGCTTTCTTATTCTTTCCAATTCCCTTATTAATTAAATCGCATTATTGATGATTTCAATTTCATTGTGCAACTCTTTTATTTATATGATTTATCATCAATAATCTGTAATATTTACTTGAATGTGAGTTACTTGTTATTCAAGTTTGTGAAATTTTTGATTAATTAAGAACCACAACACCATGCCACTTACTTTAACCTCACTTTTTAATTCCTAACTGCTTTAACTCTTTAACTTCTCTCTTGGTTTTTACCTACCTATTTTCAACCTATTTCATGGCATGATTACTGTTGTTTCTAATTAACAAAGAATTTCGCATATCATAAGATTTTGGATTGTGATTTTTATTCTCCAACTTTTAACTTGAATACAGTCCAATATTTTACATTTATTTAACTCACTCCATGCTTATATTGCTCTTTTATCCCTCTTTTGCCCCTCTATGCTTATATTGATAAATTCCTATTTACTTACCTGTTTTCCTGCTTTAGTTTCTTAAACTGTATCATGGAATTTCTATTTTTCAGGATGTCTGACCCTAAAAGCAAAGGAAAGGGCAAAGCAACCACTGGCAAAAGGAAAAGAGGCGAATCCTCTACCTTTATGTTGGATATCCTCCATGATGATTCCTGGCGGGAGAAGAATTTTACCCCGCAGGAAAAGGCTGATCAATTAGTGCCTGCCACAGACCCAGTAAAGTTTGCCAACAGATACTGTGAGCTGAAGTATCCGGTCTTTCAAACTTCAATGAATTTATACCTGGAAAAGACCCTTAAAATTCTGGAAGAACTCAAACAATACACCTCAGAACAAATTAAACAGAGAGGCTGGTTCTTCTTGGAGAGGAACTTGACTGAGGTCAACTCATTCTGGGTCAGAAAATTCTACTGTAACTATTTCAAAACGACCCTAGATGTAGTACAGCTTAGAGGCAAATAGATTCTAGTTACCGAGGAAGCAATAGAAGAAATCCTCCAGCTCCTACCTAAATCCGATAAACCAGATGGTTATCAGCAGGCTGAAGAGGATATGAGATTCATGAGGTTTGACTGGGACGCAGTAAAGCGGACTATAGCCCTTGATCCTACTGTCCCATGGGTCATGGGCAAGTCCACAGTGGCCCCAAAGGGAATTAAGCTTATATATCTGAATGATGAGGCTCGGCTTTGGCAGCAGATTCTGAGTAACTACGTGATACTGAGCACTCATGAGACAGAGGTGCCAGCTGCCATGATCACTCTCATTTGGTGTGTGATGGAGAGCAAGGACCTGTACCTTCCCAGATTTATTCGGTATTATATGTCCAAGGTCCATGTCTGAGGCACTCTGCCCCTTCCATACTTGATTACTCAGATGGGACGCCGAGCTGAGGTACCCTGGGAGATTGCTGATGAGAAGCCACCTGCCGCCGAATGCAAGAAAATTATCCCACACAGCAGGAAGTTCCAGGCTTTGGGCTACCGACCACCCTTTCTCATTGACTCTGCTGAGGCAGCCACATCTTCTGCTGCCCCTTCAGCTCCTGCCGCACCAGCCACCACCACAGCACCTCCACCTGCTTCAAAGCCCATCTACCACCTGGTGCGCCGACTCTTCGAGTGTCTGGATCAGATGGAGCGCCGCAACAAGCGGCGCTATGAGCATCTGAAGCTAATGATCCGGTCCGGCACCCCTGACATCCCCTCTGAGTCTGACACACCATCAGAGCCATCTGAGGAGGAGGCGAATGATCATGCGGCAGAGGCACGTGAAGAGCATCAGCAGGCAGAGTCCCAGCATGAGGAGCCTCCACAGACACAGCCATCAGACCTACAGGCACCGATCCATGCAGAGCTTCAGGCACTATCCCTACCAGAGCCCACCGAGACACCAGCAGCACATCCTTCTAGAGATGCCACTCCTTCACACCCAACTTGATAGAGCATCGAGGACGATGCTATTATTTAAGTGTGGGAAGGTCACCATCTCTGGCGAATCTTTTTGGTGAACCACTTTCAGACTCTCTTTTTATCCTATTTTTATTTCTTTTTATGTATTTTATTTTATCTATCTTTCAGTACTTGTGCATTTTTCTTTTACTGTATTTCTGTTTACTTTATTATATTTCGCACTTTGGATTATATATCTTAGATATTTAGTTTAGTCTGCATTTTTAGCTCATTAAGTTGTGATATAGAAAATATGGATTAATTAGTTTAGTTTACCCTTTTAGCATACGATAATTTGGATTAATTGAAAATAAAAAGAGTAAACTAGAAACTTTAGTTTAACAGAATCACAACAATCCACACACTGTATATATATAGCAATAAATGTTGGTAAATTGACAACATTTTTCAAAGAAATTACTTATTTTTATAAGAGCCATTCAAAGATTCACATTGAGTTGAATGGAAACTCTTGATTTCTACTTGCATGATATACATAACTGATATATGGTTTTTGAGCCAAAGAACACACAACCCGTGAGTTTTTGAGCTTAATTGTATGGTTACATTTAACCATAATTTTCATTCCTGTGTGTTTTACCCTTCTTTTCTATGCTTGCAATCTTTACTTTGTTTCAGTCTATATGTCCAATATAGAATGTATTTATATACTTGCATGTGATTGAGGCCATTGCTTGTTTTGCTCACTTATCCCAAATAAGCCTACTTCCTACTTCACCCTTGTTAGCCCCCTTGAGTCTTTTATCCCCATTTATTCTGCTCTATAACCACATCACTAGTCTTAAGCGAAAAAACAAACTAAAAGTCCCAAGTTGAATCCTTGGTTATCTTAAGATAGAGATTGTGTATCCACTAAGTGTGGGGAAATGTGGGAACATGGGTTGATAGGAAAGGATTAATTTAACAAAATAATCAGAAATTTGGGAGCATGCTCATGTGAAACCAAATTAAATTAAAATACCATGTGCATTGATATATGTTGTGTTTTATGTTTAAAAAAAAATAATATTTTCCTTTTTTAATTAAATAAATAAGGGGATAAAATTACTCCATTATTAAGTTTAAAAGAAAAATCAATGCACATGGGATAAAATCAAAAATAAAAATTGGTACAAGAGTATGTGAAACAAAAGTGGGAAAATTATGGGAAGCTAAGCAAATTTTAAAAAGTACATAGAGTATGTATATGTTAGGTGAGATCTTAAACTAATCAAGGATTTAACTTATAGCTCACTTAGCCTTATATATACCCTTACCTTTACCTTAGCCCCATTACAACCTTGAAAAAGACCTCATGATATTTGTATGTGTACATTATATATTTGTTGATTGGTTAGATGAAAAACAAAGTTTTAGAAAGCATGACTAGAAAAGAATAGAGTGATTAACCCCAAACACTAAGTGATTAGAGAGTAAACATAAATCCAGTGAGGGTTCAATAGCTCAATTTCATATATCCATGTTTAATTTTTAATTGTCTTGCAAGTTTGTAATTATTTTAACTCGACTCAATTGTGAATGTGTTTTAATATGGTTTGGCCTTGGTTGTGCATAATTGATTCTTTGAAAAATTTAACTCAATTTAACCACATGTAAGCTTTACATATATAAGTGGATAATAATTAAAATGGCATGATTCATTTAGGTAGCTTGCATTTAGAATAGATTGCATTGCATAAGATTCCACCATTCTACCTTTATTCTTTTCTCTTGGATTTAGCATGAGGACATGCTATTGTTTAAGGGTGGGGAGGTTGATAAACCCCTATTTATGATTCATCTTGTGCTCAATTAAGTGTTTTTATCAATTCTTCGCCCACTTATTCATAAGAATTGCATGGTTTTACTATTTCTCCCTTATTTTATGATATATGTGAAAACATGTTTCCTATGCTTTAAAAATAATTATTTTAATTATCCTTTATTACCATTCGATGCCGTGATTTGTGTGTTAAGTATTTTCAGGCTTCATAGGGCAGGAATGGCTCAGAGGACAGAAAGGAAACATACAAAAATGGAAGGAGAGCACAAAAATGGAGTTTTGAAGAAAAAGGCAGCGACGCGCACGCGTGGACGACGCGGACGTGTGCCTAGCGCGAAATGGCAGTGACGCGTACGTGTGGACGACATGGACGCGTGCCTATAGCAGAACACAACTGATGCGTATGCATGACTGACGCGTACGCGTGACAAGGAAAAACTCCAAAGGATGCGAACGCTTGACCCACGCGCACGAGTGACGGACGCCACGTGCAGAAAATTACAGAAGTCGTCACCAGCGATTTCTGGACCCTTTTTCGGCCCAAATCCAAGTCCAGAAACACATAATAGAAGCCAGAGAATGGGAGAATCAACAAGAACCATTGATACCACTTTCATAATTCACAATTTTAGGTCTTAGATGTAGTTTTTTAGAGAGAGAGAGGCTCTCTCCTCTCTCTTAGGAATTAGGATTAGGATGTAGGATTTCTATTATGATTAGGCTACTTCTCTTCATTCCAGGTTCAATGTTCCTTTAAATTATTTTCTACTTTTACTTATTCTATTACCTTAATTGTTATTTATCTTTTCAATTTGGCTTATGAATCTTTCCGTGTTAGATTTGAATATTCTATTTAATATAATTTGAGGTATTTCAGACTTATGATTGCTTT
Organism: Arachis hypogaea; assembly: GCF_003086295.3. Lineage (NCBI taxonomy): Eukaryota > Viridiplantae > Streptophyta > Magnoliopsida > Fabales > Fabaceae > Arachis > Arachis hypogaea. The sequence continues at coordinate 140,736,561 of NC_092054.1, forward strand.
CTTTAATTTATGTTATTGATGCTTCTAATTAATCCAAATTATTTTTATTCAAGTAGATTTTCTTTTCCTTTGGCTTTGGTTGAGTAATTGTTGACACCTGAGTTATCAAACTTAGCAGTTGATTAAGAGTTAGAAACTGCTGATTGACTTGGATTCCTCTAAAGCTAGTCTTTCTATAGAAGCTGACTAGGACTTGAGGAATCAAGTTGATTGGTCTACTTGACATTCCTTTATTTAGTAAGGGTTAACTAAGTGGGAGCAAAATCCAATTCTCATCACACCTGATAAGGATAACTAGGACGGGATTTCCAGTTCTCATACCTTGCCAAGAGTTTTATTTATAATTATTAATTTATTTTTCTTGCTATTTAAATTAAAAATACACCTTTTTCCATAACCAATAATAAATCATACCTCCCTGCAATTCCTTGAGAAGACGACCCGAGGTTTAAATACTTCGGTTATAAATTTATTTGGGTTTTGTTACTTGTGACAACCAAAATTTTGGACGAAAGGATTCTCTGTTGATTTAGAAACTATACTTACAACGCGATTATATTTTTATAAAAATTCTGAACCGACAGAAAACCGCTCGTCAGTGCTGCTACCTTCGTCCTTCATCATTTTATTCCTAGTTTCCTCTTAAATTCCCTTATTTACTCTTTTCCATTTGATTACTTTGCATTCACGTTTGGATCTTGTCACTTTTAAATCTTATTAATTCATTGAAGTATTTTTATATTTATTTTTATTACTTGTTTGATTCTTGTTAATTATTGTTTGTGCCAATTTTGATTTAATTAATTTTTCATAATTATCATGTCTTTTATTTACTCCTATTATGTGTTTATGAAAATGGCATTCATGTTAATGGAGTAAACTCCCAACTTGGCTTAGGGTTGATTAATTGGGGTCCCTTGAGTTGTGATACTCATGTATTAATTTGTAATTGGACATTGCTGGCTAGCTCAATTTTCACCAACTATAGTCAATCCCCAGGAAGTGACTAGGACTTGTGAGTCAGAGTTTGTAACAGCCACTTGACTTTTCTTCAATTGTTAGAGGATAACTAAGTGGGAGCAATGAACCTTTACTATTATACTTGGAAAAGACAACAAGGATAGAAACTCCAATTCTCTCCACTAACTAAGGCCTTTTATTTCAAATACATATCACCTCTTGTTATTCATTCTTGCTCTAATTTCTAGTTATTTATTTTTCCGTTTTCAATTTCAGAAAATATTCAGAAAAAAAAATCTTAACCAGTAATTTGCATCCTGTGTCAACTCTTAGGAAAACGACCCGGGATTCTACTCCCGGTTATTTAATATTAATTGTGACACAATTTAAATTGATAGTGGAAATTTCGTCAGTTAAGACTGTACTTGCAATGCTGTTTTAGAAAATATTTTTCAGAAATTCTTAACCGGCATTTTTTCACCCATCGATTTCTGGCGCCGTTGCCGGGGAGTTGCATATGTATGCTAAGTTATTGGTTGGTGTAAATATATTTATATTTTCATAATTGCAATTTTTTCTCTTTTATTTGTGTGTTATTTCATTTATTAGTAATATTTATTATTTATTTTTCTTAGTATGTTTCTTTTATTGAATGACACGTTCATTACCGGATCCGAGTCTAGCCGCATTTGATCCTGAAATTGAAAAAACCATTTCACATATTAGGCGAACTCGGCGTCGGTTAGCCTCCGAGGGTGGTGAAGGGGTTTCGCCCAATTCACCAACCTTACCCGAGGTTGAGTCTGAAATGTCATTTGAGAAAAAAACTAACTCCTCTCCTACCAAGTCCATTAACGACTCTTTTCTTGATTTAGGTGTAGATACTATGGCAGCTCCTAGAAGGATTAAGCTTAAGGAAGCGGGAGCTCCGGACTTTCACTTCAACCATTTCAAGCGTGTCATCCGAATTTAACTGCTGATTTTGAACTGAAGACCGCATTGATTAATCTGCTGCCTAAATTCCATGGTTTACTCGCTCAAGAGCCCATCAAGCACCTTAGAGACTTTCAAACAGCTTGTTCAACTACTAGGCGGCATGGTGCGGATGAGGCTGCTGTTTGGTTATATGCCTTCCCATTTTCTCTTGAGGAAAAGGCAAAGGAGTGGTTCTATACTCAACCTAAAGCTATTGTCACTAATTGGGATTTGCTTAGAAGGAAATTCTCGGACAAGTTCTTTCCAGCAGAGGTCACAGATAGATTGAGGAAGGAGATCTCCTGCTTCATTCAAGGTGAATCAGATACTCTCTATGAGTATTGGGAACGCTTTAGAAATCTTCTTGACTCGTGCCCCCATCACATGATTGATCAGTTGGTGTTAATTAGCTACTTCTGCCAAGGCATGAAGCCTCGAGACAATACCCTTTTGGATGCTGCGAGTAATGGCTCTTTGACAAAGTACAAGACGGCGACAGAAGCGTGGCAACTGATCACCGATCTAGCTGAGTCTACCCAACATGCAAGGCAAAGGAATAATCATCCCAAGGCCATTGCGGAAGTTTCTTCGAGTAGTGAGACCGTCGCTCTCACCAAGACTTTGGGAGAGATGACCAATATACTCAATCAACTCCAACTCAATCAACAACAACCTCCACCTCCTCCACAACAACACTGTCAACAGTTAGTCCCTCAGAGAGTATATGGAATTTGTGCTTGCTATTCTCACTATACTGATAAATGTCCACAACTCCAAGAGGACAACACATTGGCGGCCACTAATACTTATTACAACTGTTCGAATTAAGGGTACTATCAACAAGGCGGTAACTACAATCAAGGTGGTAACTATAATCAAGGTTGGCAAGACGATCCCAACCAAGGATGGAGAGACAACTACAACCAAGGAGGCAGAGACAATGGTGGAAATCAAAGGTGGAATAATAACTACCAACAAAACTGGTATCAACAAAACCCTCCGTACTAACAACAAAGCCAAGGCCAAAGATACCAACCACCTCACCAAAGGCAAGCTCAAGCACCTCAACTCAACCAACCACAAGTCCCCCAAATTACATACCCTCCTTCTTCCTCCAATGATGATATGTTTCGCTCTCTTATGCAAGGACAAAAAGAGCTTCACACTTTACTTAACTCTAGCATCAACGGTCTTACCTCTACCATCCAAGCTCTTCTATCCCGTATGGACCCGCCCTCTGCCTCCAACACTCAGCCTTCAAGCTCTAGTGCACTTCCCTCTCAACCTTTACCTAACCCCAAGGGTGGAATCAATTTCATCACTTTGAGGTCCAGCACTACATTGCAAGAGAGGAGTCTCGAGGAGCCAAGCTCAAGAGAAGACGTTCAAGATGAAGAAGTTGTTGAGGTAGAAGATGTTTAAGACGAGGATGAGGTACAAGAGGCAGTTGAAGAAGAAGTTGCTCAACCAAGGGATGGAGTTTCTAAAGAAGACAATGTGTTAAAAGAGGTCATTCCCATTCCTTTTTCACACCTTGCAAGGAGGACTAAAAAGCAAGTAGAGCTAGACCCCAAGATGGTGGATATCTTCAAAAAGGTTGAGGTAACTATTCCCCTTTTTTATGCTATTCATCAAGTTTCTAAGTATGCTAAGTTTCTAAAGGATTTGTGCATGAATAAAAAAAAGATCCAGGATTTAGAAACTATTCCTTTGGGTAGCTCGATTTCTGCTCTGATGGGTGCTATACCGGAGAAATGTGGTGATCCCGGTCCGTGTATGGTTACATGCACTATAGGTGGTGTACAGTTTGTTGATTGCATGTGGGACTTAGGTGCATGTGTCAGTATTATGTCATTATCTGTATATGATGCTTTGAAGCTTCCATCGTTGAGAAGGTCGGCAGCCCGTTTTGTGTTGGCAAATAAAAGCATAATCTCAGTGGTTGGCATCGCGGAAGACGTCTTGGTGAGTATTAGGGGGTTGATTTTTCCTATTGATTTCTACATTCTGGAGATGCCCCATAATGACTCAGGAAGACCATCATCTATCTTGCTTGGAAGGCCGTTCTTGAAGACTTCTCGGTTTAAATTGGATGCCTTCTCGGGTACATATTCCTTTGAGATAGATAGAAGAGCAGTGAGTTTCAACCTTGATGAAACTATGAAACACCCACCGGAAGACCACTCTATCTTCCAGTGTGATATTATTGATAAGACAGTGGCTGAAGTTCACCAAGAGACAGTTGATGACAAGAATATGGTTCAAGGTGCAAGTGTGGGGAAGCCCCCTGAGTATACTGAAGACACCTTGCCACCTCTAGTAGTCCCAGATGATCAAGTGTCAAGCCATGAGCTGAGCATGGAATTGAAGCCCTTTCCACCTCACCTCAAGTATGCAAGCGACGCGGTCGTGTAGGGCATGCGGTCGCGTGACTTGCGCTTAAACTGATTTTCGCGGTCGCGTCGGTCACGCGGTCGCATGACCCGTTTTATGCCACTGGCGCGAGGGTAGCCTCGTACTCGCACAACTCTCTGTTCAAAATCATTAATTGCTAAATATTGGGTGACGCGATCGCGTGGGGCATGCGATCGCGTGAATGGCCTTATTTCCAATATGACGCGGATGCGTGGGGCACGCGTTCGCGTGGGAGGGCTTGGGCTTCCAGCACGAGTCCAGCCCAATTCCAACTCAACTTTCGGCCATACACCCTTTTTACGTCGATTTACAGGGCCACGCGGTCGCGTAGGTGACGCGGACGCGTGGGGAAGCTATTTTTCAAATGACGCGGTCGCGTGGGTCAAATTATGCTAATGGCGCGCCTCCAGCCACGCTCTCGCATGACTCTCTGTTCAATTCTTTTCGCACTAGTGACGCGGACGCGTCAGCGACGCTGCCGCGTCGCGTGCGTGCTTTTTTTTTTTTATGCAATTATGCAGTATGCAATGCTGATGTAGATGCTATGTATAATTCCAGGTTCAATTAAAATAAAATAAAAACAAACAACATGAAATAAAATTGAAAAAAAGAAACGATCATACTATGGTGGGTTGTCTCCCACCTAGCACTTTTAGTTAAAGTCCTTAAGTTGGACATTTGGTGAGTTCCCTGTTATGGTGGCTTATGCTTGTATTCATCCAGGAATTTCCACCAGTGTTTGTGCTTCCAGTAACCTCCGGGATCCCAAACTAGGCAGGTAAAGCCCTTAAAAAGCTTCAAACGGATTCTTAGGCTCCCGGGGTGACAAATGTTAGAGCAGATTCCAGGATTCCAAACCTTGCTTTTACACCCATTTTTGTCGGGATCTGTATTTTTCCAGCCGGGTGATAAGTAATTTGAATTCTCACTGCAGCTACCAAACAGCTTCCTAGACCCATTCAATTGAGCTCTACACCAACCTTTGCGTTTAAACTTAAAGCTTCCAACCATAATGAACTTTGCAGGACAATTCTTACCACTGACCATCTTCCTCTTACTCTTAATGTTACAAAGAGCTCTAAGTTGACCATCCATCTCCAGTAGCCCATATTCAAGTGGAATTAGAAAGCTAAGAGATATGAATTTTACCCACTTGAATGTTGTGAAGGATGATGGCAACTTAGGGGGAGGGGTCTCCAATAACTTTGGCAAGGTGATTTCAAGCTCCACTCCCTTGTGCTCTTTGACAACTTCCACCTCTTTGCAAGCTTCTTTAATTTCAACCTCTTCCTCTTGGTAGCTTTCTTCCAGTTCAATCTTTTCTTCATTGTTCACCAAGGGCATGGGAGGCTGTGCTTCTGCTTCTTTAATCTCCATCTCTTGATCAACCTCTACAAAGTCTTCAACCATGATCTGCCTTGGAGGTTGTACGCTCTCCTCAATTTCTTGTGTTTCTTCCATTTTTGCAAGCTCCCTTTCCAATCTCTAACTCATTCATGCCCTATAAAGCCTGAAACACTTAACACACAGATCACGGCAACGAATGGAATAAAAGAGAAATAAAATACATAATTAAAAGTCTCTAGGAAGCAAGTTTTCAATCATGCAATAACTTTAGGAAGGAATTATAAATGCATGCTTATTTAATGAATAAGTGGGTAAAGATCATGATAAAACCACACAATTAAACACAATACAAACCATAAAATAGTGGTTTATCAACCTCCCCACACTTAAACATTAGCATGTCCTCATGCTAAGCTCAAGAGAAGCTATAAAGATGAAGAGGAATGGTAGAATGTATGAAATGCAACCTATCTTATATGAATGCGTCTGGGTGGTCGGCAGCATGATGGTGGTTCGGTGGTGGTGGCTAGGTGGTGGTGGTGTGATGGGAGAAGAAGAGAGGGAAGAGAGGGGTTTGGGGGGGGCGCGACTGGTAGGGTTCGCGTGACTGGGGGGTTATAAATTTGAATCCACGCGATCGCGTGGTTGGGCTGAAATGGTGGTTGACGCGATCGCGTCAGTGGCGCAATCGCATGAGGCAGGCGATAGCGTCGATGGAAATTGTGCTAAACGCACGATTCCAGTGTCGTTTCAGCGCAACTCTCTGTCTCCTTTTGGGGTGTTGTGCAATCCATGCGACGCGATCGCGTCGCTCACGCTATCGCGTGGGATTGAGGTTGTGCAAGTGATGCGATCGCGTGAATGACGCGATCGCGTGGGTCATTTGTGCAAAACGCACAATGGCCACACGATTCCAGCCTAACTTTCTGGACGTTGGATCTTTACGCTGATCTCCAGGGCACATGGCCGCATGAATGACGCGGTCGCGTGGGAAGTGTTTTTCGCAACTTGATGCGATCGTATGAATGATGCGGTCGCGTCGCGCACCCTTTTTTTTATGAAGTATGCAGAATGCAATGATTAATATGAATGCGATGCAAAACTTCCAAGTTCAATATAATAAAATAAAATAAAACTTGAAAACAAATAAAACTAAATAAAATTTGAAAAAGGGACGATCATACCATGGTGGGTTGTCTCCCACCTAGCACTTTTAGCTAAAGTCCTTAAGTTGGACATTGGATGAGCTTCCTGTTATGGCGGCTTATGCTTAAATTCATTCAGAAATCTCCACCAATGCTTGGAATGCCAATAGCCTCCGGGGTCCCAAACTAGGCATGTGAAGCTTCTGAGCAGCTTCAAATAGATTGTCAGGCTCCCGGGGTGACGAATGTCAGCATAGATTCCAGGATCCCAATCCTTGCTTTTAAATCCGCCTTCGTCTTGATCTATACTTTTCCATTTGGGCAGTTTAGAAATTAGATTCTCACTAGGATAACCAAACGTTTTTCGAGATCCATCCGATTGATCATGGTGCCAATCCGTGCACTTCGAGTTGAAGCGTGGAACTTTATTGAACCTCATGCACCAGCTCTGAGTACGAGCCATTTTCCTTTTACTCTTAAAGCTGCAGAGAGCTCTAAGCTGGCCATCTGTTTGAAGCAAACCATATTCAAGTGGAAAAATATAGTTAAAGGTTAAGGATTGTACCCACTTAAAACTTGTATTGGGTGGTAATGGCCTTGGGATAGGTGGTTCCAGTGGTTCTGTGAGTTCTACTCCCTTGTGCTCTTCTGTGAAATTCTCCACTTCCTTGCAAGATTCTTCAAATGTATCCATGTCCTTATCAAAGTCATCTATGTCTTCCTCATCACTTAAGTCATAGACTGGAGGTTGAGAGAAATCTACCTCCGTATCATCTTCGTATTCACTTGGGGAAGATTCTTCGATCTCAGAGAATTCACTTGCGGATGCAAGCTCATTGCTAGAAGAACTTGACTTGAGATTATTGTCATCAAGGAAACATGCTTCTTGGATTATTCTGTCTAGTTCTTCATGAAATACCTGCCTTGGGGACTGCGCACAATCCTCCTTAGCATCAATTGTAACATCCTTGACAGAATGCTCCACAACTTTGGATTCCCATGGAGGTTCAGCGTCTCCTAAGTCTTCAACCAACTCTTCTTCTTCAATAATGACAGCTTCCTCTACTTGTTCCAGTACGAAACCATGCTCTGTCTTGTCTACTGGAGTTTCTAGTATCTCCTTCATGCTACGCTCTTCATTAGATTTTCCACATGGGGCTGTGGGATGTCCTTGAATGTTCGAACGTCTAGCAGATAATTACCTTACTGCTTGCTCCAATTAATGAAGGGTTGTTTGAAGTTGATCTACTATTTTCTTGAGGCGAACCTCTGATTCTCGGGGTGATAGATTTGGATATGGTACAGGGGGAAGTGGTGGTATTTGGGAGTAATTGGATTAGAATCGGGGTAAATGCGGATCATGTGGTAGTGAATGGTGAAAAGGAGCTTGTGAGTGTGGTGGTTCGAAGTTACGTTGAGAGGATGGCCTATAAGCACAGGGTGGGGCTTGTTGGTGATTACAAGGTTGTCCACCATGTCTATTTGCTTGGTATGCATTGTAAAATGGTCTTTGTCCATGATATCTTGGAGGGTGTTGTTGCCTAAAGGGTTGATCAGATCCTCTTGGCTCCATCCATCTTTGGTTGCTCTGACCTTGATGCATGTTCCTGTTATAACTTCCATTCCTTTCAATAACATTAGAACCAAACTCAAAGCGGAAGGGGTGAGAATTCATAGTAGCTAAAAAGAAATAAAGAGGGGAAAAATAAAAATAAATAAACAAGTAAAAGAAAAATATTTTCAATAACCAATAATAAGGCACACGATTGCAGTTCCCCGGCAACGGCGCCATTTTGACGTTGGGATTTTTGCCAGTAAAAAATTTTATAAAAACATTCGCGTTGTAGGTATAGTTTCTAAACCAATAGAAATCCCTTCGTACAAACGTTTTGGTTGTCACAAGTAACAAACCCCTTTTTAAAATTGATAACCAAAGTATTCAAACCTCAGGTTGTCTTCTAAAGGAACTGCAGGGAAGTATGTTCTTATTATTGGTTATGGAGATTGTAAATTGGGGTTTTGAGAATGAGGAGTGAATAGTTGAATTAGCAAATAGAGTAAATGAAGAACAAGAAATTTAAATGGCAAGTAAAATAAATAAATGACTGTAAATAAACTTTTGGCAAGGTATGAGAAATTGGAGGTCCTATCCTAGTTATCCTTATCAATGATGATGAGAATTGAATCTTAATTCCACTTTGTTAACCTTTACTAAGATAAAGGAAGGTCAAGGGATTAATTGGTTTAATCTTCGGATCCTATTTATTTCCTAAGAAAAGATTGGGATTGTTGAAGTTCAATTTAATTAACAAAGATAACAATTATCAATCATGTTTGAGTTTGATAACTCCTGAGTTACTGATTTCTTAACCAAGACCAAAAGGAGAAAAGTAAATCTACTGGAATAAAAATGCCTTCAGATGGGAATAACAATAATGTAAATAAAAGAAAAGCAATAATAAACTGAAATACCTCAAATAACATTAATTCAAAAGAGTAATCTGTAACATGGAAGAATTCATAAATTAAATTGCAAAAGTAAATAAAAGGGAATATTGAACCTGATAAAGAGATAATCCTGAAAGCGCATAAAATACTAAATCTAAATTCTAATCCTAAAGAGAGAAGAGAGAGGAGAGAACCTCTCTCTAAACTAAATCTAAATCATGAAAACTAACTAAAGTGGAGACTCCCCATGAATGGATACATTCCTCCACTTCATAACCTCTGGTCTATGCCTTCTGGACTTGGAATTGGGCCGAAAAGGGCCTCAGAAATTGCTATGAGCGTTTTCTGTAATTTCTGGTACGTGGCCTCTGTCACGCGTCCGCGTGGGTCACGCGGTCGCGTCATTCGGAGTTTTCCTTGTCACGCGGTCGCGTCAGTCATGCTGCCGCGTCATATGTGTTCTGCTTAAGGAGCACGGTCGCATCAGTCATGCGGCCGCGTCGCTGCTTCTTCGCGCTTGGCATGCGGCCGCGTCGTCCAACGATCGCGTGGATGCCAATTTCTCCAAAAACTTTGTTTTATGCTTTCCTTCCATTTTTGTATGTTTTCTTTCCATCCTTTGAGTCATTCCTGCCTTAGAAGATCTGAAACTACTCAACACACTGATCACGGCATCGAATGGAAATAAAGGTAATTAAAATAATTAATTTTAAAGCATAGGAAACATGTTTTTCACATACATCACATAATAAGGAAGGAAAAGTAAAACTATGCAATTAATATGAATAAGTGGGTGAAGGATTGAATAAATCACTCAAACTAAGCATAAAATATATCATAAAATATGGGTTTATCAAGCTTACTTCCCAATAAGAGGAACATCTGATTAATGTACTGAGAAGAAACAAGAAAGCTATTGGGTGGAGTTTGGCGAACATAGTAGGTATCAGCCCTCAAGTTTGTGAGCACTACGTTTTTCTAGAGGAGGGAGCCAAGCCTATCTGTCAACCTCAAAGGCGGTTGAATCCCACAATTCTGGAAGTTGTGAAGAAGGAAGTGACTCGACTGCTTGAAGCTGACATTATCTATCCAATCTCGGATAGTGAGTGGGTTAGTCCAGTACAAGTGGTTCCGAAGAAGTCCAGAGTCACAATAGAGAAGACTGAGAATGGGGAACTCATGACTACAAGGGTGCAGAATTTCTGGAGAGTGTGCATTGACTACAGGCGCGCGCTTGAACTTGGCCACTCACAAGGATCACTATCCACTACCTTTCATCGATCAAATGCTTGATCGCCTGTCAGGTAAATCGCACTATTATTTTTTAAATGGTTATACTGGGCATTTTTAGATCTATATTGCTCTAGAAGATCAGGAGAAAACAACTTTTACATGCTCCTTTGAAACATATGCATATAAGAGAATGCCTTTTGGTTTATGTAATGCACCGGCTACGTTTCAAAGTTGCATGATGAGTATCTTCTCAGATCTTCTTGAGTATTGTATGGAAGTATTTATGGATGACTTTAGTGTCTATGGTAATTCCTTCGATCTTTGTTTGGATAATCTTGCTAGAGTATTAGAAAGATGTGCTAGTTCAAACCTTGTGCTTAATTTTGAAAAATGTCATTTTATGGTAAAACAAGGTATTGTCCTAGGCCATGTTGTTTCTAATACTGGTATATCTGTTGATTCTGCAAAGGTTGATGTTATTTCTGGTTTACCTTACCCCTCCTCTGTGAGAGAAGTCCGTTCTTTTCTTAGTCATACAGGTTTCTACCGGCGTTTTATCAAGGACTTCAGTAAGGTTGCACTACCCCTTTCCCGTCTGATTCAGAAAGACATAGATTTTGACTTGAGTGAAAACTACATGGAAGCGTTTGACAAGCTAAAGATTACCTTGACCCAAGCTCCTATTGTGAGAGGGCCTGACTAGAATAGGCCGTTCGAGATCATGTGCAACGCATCCAACTATGCGGTAGGAGCGGCGCTGGCTCAGCACAAAGGTAAGGATCCTTATATTATTGCTTATGCTTCTAAAACTTTAGATGGTTCCCAGTCTAATTATACTACCACTGAAAAGAAATTTTTAGCTATTGTTTTTACTTTGGATAAATTCCAAACTTATTTACTTGGAACCAAAGTGGTAGTATATTCAAACCATGCGGCTTTGAAATACTTGCTAGCTAAGAAAGAGTCTAAACCAAGGTTAATCCATTGGATACTGTTGTTGCAAGAGTTTGATCTAGAGATCAAAGATATGAGTGGTTCCCAAAATTTGGTGGCAGACCACTTGAGTCGCCTAGAACATATTAAAAGTGACTCCACTCCTATCAATAATGCATTTTCACTTGATATCTTGCAAGCAATATCTGAGGTGGTTCCTTGGTATGCACCCTGATAAACCACTATTTTGCGATTTATTTTGTATTGAATTGATTGGATTTTATCCATTATTCTCACACGTATTCATATAATTCGCATGTTTTACATTTTCCTTCCTAATTTTGTGCTATGATTGAAAACATGCTTCTTTGGCCTTAAATTCGCTAATTTTAATCCTCTGTTATTAATATTCAATGCTGTGATATGTGTGTTAAGTGTTTTCAGGTTTTATAGGACAGGAATGACTTAGAGGATGGAAAAGAAGCATGCAAAAGTGAAAGGAACACAAGAAATGAAGTATTTCAGAATCTGGTAGTGACGCGCACGCATGGACAACACGCACGCGTGACTGGTGCATTCGACAGACGACGCGCACGCGTAGCTGATGCCTACGCGTGGCCAGTGAAAAGTCCATCGACGCGTACGCGTGGCTGACGCGTACGCGTGACAGAGCATCTCATGCTGTTTTAAACAGAAAATGCTGGGGGCGATTTCTGGGCTACTTTAGAACCAGTTTTAGGCCCGAAAATACTGATTAGAGGCTACCGAGTGGAGCTGGAAGGGAGAATCATTCATTCATTCACTTTTCATACATAATTTTAGGTTTTATATGTAGTTTTCTAGAGAGAGAGGCTCTCTCCTCTCTCTAGGTTTAGGGTTTCTTCTTTCAATTTCTCTTTCGGTTCAGGTTCAATCGGCCTTTAATTTAGTTTTTGTTTTACTTTTATTTGTTTAAGCACTTTAGTTCATCTTCTTCTCTTGTTAATTTCCCTTTTTCGCCATTTTTATGTTTATGAACTGTTGTTACGTTTGATATCTTTTAGTGCAATTTATGTTTTCCATGTTTATTGTTACTCTCTTTAATTGTTAGTCATTGATGCTTGCAATTGGTTGTTTAGATTTAATATTCCTTGTTAATTTTGCATGCTTTTATTTTGTGCCTACCAAGTATTTGATAAAATGCTTGGTTAGATTCTAAATTAGATTTTTGTATTCTTAGCTTGGATTGAGTAAATTGGAGACTCTTGAATTATCAAAGTCTCTTGTTGGTTGGTGATTGAAAGTTGCTAGTTGGCTTGAGCTTCACTAACTCTAGTCTTTGATTAGAACTTGTGAACTCAAGTTGATTTGCTCACTTGACTTACCTTCAATTGTTAGAGGTTAACTAAGTGAGAGCAATTTGCAGTTACCATCACAATTGACGATGATAATGAGGATAGCAATTCCGATTCTCAACCCTTGCTAGGACTTTTCTTAGTTGTTAGTTATTTCTCATGTTATTTACATTCCTTACTTATTAAACTGAAAACCCAAAAATATGCTTTTTCATAACCAATAATAACTACACTTCCTTGGGTAAGAGGTGGTCCAAAAAGAGGTAATGAAATTATGGGAAGCAGGTATTATTTACCCTATTTCTGACAGTCCTTGGGTAAGTCCTGTGCAGGTAGTTCCCAAGAAAGGAGGGATGACAGTGATCAAGAATGAAAAGAATGAGCTTATTCCCACAAGAACAGTCACAGGATGGAGAATGTGCATAGACTACAGGAGGCTCAACACAGCTACAAGAAAGGATCATTTCCCCCTGCCTTTCATTGATCAGATGCTTGAGAGGTTAGCTGGTCATGCTTTTTATTGTTTTCTAGATGGATATTCTGGATATAATCAAATTGTAGTGGACCCTCAAGATCAAGAGAAGACAGCATTCACATGCCCCTTTGGAGTATTTGCTTACAGGAGAATGCCATTTGGGCTCTGTAATGCTCCAGCAACTTTTCAGAGGTGTATGCTTTCAATTTTTTCTGATATGGTTGAAAAGTTTATTGAGATATTTATGGATGACTTTTCTGTTTTTGGTAATTCTTTTGAATCCTGCCTTAAACATTTATCTCTTGTCTTGAAATGGTGTCAAGAATCAAACCTTGTTTTAAATTGGGAAAAATGCCATTTTATGGTTACAGAAGGCATTGTTCTTGGACACCGGATTTCAAGTAAGGGGATTGAGGTAGACAGAGCAAAGGTGGAGGTAATTGAAAAATTACCACCACCAACTAATGTTAAGGTAGTTATGAGTTTCTTAGGTCATGCAAGATTTTATAGAAGATTTATAAAGGATTTTTCTAAAATTGCTAAACCTTTAAGCAACCTGTTGGTTGCTGATGTTCCTTTTGTCTTTGACTCTGATTGTCTGCATACTTTTGAAACTCTGAAAGCAAATCTTACCTTTGCTCCCATTATAGCTCCCCCTGACTGGGATTTACCATTTGAATTAATGTATGATGCTAGTGATTTTGCTATAGGAGCTGTTTTAGGACAGATGCATGGTAAGCTTGTACATGTCATTTATTAGCTGTTGTGTATGCTGTTGATAAGTTTAGGTCCTATTTACTTGGTGCTAAGGTTATTGTTTATACTGACCATACTACTTTAAAGTACCTTCTAACCAAATAGGATTCTAAACCAAGATTAATCAAATGGGTGTTGCTCCTTCAGGAGTTTGATATTGAGATAAAAGATAGGAAAGGGTCAGAAAATCAAGTAGCTGACCATCTATCCAGAATTGAGCTTGAAGCAGGAGTACAACTACCCATAGCTGTGACTGAGACATTTTCGGATGAGCAATTATTCCTCATCAACAGGCTCCATGGTTTGAAGATATTGCAAATTATAAGGCCATGAATTTTATCCCAAGGGAGTACAGCAGGCAACAAGTAAAGAAGCTACTGACTGATGCCAAGTATTACATTTGGGAGGAACCATACCTTTTTAAAAGGTGTTCAGATGGTATAATCAGGAGATGTGTCCCAGATGAAGAAACACAGCAGATTCTTTGGCACTATCATGGTTCTGAATATGGAGGCCACTTTGGTGGTGAAAGGACAGCTACAAAGGTCCTTCAGAGCGGGTTCTACTGGCCTACTCTCTTCAGAGATTCAAGAGAATTTGTGAAGCATTGTGACAGATGTGCAAAGGCCACGAATCTCCCTGCCAACCATGAAATTCCACAGCAGGGGATTCTTGAGGTTGAGTTGTTTGATGTGTGGGGTATTGATTTCATAGGACCTTTCCCACCCTCATATTCAAACAACTATATTCTAGTGGCAGTTGATTATGTGTCCAAGTGGGTGGAAGCGGTGGCTCTACCCACCAATGATGCCAAGGTGGTAATGAGCTTTCTTCAGAGATATATTTTTAGCCGGTTTGGTGTCCCAAGGACACTCATTAGTGATGGTGGAAGCCACTTCTATAACAGACAGCTGGACTCTCTTCTGCATATATATGGAGTCAGTCATAAAGTGGCAACCTCTTATCACCCTCAGACAAGTGGACAGGTTAAAGTTTCCAACAGGGAACTTAAGAGGATTCTAGAGAAGACTCTCAGTGTTTCAAGAAAGGACTGGTCTAGGAAGCTTGATGATGCTCTCTGGGCATACCGGACAGCTTACAAGACTCCTATTAGCATGTCCCCATATCAGTTGGTCTATGGCAAAGCCTGTCACTTGCCAGTTGAACTGGAGCACAAAGCATACTGGGCAATCAGATATCTGAATCTTGATTTAGAAGCTGTAGGAATTAATCGGATGCTTCAGTTGAATGAGCTTGATGAATTCAGATACTCAGCTTATGAGAATGCCAAGCTCTATAAGGAGAGAACCAAGCTACTGCATGACAAAAAGATTGCCATCAGAGTCTTTGAGCCAGGACAGAGAGTGCTTTTATATAATTCAAGGCTAAAATTCTTTCTTGGGAAGCTGAAATCCCGGTGGTCAGGACCGTTCGTGGTTTCCAGAGCTTCACCATATGGTCATGTAGAAATACAGGAAGAGAATTTTGACAGAAAATTTACAGTGAATGGCCAGAGGCTGAAGCACTATCTTAGAAGCGAGATTGATCGCCAGAGGTCCACTCATCTGCTGAACTAGCAGAACCGACCGTCAAGCTAGTGACGTTAAAGAAGCGCTTGTCGGGAGGCAACCTGATACTTTCGTATCCTTAGCTATTTTTCATACTAGTAGTTTTTCTTCCTTATTTGATTTTTTTTACTAAGTTTTTAATATTTTTTCAGATCATGTAGCTATCTTAGAACAGGAGTCGGACGGTAAAAAAAAAAAAGGGAAAGCACACAACGCGTACGCGTCAAATGGGTGTGCGTGAAAAATAAATTTAAACAGAAAGTTGCGCGGGAGTGGCGCAGGAAGGATGCATCTAGCACAAACAAACCCACGCGTACGCGTACCCCACGCGTGCGCGTCAATGACGCGTACATGTGACCTTGAAATCAGCGTAAACGGGTGTTTTGGCAGAGAATTGTGCTGGCTTGGCTGGAAGTGTGCCATTTGCACAAAATTTGGTCACGCGGACGCGTCGTTCGCGTCCTTTGCAGAAACGACCAGCCACGCGTGCGCGTGAATGACGCGCACGCGTCACGTGGGAATCTTAGTTCCCCAGCCACGCGAACAGAGAGTTGTTCGTGCACGTGGCTGGCTTCGCGTAAATCGCGCAAAACCCAGGGCACGCGGACGCGTGCCTGACGCTTCCACGTCATTAAGAAAATCTCGCGACCCACGCGTACGCGTGCCGCACGCGTACGCGTCGCCTTCGCCGCACAACTACACTAGTTCGCCGCCCAGTTTTAATTTTCTTTCTCTCTCTCCCAATCCTAATTCTCCCTTGTTCTTTTATCCTTTTATTCTTCTTTCATCATAATAGTTGTTTCTTTCTATTTTCAGTTCTTCTTTGCTTGAGGACAAGCAAACCTTTAAGTTTGGTGTTGACGCTTCGCTTAGAAGTTTTCTATTTACTCTTATGGCACCAATGGGAGGTAAATCATCTTCACAAAAGGAGCACAACCTAAAGAATAAAACGACCGCTCGGATAACTAAGGTGGTTGATGATGAGCGGATAATTTATACGCTTTTTGGCATTGTTTTTAGTATGTTTTTAGTAGGATCTAGTTACTTTTAGGGATGTTTTCGTTAGTTTTTATGTTAAATTCACATTTCTGGACTTTACTATGAGTTTGTGTGTTTTTCTGTGATTTCAAGTATTTTCTGGCTGAAATTGAGGGACTTGAGCGAAAATCAGATTCAGAGGTTGAAGAAGGATTGCTGATGCTGTTGGATTCTGACCTCCCTGCACTCAAAATGAATTTTCTGGAGCTACAGAACTCGAAATGGCGCGCTTTTAAATGCGTTGGAAAGTAGACATCCAGGGCTTTCCAGCAATGTATAATAGTTCATACTTTGCCCAAGTTTAGATGACGTAAACTGGCGTTCAACGCCAGCTCTCTGCCCAATTCTGGAGTTCAGCGCCAGAAAGGGATCAAAAACCAAAGTTGAACGCCAGAAATGGATCAAAACCTGGCGTTCAACTCCACAAATGGCCTCTGGACGTGAAAAGTTAAAGCTCAGCCCAAGCACACACCAAGTGGGCCCCGGAAGTGAATTTATGCATCAATTATTTACTTCTGTAAACCCTAGTAGTTAGTTTACTATAAATAGGACCTTTTACTATTGTATTAGGTATCTTTGATCAGTGGTATGCTATCTTAGATCACGTTTGAGGGCTGGCCTCTCGGCCTTGCCTGGACTTTCACTTATGTATTTTTAACGGTAGAGTTTCTACACTCCATAGATTAAGGTGTGGAGCTCTGCTGTTCCTCAAAGATTAATGCAAAGTACTACTGTTTTCTATTCAATTCATCTTGTTTCACTTCTAAGATATTCATTTGCTCTTCAACCTGAATGTGATGAACGTGACAATCATCATCATTCCCTATGAACGCGTGCCTGACAACCACTTCCGTTCTACCTTCGACTGAATGAGTATCTCTTAGATCTCTTAATCAGAATCTTTGTGGTGTAAGCTAGAATGATGGCGGCATTCAAGAGAATCCGGAAGGTCTAAACCTTGTCTGTGGTATTCCGAGTAGGATTCAATGAATGAATGACTATGACGAGCTCCAAACTCGCGATTGCGAGGCGTTAGTGACAGACGCAAAAGGATAGTAAATCCTATTCCAGCATGATCGAGAACCGACAGATGAATAGCCGTGCCGTGACAAGGTGCGTTGACCATTTTCACTGAGAGGATAAGATAAAGCCATTGACAAGGGTGATGCCTCCAGACGATTAGTCGTGCCGTGACAGGGCATTTGGATCATTTTCCCGAGAGAAGACCGAAAGTAGCCATTGACAATGGTGATGTATCACATAAAGCCAGCCATGGAAAGGAGTAAGACTGACTGGATGAAGATAGCAGGAAAGCAGAGGTTCAGAGGAACGAAAGCATCTCCATTCGCTTATCTGAAATTCTTACCAATGAATTACATAAGTATTTCTATCCCTATTTTATTATATTATTTTCAAAAACTCCATAACCATTTGATATCCACCTGACTGAGATTTACAAGGTCACCATAGCTTGCTTCATACCGACAATCTCCGTGGGATTCGACCCTTACTCACGTAAGGTATTACTTGGATGACCCAGTGCACTTGCTGGTTAGTTATGCAAAGTTGTGAAGATATGTTCAGACCATGGTCCTGTGCATCCGTTTTTGGTGCCATTGCCAGGGAATCAATTTCGAACAACAATTCACAACCTGAGTAGCAATTTTGCATACCAAGTTTTTGGCGCCGTTGCCGGGGATTGTTCGAGTTTGGACAACTGACGGTTCATCTTGTTGCTCAGATTAGGTAATTTTCTTTTTGTTTTAATTTCAAAAATTTTTCAAAAATCTTTCAAAATTTTCTCCTTTATTTTCGAAAAAAAAATGTTTTCAAAAATATATTTTTCTTCAGAATTTTTAAGAATGAATTTTAGTGTTTCATGATGATTTGTTGAATCCTGGCTGGCTGTAAGCCATGTCTAATCTTTTGGACTGGGGTTTCAACTTACCATCACAAAAGAAGAGATTCTCACACACTTAGTTGCTCTATACTTGAAAAGTATCCAAATCTGCTGAAGCTTGGCTGGCCATTGGCCATGTCTAGTGTTTTGGACCGGAGCTTTCATTGAAAGCTTGGCTAGCTAGTGAGCCATGTCTAATTCCTGGACTGAAGCTTTAGACTAACATGGCAAGATTCCTGGAATTCATATTAAAAATTTTGAAATTCTTATTTTCCTTTTTCAATTAATTTTCGAAAAAAATACAAAAAAATTAGAAAATCATAAAAATCAAAAATATTTTTTGTGTTCTTGTTTGAGTCTTGAGTCATGTTATAAGTTTGGTGTCAATTGCATGTGCATCTTGCATTTTTCGAAAATTCTCATGCATTCATAGTGTTCTTCATGATCTTCAAGTTGTTCTTGGTAAGTCTTCTTGTTTGATCTTTACATTTGTATGTTTTGTGTCTTATCTTGTTTTTCATATGCATTCTTGAATTCTTAATGTCTAAGCATTAAAGAATTCTAAGTTTGGTGTCTTGCATGTTTTCTTTGCATTAAAAATTTTTCAAAATTATGTTCTTGATGTTCATCATGATCTTCATAGTGTTCTTGGTGTTCATCTTGACATTCATAGTGTTCTTGCATACATTCCTTGTTTTGATTCAAAAATAAAAGAGAAAAACATGAAAATGATGTTTTTAATTTTTTTCTCTCTCATCATTAAAAATTCAAAAATAAAAAAATATCTCTTTCCCTTTTTCTCTCATCAAATTCGAAAATTTGAGTTGACTTTTTCAAAAATTTTTAAAATCAAGTTGTTTCTTATGAGTCAAATCAAATTTTCAATTTGAAAATCTTATCTTTTTCAAAATCTTTTTCAAAAATCAAATCTTTTTCAAAAAAATCAAATCTTTTTCAAATGTCTTAGTTATTTTCGAAAATTCCAACAATATTTTTCAAAAATATTTTTCTTATTTTTATATCAAATTTTCGAAAATAACAATAACAATTAATGTTTTGGTTCAAAAATTTTAAGTTTGTTACTTGCTTGTTAAGAAAGATTCAAACTTTAAGTTCTAGAATCATATCTTGTGATTTATTGTGAATCAAGTCATTAATTGTGATTTTAAAAATCAAATCTTTTTCAAAACTAATTCCTATCATATCTTTTCAAAAATATCTTCTCATCATACTTTTTTTTTTCAAAAAATTTTTCAAAATATCTTTTCTAACTTCCTAACTTCTTCTCTTTTCAAATATTGTTTCAACTAACTAACTAACTTTTTGTTTGTTTCTTAACTTTTTCAAAACTATCTAACTAACTCTCTCTCTCTCTAATTTTCGAAAATATCTTCCCTCTTTTTCAAAAATTTCTTTTTTATTAACTAATTATTTTTATTTTTGATTTTAAAAAATTTTTTCAAAAAAAAAATACTAACCTTTTTCAAAAACTATTTTCGAAAATCACTAACTCTTTTTCAAAAATTATTTTCGAAAATTCTCCCTCTCCTATCTTATTCTATTTATTTATTCATTTACTAACATCTCATCTCACATCTCTGCCCTCCTCACAGTTGTATTTCTTTCTTTACATCACATTCTTTGTCTCCCTCTTTTCTTCCACTCATAAAGGGATCCCTATACTGTGGTATAAAGGATCCATATTATTATTTTTTTTTTCTGTGCCCTCTTCTTTGTCATATGAGCAGGAGCAAGGACAAGAATATTCTTGTTGAAGCAGATTCAGAACCTGAAAGGACTCTGAAGAGAAAACTAAGAGAAGCTAAATTACAACAATCCAGAGATAACCTTTTAGAAATTTTCGAACAGGAAGAGGAGATGGCAGCCGAAAATAATAATAATGCAAGGAGGATGCTTGGTGACTTTACTGCACCTAATTCCAATTTACATGGAAGAAGCATCTCCATTCCTGCCATTGGAGCAAACAACTTTGAGCTGAAACCTCAATTAGTTTCTCTGATGCAGCAGAACTGCAAGTTTCATGGACTTCCATCTGAAGATCCTTTTCAGTTCTTAACTGAATTCTTGCAGATATGTGATACTGTTAAGACTAATGGAGTAGATCCTGAAGTCTACAGGCTCATGCTTTTCTCTTTTGCTGTAAGAGACAGAGCTAGAATATGGTTGGACTCTCAACCTAAAGATAGCCTGAACTCTTGGGATAAGCTGGTCACGGCTTTCTTAGCCAAGTTCTTTCCTCCTCAAAAGCTGAGCAAGCTTAGAGTGGATGTTCAAACTTTCAACAAGAAAGAAGGTGAATCCCTCTATGAAGCTTGGGAAAGATACAAACAGTTGACCAAAAAGTGTCCTTCTGACATGCTTTCAGAATGGATCATCCTGAATATATTCTATGATAGTTTATCTGAGCTATCAAAGATGTCACTAGACACTTCTGCAGGTGGATCCATTCACCTAAAGAAAACGCCTGCAGAAGCTCAAGAACTCATTGACATGGTTGCTAATAACCAGTTCATGTACACTTCTGAGAGGAATCCTGTGAGTAATGGGACGCCTATGAAGAAGGGAGTTCTTGAAGTTGATACTCTGAATGCCATATTGGCTCAGAATAAAATATTGACTCAGCAAGTCAATATGATTTCTCAGAGTCTGAATGGAATGCAAGCTGCATCCAATAGTACTCAAGAGGCTTCTTATGAAGAAGAAGCTTATGATCCTGAGAACCCTGCAATAGCAGAGGTGAATTACTTAGGTGAACCTTATGGAAACACCTATAACTCATCATGGAGAAATCATCCAAATTTCTCATGGAAGGATCAAAAGCCTCAACAAGGATTTAATATTGGTGGAAGAAATAGGTTTAACAATAATAAACCTTTTCCATCATCCACTCAGCAACAGACAGAGAACTCTGAACAAAATACTTCTAATTTAGCAAACTTAGTCTCTGATCTATCTAAGGCCACTGTAAGTTTCATGAATGAAACAAGGTCTTCCATTAGAAATTTGGAAGCACAAGTGGGCCAGCTGAGTAAAAGGATCACTGAAATTTCTCCTAGTACTCTCCCAAGCAATACAGAAGAGAATCCAAAAGGAGAGTGCAAGGCCATTGACATAAGCACCATGGCCGAACCTGTAAGGGAAGGAGAGGACGTGAATCCCAAGGAGGAAGACCTCCTGGGACGTCCAGTGATCAATAAGGAGCTTCCCTCTGAGGAACCAAAGGACTCTGAGGCTCATCTAGAGACCATAGAGATTCCATTGAACCTCCTTATGCCCTTCATGAGCTCTGATGAGTACTCCTCTTCTGAAGAGAATGAGGATGTTACTGAAGAGCAAACTGCCAAGTTCCTTGGTGCAATCATGAAGCTAAATGCCAAATTATTTGGTATTGAAACTTGGGAAGATGAACCTCCCTTGTTCATCAATGAACTAAGTGATCTGGATCAACTGACATTGCCTCAGAAGAGACAGGATCCTGGAAAGTTCATAATACCCTGTATTATAGGCACCATGATCTTTAAGGCTCTGTGTGACCTTGGTTCAGGAATAAACCTCATGCCCCTCTCTGTAATAGAGAAACTGGGAATCTATGGGGTGCAAGCTGCTAAAATCTCATTAGAGATGGCAGACAATTCAAGAAAATAGGCTTATGGACAAGTAGAGGACGTGTTAGTAAAGGTTGAAGGCCTTTACATCCCTGCTGATTTCATAGTCCTGGATACTGGGAAGGAAGAGGATGAATCCATCATCCTAGGAAGACCTTTCCTAGCCACAGCAAGAGCTGTGATTGATGTGGACAGAGGAGAATTAATCCTTCAATTGAATGAGGACAACCTTTTGTTTACAACTCAAGGATCTCTCTCTGCATCCATGGAGAGGAAGCATAAAAAGCTTCTCTCAAAGCAGAGTCAACCCAAGCCCCACAGTCAAACTCTAAGTTTGGTGTTGGAGGGTCTCAACAATGCTCTGAACATCTGTGAGGCTCCATGAGAGCCCACTGTCAAGCTATTGACATTAAAGAAGCACTGGTTGGGAGGCAACCCAATTTTTATTTATCTAATAATTTTTTTCTTAGTTATATGTCTTTATAGGTTCATGATCATGTGGAGTCACAAAATAAAGAGAAAAATTGAAAACGGAATCAAAAACAGTAGAAGAAAAATCACACCCTGGAGGAGCATCTGCCTGGCGTTCAACGCCAGAACAGAGCATGGTTCTGGCGCTAAACGCCCAAAATGGGCAGCATCCTGGCGCTGAACGCCCAGAACAAGCATGGTTCTAGCGTTCAACGCCAGAAAAGGTAGCAAATGGGCGTTGAACGCCCAAAATGGGCACCAACCTGGCGCTGAACGCCCAGAGTTGTGTGCAAGGGCATTTTACATGCCTAATGTGGTGCAAGGGTGTAAATCCTTGAACACCTCAGGATCTGTGGACCCCACAGGATCATCTCAGGATTTGTGGACCCCACAGGATCATCTCAGGATCTGTGGACCCCACAGGATCCCCACCTACCTCCACTCACTTCTTCTCACCACTCTCTTTCACACAACCCCATAAACACTCTTCCACAAAAAACCCTTCACCAATCACCTCAATCTCTCTTCCCCATCACCTCTTCACCACTCACATCCATCCATTCTTCCCCATAAACCTACCTCATAAACTCCACCTACCTTCAAAATTCAAAACCAATCTCCCACCCAAACCCACCTATATGGCCGAAACCTTTCCCCCCTCCCTTCCCTATATAAAGCCCTCCATTCTTCATCAAATTCACACAACACACCCCTCTACACCCTTCTTGGCCGAAACACTTCCCACTCTTCCTCTCCTCCATTTCTTCTTCTTCTTCTTCATCTATTCTTTCTTTTATTGCTCGAGGGCGAGCAAAATTCTAAGTTTGGTGTGGTAAAGGCATAAGCTTTTTGTTTTTCCATTACCATTGATGGCACCTAAGACCGGAGAATCCTCTAGAAAGGGGAAAGGGAAGACAAAAGCTTCCACATCCGAGTCATGGGAGATGGAAAGGTTCATCTCCAAAGCCCATCAAGACCACTTCTATGATGTTGTGGCCAAGAAGAAGGTGATCCCTGAGGTCCCTTTTAAACTTAAAAGAAATGAGTATCCGGAGATCCGACATGAAATTCAAAGAAGAGGTTGGGAAGTTCTAACAAATCCCATCCAACAAATCGGCATCCTAATGGTTCAAGAGTTCTATGCCAATGCATGGATCACCAAGAACCATGATCAAAGTAAGAACCCGGATCCAAAGAACTATGTTACAATGGTTCGGGGGAAATACTTAGATTTTAGTCCGGAAAATGTGAGGTTGGCGTTTAACTTGCCCATGATGCAAGGAGATGAACGCCCCTACACTAGAAGGGTCAACTTTAATCAAAGGTTGGACCAAGTCCTTATGGACATATGTGTATATTGACTCCAAAGGCAAGCCGGTTCAACTAAGAAGATTGGACCTCAAGCCTGTAGCTAGAGGATGGTTGGAGTTTATTCAATGCTCAATCATTCCCACTAGCAACCGGTCTGAAGTTACTATAGACCGGGCCATCATGATCCATAGCATCATGATTGGAGAAGAGGTGGAAGTTCATAAGATTATACCTCAAGAACTCTACAAGGTGGCTGACAAGTCTTCCACTATGGCAAGGTTAGCCTTTCCTCACCTTATTTGCCACCTATGCAATTCGGCTGGGATTGACATAGAGGGAGATATCCTCATCAAAGAGGACAAGCCCATCACTAAGAAAAAGATGGAGCAAGCAAGAGAGCCCATTCATGGAGCTCAAGAGGCATATGAAGCTCATCACCATGAGATCCCGGAGATGCCTCAAATGCACTTTCCTCCACATAAATATTAGGAGCAAATCAACACCTCCCTAGGAGAATTGAGTTCCAATATGGGACAACTAAGGGTGGAACATCAAGAGCACTCCATCATCCTTCATGAAATTAGAGAAGATCAAAAAGCAATGAGGGAGGAGCAACAAAGACAAGGAAGAGACATAGAAGAGCTCAAGGATATCATTGGTTCCTCAAGAAGGAAACGCCACCATCACTAAGGTGGATTCATTCCTTGTTCTTATTTCTTCTGTTTTTCGTTTTCTATGTTATGTGCTTATCTATGTTTGTGTCTTCATTACATGATCATTAGTAGTTAATAACTATGTCTTAAAGTTATGAATGTCCTATGAATCCATCACCTCTCTTAAAGGAAAAATGTTTTAATTCAAAAGAACAAGAAGTACATGAGTTTCGAATTTATCCTTGAACTTAGCTTAATTATATTGATGTGGTGACAATGCTTCTTGTTTTCTGAATGTATGCTTGAACAGTGCATATGTCTTTTGAAGTTGTTGTTTAAGAATGTTAAATATGTTGGCTCTTGAAAGAATGATGACTAGGAGACATGTTATTTGATAATCTGAAAAATCATAAAAATGATTCTTGAAGCAAGAAAAAGCAGCAAAGAACAAAGCTTGCAGAAAAAAAAATAGGCAAAAAAAAAAGAAAAAGAAAAAGCAAGCAGAAAAAGCCAAAAGCTCTTAAAACCAAAAGGCAAGGGCAAATAAAAAAAGATCCCAAGGCTTTGAGCATCAGTGGATAGGAGGGCCTAAAGGAATAAAATCCTGGTCTAAGCGGCTAAACCAAGCTGTCCCTAACCATGTGCTTGTGGCGTGTAGGTGTCAAGTGAAAACTTGAGACTGAGCGGTTAAAGTCAAGGTCCAAAGCAAAAAAAGAGTGTGCTTAAGAATCCTGGACACCTCTAATTGGGGACTTTAGCAAAGCTGAGTCACAATCTGAAAAGGTTCACCCAATTATGTGTCTGTGGCATTTATGTATCCGGTGGTAATACTGGAAAACAAAGTGCTTAGGGCCACGGCCAAGACTCATAAAATAGCTGTGTTCAAGAATCATCATACTGAACTAGGAGAATCAATAACACTATCTAAACTCTGAGTTCCTATAGATGCCAATCATTCTGAACCTCAATGGATAAAGTGAGATGCCAAAACTATTCAAGAGGCAAAAAGCTATAAGTCCCGCTCATATGATTGAAGCTATGTTTCATTGATAGTTTGGAATTTATAGTATATTCTCTTCTTTTTATCCTATTTGATTTTCAGTTGCTTGGGGACAAGCAACAATTTAAGTTTGGTGTTGTGATGAGCGGATAATTTATACGCTTTTTGGCATTGTTTTTAGTATGTTTTTAGTAGGATCTAGTTACTTTTAGGGATGTTTTCATTAGTTTTTATGTTAAATTCACATTTCTGGACTTTACTATGAGTTTGTATGTTTTTCTATGATTTCAGGTATTTTCTGGCTGAAATTGAGGGACTTGAGCAAAAATCAGATTCAGAGGTTGAAGAAGGACTGCTGATGCTGTTGGATTCTGACCTCCCTGCACTCAAAATGAATTTTCTGGAGCTAAAGAACTCGAAATGGCGCGCTTCCAATTGAGTTGGAAAGTAGACATCCAGGGCTTTCCAGCAATGTATAATAGTCCATACTTTGCCCAAGTTTAGACGATGTAAACTGGAGTTTAACGCCAGCTCTCTGCTCAATTCTGGAGTTCAGCGCCAGAAAGGGATCAAAAACCAGAGTTGAACGCCAGAAATGGATCAAAACCTGGTGTTCAACTCCACAAATGACCTCTGCACGTGGAAAGTTAAAGCTCAGCCCAAGCACATACCAAGTGGGCCCCGGAAGTGAATTTATGCATCAATTACTTACTTCTGTAAACCCTAGTAGCTAGTTTACTATAAATAGGACCTTTTACAGTTGTATTAGGTATCTTTGATCAGTGGTATGCTATCTTAGATCACGTTTGAGGGCTGGCCTCTCGGCCATGCCTGGAATTTCACTTATGTATTTTTAACGGTAGAGTTTCTACACTTCATAGATTAAGGTGTGGAGCTCTGCTGTTCCTCAAAGATTAATGCAAAGTACTACTGTTTTCTATTCAATTCATCTTGTTTCGCTTCTAAGATATTCATTTGCTCTTCAACCTGAATGTGATGAACGTGACAATCATCATCATTCCCTATGAACGCGTGCCTGACAACCACTTCCGTTCTACCTTCGACTGAATGAGTATCTCTTAGATCTCTTAATCAGAATCTTCGTGGTGTAAGCTAGAATGATGGCGGCATTCAAGAGAATCCGGAAGGTCTAAACCTTATCTGTGGTATTGCGAGTAGGATTCAATGAATGAATGACTGTGACGAGCTCCAAACTCGCGATTGCGGGGCGTTAGTGACAGACGCAAAAGGATAGTAAATCCTATTCCAGCATGATCGAGAACCGACAGATGAATAGCCGTGCCGTGACAGGGTGCGTTGACCATTTTCACTGAGAGGATAAGATGAAGCCATTGACAAGGGTGATGCCTCCAGACGATTAGCCGTGCCGTGACAGGGCATTTGGATCATTTTCCCGAGAGAAGACCGAAAGTAGCCATTGACAATGGTGATGTATCACATAAAGCCAGCCATGGAAAAGGAGTAAGACTGACTGGATGAAAATAGCAGGAAAGTAGAGGTTCAGAGGAACGAAAGCATCTCCATTCGCTTATCTGAAATTCTTACCAATGAATTACATAAGTATTTCTATCCCTATTTTATTATATTATTTTCGAAAACTCCATAACCATTTGATATCCACCTGACTGAGATTTACAAGGTGACCATAGCTTGCTTTATACCGACAATCTCCGTGGGATTCGACCCTTACTCACGTAAGGTATTACTTGGATGACCCAGTGCACTTGCTGGTTAGTTATGCGAAGTTGTGAAGATATGTTCAGACCATGGTCATGTGCATCCGTTTTTGGTGCCATTGCCAGGGAATCAATTTCGAATAACAGTTCACAACCTGAGTAGCAATTTTGCATACCAGTTGAGTTCCTTTCATTTTTTCCTTCCCGCTTTTATTATGTTATGTTCTAGTTTCCTGCTACTTTGTTTTGTTTATTGCATGATCCTTTATTAGTAAATTCATATGTTCTAGTTTAATTTTATGTTAAGTACTTTAATTCTGAAAGATGTCTCATGTATTGCCCACTGAGCTTGAAATCAAAAAGAAAGAAGAACAGATGTAGTGCATGAGAATTTGAGTTTAATCTTTAGAGTAGTCTCATTTATTCAAATGCAATGGTAATACGGAAAAACAAAATGCTTAGGGTCACGGCTAAGACTTATAAAGTAGTTGTGTTCAAGAATCAACATACTGAACTAGGAGAATCAATAACACTATCTGAATTCTGAGTTCCTATGGATGCCAATCATTCTGAACTTCAAAGGATAAAGTGAGATGCCAAAACTATTCAGGATTGCAGTTGTAAACCCCACTATAAGAAGAGACATGAGCTTAATCAAACTCTCATTCTCATGCAAATTCACATCCTAAGCTTATATTAGTTTTGGTTGCTTGAGGACAAGCAACAGTTCAAGTTTGGTGTTGTGATGCGTGAGCATCTTTCCTATCTTTTCCTAGTGAATTTGCATGTAATTTGTTGAGTTTAATCAAGAATTAATTATATTTTAGCCACTATGGATGCTATTTTGAGTTTTGTGCAATTTTGTTTATTTTAGGTAGCATTCGGCGAAATTTGATGGAGTTTCTGCAGCACAAAAATCAAAGGAAATGGCAGCGAGGAGCGACGCGTACGCGTGACTGACGCATACGCGTGATTTGGAGCTTTCCATGGCGACGCGTGCGTGTGACTGACTCGTACGCGTGATTTGAAGATTTACACAGTGACGCGTGCGCGTGACCGACGCGTCCGCGTGACTCGCGAAAAAAGACCATCGACGCGTACGCGTGACTAACGCGTACGGGTGACATGCACCACGTGCAGAAAATGTAGAAAAATGCTGGGAGTGATTTCTGGGCTGTTTTGACCCAGTTTCCAGCCCAGAAAATACAGATTAGAAGCTGCAGAATGGACAAAGCAAGTGGTCCCCACCCATCAGCTGAAGACTTGTTAATTAATTCAAATTTAAATTCAAATATTATCTTTTAAGGAAAAGATATTATTTTAGTTTTAGATAATAGATTTTAAATTATTAGGATTAGATATAAAAGGATCCCAATTAGTTAACAGTGGGAGACCAGCTCAACATTATTCCAATTTATAATTTACAATTCTAGTTTTCTACTCTGAACCATGAGCAACTAATCCTCCATTGTTAAGGTTAGGAGCTCTGTTTATTTATATGGATTGATTTTATTGCTTTTTCTATTTTAATTTATGTATGGATTTATAATTTAAGAATTGTTTTTGCTCTTTATCTTATGAATTTGGGTGGAACGGAAGTATGACCCTCTTTCTATTTGAGTTCTTGTAAAACTTGGAAAAGCTCTTTACTTGAACAACAGCTTGAAAACATATTCTCTTAAATTTTAATTATCTGGACTTAGCGGGATACGTGACATATAATCCTTTTATTTTTGGGTAATTAGAGTTTTTGTGGTATATAAACTGGAATTTGATCATCACCCTCTAATTGGAATTAATTGACCAAGGAATTGGCTGTTGATGAATTTTAGAGGAGACTAGGAAGGTCTAAGGAATTAGGGTCTAGTCACATAGAGTTTGTCATAAATTAAATCCTACATGATTAAAATAGTTAGTAAGAAAAATTAATCCAGAAAAATAGATAACTCTGAAACCTTAACTATTTCTCAATATTTTATTCCCAACTTATTCACCTGCCTGTCTTCAAACATCTAAATTTATTAATTAATGCTTTTGAACTTTTAAACACTATTTTCTGTTTGTCTAACTAAGGCTATCAAATACTATTGTTGCTTAATCCATCAATCCTCGTGGGATCAACCCTTACTCACGTAAGGTATTACTTGGTACGACCCGGTGCACTTGCCGGTTAGTTTGTGGGTTATAAATTCCGCACCAAAGAACGAAATAAATCCTTGAATTTAAAACAATGCATTAATTAAGAATAGAATGACAATAGTGTTAATTCATTAAAATAAACAGAGCTCCTAGCCTTAACAATAGAGGTTTAGTTACTCATGGCTCAGAGAAAAATCTAGAGTAAAAAGTGTAAAAGTGCATAATGAGGAAGAAAAAGAGAAGAGAACCCGAAGGGCTGAATCTTTTCTCCTTTTATATCTAATCCTAATTGATCTAAAATTAAAATTCTAAAACCATATAATTATCTTTTCTTAATTTAATAATTAAATTAAAAACCAAATAAGTCTTCCGTGGAATTGTGAGACGTGGGCTTGGCGCTAAATGTCGAGTAGTGGCGTACTTAACAAATTCGAATGCAAATTCACTAGGAAAAGATAGGAAAGATGCTCATGCATCACAACACCAAACTTGAATTTTTGCTTGTCCTCAAGCAACTAAAACTAATACAAACTTAGGATGTGAATTTGTATGAGAGGTGAGTGCTTAATTAAACTCCTGTCTGTCTCAAAGTGGTGTTTATAACACTAAAACTCTGAGTTTTGGCATCTCACTATCCTTTGAATCTGAGGAATGTCACTGTCATTCAGAATTAGTATCTGGATAATAGTATGAATTCTCTGGCCTTTTTACTTTGGATTAATCCTTGAACACAGCAACTTCTCTTTCATTCTCTTTTCTTTGGTGCTTTGCACCTTGAGTCTAGCTGTGACTTTAAATGCTTTGTCTCAAGCTTTATTTAACACAAAAACACCACAAGCACTTATCTAGGGAACTCTCTTTGAGTTTTGATTTTTCTTTCAGTTACTCCCAGAAAGTGGTGCTCAAAGCCTTTGGCATACTCTGTTAAATACACTTGATCTCGACTCTTAGTGCTCTGTCTCAAGGGTTACTTGACACATTCAGACCACAAGCATATGGCTAGGAAAATAACTCTTTGAGCTTTTAATCATATTTGACCTTCCTAGCCATTGATTCTCAGAGCCTTGGACATTGGTTTTCTTTATTTTCTTTTTACTATTTCTTTTGCTTCAAGGATTAAGCTTTTGTTTAACTCAGAGAATTCATAATAGTTCTTTAAATTCATGTTCCTCGTGCACCAACATCCTTTGATTCAAATTCAAATATGCACTATTCATATCATGCATTCAGAATCATAGATAACACCACCAAATTTAAGTAAATAAGACTACTCTTAAACATAACTCAATTTCTCATGCAATACATCACTTTTTTTTTCTTTTTCTTTTGATTTTCAAGCTCAGTGAGTGGTACATGAGACACATTTTTTTTAATTTAAAAACAAAAAATATAATTAAACTAAACCTAGAAAATGAAAATGCTAAAAATCATGCAGGCACTCAAAGCAACAGAAAATAGGAGATAACAAAATAAGAGCGGAAGGGGAAATAGAATGAAAGGAAGTCAACCACCTTGATTATCCTGGTAGCCATTTCCCTCTTCATCATCTTTTAGGCTATGTAGAGCATAGCCTCCAACATCAAACTTAAAGTGGGTGCTTGTCCTCAAGCAACAAAGAAAAACAGTGGTAATGAAATTATGAATAATCACGATTAGCTAGAGAAAGTCATTAAGTGAGGCAAGAGCTTATTCAATTAAAATAAACAGAATGAAAACAAAATGAAATTAAGGACAGAATAAAAGGTCACCAACGGTTGGCTTGCCTCCCAACAAATAACAGAATTAAACTAAATCTAGGAATTGAAAATGCTAAAAATCATGCAGGCACTCAAAGCAACAGAAAACAGGAGATAACGAAATAAGAGCGGAAGGGGAAATAGAATGAAAGGAACTCAACCACCTCGATTATCCTGGTAGCCATCCCCCTCTTCATCATCTTTTAGGCTATGTAGAGCATAGCCTCCAACACCAAACTTAAAGTGGTTGCTTGTCCTCAAGCAATAAAGAAAAACAATAGTGATGGAATTATGAATAATCACGATTAGCTAGAGAAAGCCATTAAGTGAGGCAAGAGCTTATTCAGTTAAAATAAACAGAATGAAAACAAAATGAAATTAAAGACAGAATAAAAGGTTACCAACGGTTGGGTTGCCTCTCAACAAGCGCTTCTTTAGCGTCACTAGCTTGACGGTCAGCTCCACTAGGGAGGAGGGTGATCATAAGGGCTTATCTCTTCACCTCTCACTGTGAACTTCTTTCTTGTGCTCTCATGGATTAACTCTATATGCTCAAGAGACAGGATCATGTTCATTGTATGATGTAGGATTGGGCTTGCAGTGAATACCACCTTCATTCTTAGAGAGAAGTCTTTAGTGAGAATCTTCTTGTTTCTCCATCCTCTGGGTACTTTCTTCTTGGGAACCTCCTCCTTGGTGGATGATGCATTCCCAACACCAAACTTAGGTTTGATGTCAGGGGAAATTTTGTTGATTGTCACTAAAGGAGGTTTGAGTTGCAGATCCTATTGTGCATTATCAGGGGGTTCTTAAAGGGTTTGAACAATAAGCTCAGTTTGCATGCACTTTTCCTCTCCGCCTGATAAATGCATAGTTTTGAAGACATGAAAGGACAGTTGCTCATTATGCACTCTAAGCACTAATTCACCTTCTTCCACGTCAACCAGAGCTCTCTCAGTGGCTAGGAATGGTTTTTCTAGGATTATAGAGGCGTTTTCATCCTTCCCCATGTCAAGAATCATAAAATCTGCTGGAAAAATGAACTTACCCACCTTGACCAAGATGTTCTTCACTATTCCATGTGCATGCTTCAAAGATTTATCTGCCATTTGTAATGCTATCCTTGTTGGTTATTCCTCTTTGATCTATAGCTTCTTCATCACAGATAAGGGCATTAAATTAATGCTTGCTCCCAGATCACATAAGGCTTTCTCAAAGGTTGTGTTTCCAATGGTACATGGTATTTGAAAGCTCCCTAGATCATGCATCTTCCTTGGCAAATTACTCTGAATTATGGCACTACATTCCTTGGTCAAGACCACTGTCTCATCTCTCTTTAAAGACTTCTTCTTTGACAACAACTCCTTCATGAATTTAACATAGAGAGGCTTTTTCTCCAAAACTTTAGCAAAAGGAATATTAATTTGTAACTTTCTGAAAACTTCCAAGAACTTTGAAAACTGCTTGTCCTTTGTCTCCTTTTGAAGTCTCTGAGGATATGGCATCTTAGACTTGTACTCAGGAGCCTTAGGCAATGTCAGATGTGTATCAAGAGAGACTGAAAAAGGGTTATCTGCACGCCTGGGAGGGGCGTGTTCCTCCTACTCCTTTTTCTCCTCTGGAGCTTCTTTTTCAACCGGCTCCTCAGTGACTTGTGCTTCCGTACTTGCCACTTGTCCACTTATCAAGGAAATAGCCTTGCACTCATCTCTTGGATTTGGAATTGTGTTACTACGAAGGGAATTGGTGGACCTCTGATCAATTTCAGCAATTTTTGTGGCTATTTGACCCATCTAAACCGCCAAGTTCCTAAGTGAAGCTCTAGTTTCCTGTATAAAACTTGCAACTAGTGATTCCAAGTCAATGGTCTTCTGAGGATGAGAAGTTTCTTGCTGAGGTTATTGTGGCTGAGATGACTGAAATTGGAAGTTATTGAAATTATTCTGGTTAAAACCACTCTAAGAATTATTGAAATTCTATGACCTCTGAGGTTGCTATCTCTACCCAAAGTTTGGGTGATTTCTCCACCTTTGATTAAAGGTCTTGGCATATGGATCATTGTTGGGGTTTCTAGGAGCAACTCCCATAAAGTTGACCTGTTCAGGATAAAATTAAGCATATTCATAATTCTCACCTTGAGTGAAGCCACCATTCATGTCATATGAAGCCTCTTGAGGGGCATTCTAAGCACTAACAGCTGAAACTTACATCCCACTCAAGTGTTGTGTGATAAGACTAATTTGTTGAGACAAAATCTTATTCTGAGCAAGAAGAGCACCTACGGCTCCAATTCCATGACTCTTTTCTTCACAGAGGACCTCTCAGAAGAATATAAATATTGGTTGTTAGCAACTATCTCAATCAACTCCAAGGCCTCTTCGGTGGTTTTCTTCATATGAAGGGATCCTCCTGCAGAGTCATCCAAGGATTTCTTAAAGGACTGAGAAATCCTATCATAGAACATCTGTAACTGAATCCAATCCAAAAAGGTGCCGAGAGGAAACTTTTTTAGCATAACTTTATATCTCTTGCAAGCCTCATGGAAAGATTCACCCTCTTATTTTCTGAAGGTTTGGACATCTGTCCTCGACTTAATCAGCTTCGGAGAAGGAAAAAACTTGGTTAGAAACTTATCAACCAATTTTTCCATGTGTCCAAGTTTTCCTTGGGTTGTGTGTCAAGCCACTGCTTGGCTCTATCCCTCACAGCAATTGGGAAGAGCAACAACCGGTAAACTTCAGGCTGGATTCCATTGGTCTTCACTGTATCACAAATTTGTAGGAAACTGACGATAAACAAGTTAGGATCTTTCTGCGGGAATCCATGAAATTGACAGTTTTGCTGCACCAGAGTGATGAGTTGAGGCTTTAACTCAAAGTTGTTGGCTCCTATAGTAGGTACAACAATACTATTTCCATAGAAATTGAAATTAGAAGCAGTGTAGGATCCAAGTGTTCTCCTAAGTTGTGCATTGCCATTAGGAGGAATGTTGTTAGAGGCATCCATGGTGAGCTCTTCAATTTCTTCTTCAAAATTCTCCTTGAGATTTTCAATAATTTTATAGTCTCTTGCCTACTGTAGGCGTCTTTTCAAGGTTCTTTCAATCTCTGGATCAAAGTCAAGAAGAAGATCCTTGTCCCTGTTCCTACTCATAAACAACTAGGACACAACAAAAAGTGTGAATCTCTATGTCAGAGTGTAGAGAATTCTCAGTGAAGTAACCTGTGTAAAAAAAATAACTGAATAAATTAAACAAAAAATTCAAACAACTAATGAGCAAAATGAAACATAAAATTTCAAAAATAAATAAAAAAAATAACTAAGGAGACACCAAACTAAAATTTAGAAATTACGAGAAAAATTTAAATAAAATAATACTAAATTTTCGAAAGAAAATTAGAGAACAAGAACAAATAAAAACTAAAATAAGAATGCCTAATCTAAGCAATCCAACAACTGGTAGTTGTCAATTCCCGGCAACGGCGCCAAAAACTTGGTGCGAAATTTAAAGTCCACAAACTAACCGACAAGTGCACCGGCTCGTACCAAGTAATACCTCAGGTGATTGAGGGTCGATCCCACAAGGATTGATGGATCAAGCAACAATGGTTGAGTGATTTACTTAGTCAGACAAACAGAAAATAGTTTTGAGTGTTCAATTACATAAAACAGTAATTCAGAGAATTAAGAAAGTAAACAGTAAACGAATTGTGAAGAATATGTGAGAAAACAGTTAAGGTTTCAGAGATGTTTATCTTCTGGATTAACTTTTCTTACCAACTATTTTAATCATGCAAGATTCAATTCATGGCAAACTATATATGACTAAATTCTAATTCCTTAGTAATTTAGTCTCCTCTAACCTAGTTAACTACCAATTCCTTGGTTATTTAATTTCAATTAGAGGTTTAAGTCCAATTCTAGTTTATTAGCCACAAAACCCTAATTATCCAAATATAAAAGGATTATATGTCACGACCATTAAGTCCAGATAATTAGAAACTTAGGAGAAATTATTTTCAAGCTGTTGTTCAGGTAAATTTCTTTTCCAAGGTTTACAAGAACTCAAATAGAATAAGGGTTATTCTTCCAATCTACCCAAATCCTTAAGATGAAGAACGAAAACAAATTCTTGAAATTGAAATCAAAACATTAATTAAAATAGAAGAGTAATAGTATTAATCCATACAATAAATAGAGCTCCTAATATTAACAGTGGAGGTTTAGTTGCTCATAACTCAGAGAGAAAACTAGGGTTCTAAAAACTGTAAAATGCGGAATGAGGTGCGTAAAAGAGAAGAGATCCCAAAGGACTGAATCTTTTCCCTTTTATATCAAATCCTAATTAATGTAAAATATATTTTCTAAAACTAAATAATATCTTTTTCTATTGTAAAATAAAATAAATTTTAATAAAAAATTAATAAAATCTCGTTGCTGGTTCAAGGACGTGTGGGGACCATTGCATTCCTTAAGGCTGGCGCCTAACTTGGGCTGAGCCAACAGCCCAAGTTAGGCGCCACTATGCTCGTATGGAATTGGCATGCAAGTCTTCATCTGGTGCCTAACTTGGATAATCCCAAGTTAGGCGCGCCCATATGGAATTGGCGTGCAAGTCTTTATCTAGCACCTAACTTGGAGAATCTCAAGTTAGGCGCCACCAAGGCCGTACAGTCTAGGAGAAAAGTATATACTATTATATATTGTTGGAAAGGTCAGGAAGTTAGATTTCTAATACCACTAGAACCGTGTCAATTGGATCTTTGTAGCTCAAGTTATACCCAGTGGAGTGCAAGGAGGTTCAAGGTTGACAACATCATCCATTTTCTCCCTTTTCTTTTACACAAACCCTGTCAAATCCATCCGAATGCTACCTAAAATAAACCAAATTGCACACAACTTAAAGTAGCATTCATAGTGGCTAAAAAGTATTTAAATCTTGATTAAACTTAACAAATTCGAATACAAATTCACTAGCAAAAGATAGAAAAGATGCTCACACATCAAGATCACCAACCCAAGTCCTCAAGGACCACTGACCGTTGCAAAGCAAAGTTCACTGCTCAAGCCTCCTTTGGTGGAAATCACCACAATTCCCCCTGATATCAAACCTAAGTTTGGTGTTGGGTGTGCATCATCCACTAAAGAGGGAGTTCCCAAGAAGAATGTGCCTAGAGGTTGGAGGAACAAAAAGATTCCCACTGAGAAATTCTCACCCGGGATGAAGGTGGTAATCACTAAGAGTCTAATTCTACCTCATACAGTGAACATGATCCTGTCTCTTGAGCATATTGAGCTAATCCATGATAGCATAGGAAAGAAGTTCACAGTGAGGGGTGAAGAGTTAAGCCTCTATGATCACCCTCCTCTCTAGTGGAGCTAACCGTCAAGCTAGTCACAGTAAAGAAGCGCTTGTTGGGAAGCAACCCAACCAGGAGTATCCTTTAGTTTTTCTTTTAGTTTGATTCTCATTTATCCTTTTTCATTTTTATTTATAGTTTTCTTTGGTTTAATTTTGTTTGTGGTCATGCATACTATTTAGAACAGGAACAGAGAGCTCAGAAGGAGAAACAGAACACCCTAGGGAACATTGAACTCGAATGCATTGGCGCTAAATGCCAACTGAGCATTTAGCGTTGAGATTGGCAGTAGAAACTGACGTTAAATGCCAAAAAGGGCGTTTAATGCCCTGGATGGGCAGGAGAAGCTGGCGTTAAATGCCCACAAGGGTCTTAATTTACAAAGCCACCCATGCCTTATTGGGCACTAAACGCCAGTTGGGCGTTTAGCGCCAAGTGACTCGTCCCAAAAAAAAAGTGTCATCTCTGGCGCTAAATGCCGAGGCTGGCGTTTAGCGCTAGCAATGCTAGTTTTGAACATGAAGAATGGTATTTCACCAATGGTTAACTCCCCACTTCCCCACTTTGACCAATCAAACCACACTCCCTTCTCACCTCCTACCCATTATTCCATCCACATACATCCCCCACTTCCTCATAAACCTATCAATCGTTTCACCACTCAATCAAATCCCATCAATCTCTCCACATTCACCTTCCCCATATTTACCCACCCCTATCATATTTACCCATAGCCGTAGCCTACCACCCCTCCCTCCATACATTTTTTTTTCATTTTATTTTCATTATTCCTCACTTCTTTTACTTCTTTTCACCATTATTTCTATTTTCTTTGCTCGAGAACGAGAAAAATATTAAGTTTGGTGTTGGGGCGCTCCTTTTTTCTTCATTTTCATCATCTATATAGCACCAAAAATTGGAGAATCCTCTTCAAGGAAGAGAAAAGAGAAGGCTCCCGCCTCCAGTCCTTATAATTTTACACGGTTCTTCTCTAAGACCCACAAAAATTACTTTAATAAGATAGTGAGAAAAAAGAAAGTGATCCCCGAGGTCTGCTTTGATCTTCAGCTGGAGGAGTACCCGGAGATCCAGGAACAAATTTTGAGGAGGGGTTGGGAAGTTCTGACCAATCCCGTGACTGACGTGGGCTGCTTATGGTCAGGGAGTTCTACACCAATACCTGGGT
The DNA here is from genome assembly GCF_003086295.3 of Arachis hypogaea. Taxonomy (NCBI): domain Eukaryota; kingdom Viridiplantae; phylum Streptophyta; class Magnoliopsida; order Fabales; family Fabaceae; genus Arachis; species Arachis hypogaea. Next base: position 140,774,267 of record NC_092054.1, read on the forward strand.
GACCTACAAGCGTGTCACAGGCGTGAACCTGAACCTAAAGAACTGGCACACCATGGTTCGAGGGAGATACCTCGAGTTCAGTCCAAAAAGGATGAAGGAGATACTTCATTTGCTGCCATCCAGAGACGACCCTCATTCTTACACTCAGAGGATCAACACTGACCAGAGACTAGAACAGGTCCTTGCTGATATTTGCCTTCCCAGAGTATAGTGGAGGAGGGATGCTAGAGGTCAGTCGTACCAGCTAGGCAAGCATGATCTAAGGTTAGTTGCTCGGGAAGGGTTGGAGTTCATTCAATGCTCCATCATTCCTATGAGTAACCAGTCTTAGGTTACTATTGACCGAGCCGTGATGATGCACTGTATCATGCTCGGTAATGAGGTGGAGGTACATCGTGTGATTCCTCAGGAGCTGTACAGAATAGCCGATAAGGCCTCCACCTTTGCTAGATTGGCATTCCCTCACCTCATCTTCCGCCTGTGTGAGGTAGCCCGAGTTCGCAATGATGGAGATACCGCTATTGAGGTTGATAGACCTATTACTAGGAGGGGTATGGAGCATGCTAGGGAGCTTGGACATGCACCACCACAGGAGCCAGTTCCCCCTCCTCAGCAAGAGTTGCCAGAGATGCCTTCGGAATTTTATTTTCCTCCCCGTGACTACTCGGACCAGTTGACCACATCTATTGGGGAGCTGACATCCTCTATTGATTATCTGAGAATTGAGCACCATGATGAGCAGATTTTTGCTAGTAAAGAATTCACAATAAATTCTCGTTTCTAGTATAGTTTCTAAACCAACAAAGAATCCTTTCGTACAAAAAACTTGTTTGTCACTAAAGCAAACCCAATAAAAATAATAACCGAAGTATATAAACCTCGGGTCCTCTCTCAAGGAATTGCAGGGAGGTGTAGTTATTATTGGTTATGGAAAAGTATCTTTTTAGGTTTTTAAATGTTGAACAAGGAAATAAAATGGCAAGAAAGTGAATTGATAGCTAAGAAAAGCTCTTGGCAAGGTATGAAAACTGGACGTCCTTTCCTAGTTATCCTTATCAATTGTGATGAGAATTGTTCATTGCTCCCACTTAGTTAACCTCTAACTATGAAGGAAAGTCAAGTGGACTAATCAATTTGATTCCTCAAGTCCTAGTCAACTCCCAAGGAAAGACTAGAGTTAGTGGAATTCAAGTCAATTAGCAACTTTCAATTATCAATCCACAAAGGAGTTTGATAACTCAAGAGTCTCTAATTACTCAACCAAAGCCAAAAGGAGAGAAAATCTATACTAAAATTCAACCAAGCATTTAATCAAACACTTGGAAGGTACAACATAAAAACATAGAAAACTAGCAAGGAATATTAAATCCAAACAACTAATTGCAAATATCAATGGCTAACAAATAATAGAAGAAGCAATAAATATGAAATACCTCCAATTGCATTAAATAGAAAATCAAATCTAACATGGAGTTCATAAACCAAATTGGAGAATAAATAAATCAACAAGAGAAGATAGATAAACTAAGGTGCTAGAATAACTAAGGATAGAAGAAAACTAAATTAAAGCAAAGTAGAAATTTGAAATTGAAAATAGCTAAACCTAAGAATCCTAAAACCTAAAGAGAGGAGAGAGTCTCTCTCTCTAAAAACTACATCTAAAACCTAAAATTATGTGAGTGAAAGTTATGTGAATGAATGTTGTGATTCCCCCACTCTGCAGCCTCTAATCTGTGTTTTTTTGGGCCGAAAACTGGGTCAAAAGGAGCCCAGAAATCACCCACAGTGTTTTCTGATACGTCCAGCACGTGACTCTGTCACGCGCCTAACAGCCTGGCAACTATGGCAAATTATATATCATTTCGAAGCCCCGAATGTTAGCTTTTCAATGCAACTAGAACCTCATTTGGACCTCTGTAGCTCAAGTTATGATCGATTTAGTACGAAGAGATCAGGCTTGACAGCTCAGCAATTCCTTCAATTTATTGTATTTCATCCATTTTTGCATGCTTCCTTTGCATCCTCTAAGCCATTCCTGCCCTATAGACCCTGAAAACACTTAACACACATATCACGGCATCGAATGGTAATAAGAGAGAATTAAACATAGCAAATTTAAGGCCAAAGAAGCATGTTTTCAATCATAGCACAGAATTAGGAAGGAAAATGTAAAATATGTGAATTCTATGAATAAGTGTGAGAATAGTGGATAAAATCCACTCAATTAAGCACAAGATGTACTACGAAATAGTGGTGCATCAAATCTCCCCACACTTAAACATTAGCATGTCCTCATGCTGAGCTCAAGAGAAACTATAAGAGTGAAGAGGAATGGTAGAAAGTATGAAATGCAACCTATCTATATGAATGCAATTACATGCAAAATGTTTTTACCTACTTGGTTTAAGAATAAATAAATTCTCCAAGAATAAATATAAACCGGATCTCACTAATTCAAGTCACAAAATAAAGTACAAGTAAACTTGTAGAAGAAAATAGCTCATGAAAGCCGGAAACAAAGAATTGAGCCTCGAACCCTCACCGGAAGTGTATAGACTCTAATCACTCATGTGTTTAAGGTTCGATTCTCTCAATTCTCTACTAACCTTGCTTTCTAAAGCTTGCTCTTCTTCTACTAATCAACAGAAATTTAATGCACAAATACACATATCAAGAGATCTTTCAAAGTTTGTAATGGGGTTAGGGTCAGGGTAGGATTGTATTTGGTCAAGTGGACTAAAATTTGAATCCTTAATTAACCTAAACTCTGCACCTAACTTAAGACAATCCATATAATCAGAGTATAAAGTCTAACTACCCATTAACTATGTTTTCCACATATTTATGCATCCCAAATTTTGAGTACAACTCATATGCATTACTTTGGGGCAGTTTGTCCCCTTTTTATCATTTGCTCTTTTTCTTTTCTTTTTCTCTTTTTATTTTTCTTGTTATTTTTCCTTTTTTTTCTTTTGTTTTTTTCAATGCATATGATTAAATTATTGAATGCAATAATATGTGCTCAACTATTATTTTGCACATTTTCACAGGAATATACAACACCCAATTCTCAAACTAAATATTGGCAAACCCAACTTTCTCACACTTAAATCATGTATACTCTCATTAGTCTAAACTAACCAAGGATTCAAATTAAGGACATTATTGTTTTTCACTTAGAGTTAGTGATGAGCTAGAGTAAAGAATAAATGGGGTTAAAAGGCTCAATATTGGTTTACAAAGGATAATGAAAAGGTTAAGGCCATATGGGTATGTAAGCTTAGTGAAATAAGGCATCAATCATATAAGTGCATGCATACATCAAATAATAGAAATATAGAATTAAGTAAGACAAATATCACAATTTTAGAGAGAAAAACACACACCAAAAATAAAATATTGGTTGGTAAAATGCAACCAATCAAATAGGCTCAACATCTCACTGGTTTTGTATGTTCGAGCTCTAAACCATGTTCCAAAATAAAGTTCTTCAAGCAAGTTTAACAAAAATTTTAATTTAAATTAGTGAAATGCTATAAAAAGTTTCTTGAAAAAGAAAATATTACTTCAACCAAGTAGTAGCTAAATGCACAAAATCAAACAAACATGTAATCAAATATGCAAATGCAACAATGAATTAACAAAGAAAATAAAACATTAGTGTTGAGAAGAAAATAACTAACCCACGGAAGTCGATATCGACCTCTCTACACTTAAAGATTGCACCGTCCTCGGTGCATGCTAAGATGTGCAAGTGGACGGGTGGCTACAACTGATGCTTTTCTCCAAAAATTGTGCAGATGGACTTGTCTGTCGCCCCATTGAAATGTCTTCCGGTTCCCTCTATAGTGGCCATCCTGAAAGAAGAGAAAAGGAAGAAAAGTAACCCATAAAAAACAAAGATAGAAAACAAATAAAATATGGTTTGGTTATTGCCAAATAATGAGGGTCTCAATTACATGGTAGCTACAACATGCAAGTGAGAAGACAGTAGAAGCAAATGGCATATCAATAGTGCAAAAATTGCAACAATGGGGAAGAGCTAGTAGGTAATGAAAGACAGTATAAATTCATGTCAATGCAAAAGGAACACAGGTATCATAAAAGATTGGCATTGACAGATAAATAATATCACCCAACAGTGTAAAGCAAGTCACTAAGCACCAAAATAATGCAAGAAAAGATGCAACAGTTGACTATGAACAATTGAAACCAATGGAAAAGTATCAAATTTAGAAAATAAAATAAAAATATGCGCAAAATTAAAATGCAATGAGTGAAGCAATGCAAATGCAATAAGGAAAATAAAATCCTTTCGTACAAAAAATTTGGTTGTCACAAGTAACAAACCCCTATAAAAATAATAACCGAAGTATTCAAACCTCGAGTCGTCTCTCAAGGAATTGCAGGGAAGTGTACTTATAATTGGTTATGAGATTGTATCTTTTTGGGGGTTTTGAATAAGGAAAAAGAAAAGTAAATTGCAAGAATTAAACTAATAGCTAATAAAGCTCTTGGCAAGGTATGAGAAGTTAAAGAAATGAAAAAGAAGAAAGTAAGAAAGGAGGAGGAAAGAAGGAGAAATGATAGAAGAAAGGAGAAAAGAATTAGGATTGGGGGAGGGAAGAATTGAAATCAGGTGGCGTATGGGGTTAATTGTGCGTCACATGCGACGCGTACGCGTGGGTCGTGAAAGTTTGAAGTGACGCATAAGCGTCAGGCATGCGAACGCGTGCCTTGGATTGTGCGAATCGCGCGAAGGCATCCTCGCGCACGCACAACTCTCGGGTTGTTACGCATGAGGGCCAAAATTGCATACGACACGTGCGCATCGGGTACGCGCACGCGTGAGCGGCCATTTTGTGAAGATGACGCGTACCCGTTAGAGACGCGTACGCGTGATGGTGTTTGTGCTACTAGCACAGTTCCAGCCCCAAACCAGCACAACTCTCGGGTCATACACTCATTTACGCCGATTTCCAGGGTTACGCATACGCGTGAGAACGCGTACGCGTGGGCTTGCTTGTGCGCAAGGCACGCTTCCTGCACCACTCTAGCCCAACTCTCGGGTCAATCCTTTGGTGGTGCAAACTCACACATGACACATACGCATCGAGCACCCTTTTTTTTTAATATATATGCAGAATACAGAATGTAGAATACAGAATGCAGAAATTATGAAGAGTACTGTGAAAAACAAAATAAAATAAAACTAAGAATGAAAATGAAAGATGGTACCATAGTGGGTTGTCTCCCACCTAGCACTTTTAGTTAAAGTCCTTAAGTTGGACATTTGGTGAGCTCCTTGTCATGGTGGCTTATGCTTGAACTCATCTTTGAACTTCCACCAACGCTTGGACTTCCAATAAGCTTTAACATCTCCAAATAAATTCACTAAGGCGTGATGAAGTTCTCCACAAGCTTTGAGCTCCCAAAGTTGATCCTCTTATATGCCTGGATCCCAAATCTTGTTTCCACGCCCGTCTTCAAGTTGATCATCATGATTCCATCCGGGTGGTTTAGCCTTGGAATTCTCATGTAAGCACCCAAACATCCTCCTAGACCCATTCACTTTGGTTCTACACCAACCATTGTTATCAAACTTTGAGCGTTCAACCATCATGAACCTAGAGTGACGCTTCCAACCACTACACAATTCTCCCCTACTCTTCAATCCGCAAAGAGCTCTAAGTTGACCATCCGTTTCAAGCAACCCATACTCAATTGGAATTAGAAATCCTAGAGATAAGAGATTTACCCACTTGAATGGTGTAAAGGATGATGGTGACTTAGGAAGGGGGACCTCCCCACACTTTGATAAAGCAAGGTCCACTCCCTTGTGCTCCTCGATCTCCATCTCTTGACAAGCTTTTTCAACATTAACCTCGTCTTCAAGTTCAATGGGAGTGGATTCAATTTTGGATAGAAATTCATTGATTCTTGAATCCATCTCTTGATCAACCTCCTCCAAGTTTTCAACTATGATATGCCTTGGAGGTTGTACACCCTCCTCAACATCAAACTCAAACGTCTTGGAAGGAGGCTCTATGACTTGAGATTCCCATGGAGGTTCCGCATCTCCTAGATCTTCAACCACTTCCTCTTCTTCGATAATTTCGGCTTTCTCCACTTGCTCTAGTACCAAATCTAACTCCTCCTTGATAACTTCCACCTCTTGACAACTTTCTTCAATTCCCCCTAATTCTTCAACTACTCCTTCATCTTCAAGGGTCTCTCCTGCCTCCACTTTTTGGGCCTCCTCTTGCTTCTCTTGAAGTAGGTGTGCGTGAAGCCGATCCATTACTTCCCTAAGACGATCCTTTCTCTCTTGTTCTATGTCAATAGCGTAATTAGGATCATATTGCTCTTGGATTGATGGACATGGGTGAAAAGTAAGTGCACCAGAGTTTGAAGGTTGAGTATTGGGTGTAAAGGATGGATCCACACGAGATATAAGAACTTAGAGAGTAGAAGTGAGACCGGTAAAAGTAGAGATGAGTGTGGTTTGAAGCACCTGTTGTCCTTGACAAATAACACTAAGTGTATCATCTATGGGAGCTTGGGATGGATAAAAGGGTTCATTTGTTGGGAGAAAGGCTCATAATATGGAGGTGGTTCTTCTTGATAAGGGCATGGAGATGGTGTATATTGAGGTGGTGGTTCTGGGTATGGTTCATATGGTTCGTATGGTGGTTGGTGTGGTGGATAAGGGTTAGGGTCATATGGAAGTGAATGGTAGAAAGGGACTTGTGAGTATGGTGGTTCATAGCTATGTTGAGGAGGTGGTTCATAAGCATATGGTGGGGCTTGTTGGTAACTACAAGGGGGTCCACCATATCCATCGTCTTGGTACGCACCTTGGAAGGGCTCTTGCTCATAGTAAATTTGGTGGAGGTTGGTTGTCATGAAAAGGTCCACCATAACTATTGTCTTGGAGTGCATCATAGAATGGTTGTTGCTCATGGCACATTGGAGGAGGTTGTTGCCGAAAGGGTTGATCAAATCCTTGTGGCTCCTCCCATCTTTGATTGTTCCAACCTTGATGCAAGCTTCCATTGCAATCTCCTCTTCCTACAACATGATTGTAACCAAACTCATAGCCAAAGGGGTGAGAATTCATAGTAACAAAAGAAAGTAAAAACAAAAACTAATAAGAAAATAATGAGAATAAACTCCTAAAACTAGAAACAACTAACAAAGAAACGAAAAAGAAAAATTATTCACAATATTCACAATAACCAATAATAAGACACACGTTTGCAATTCCCCGGCAACGGCGCCATTTTGACGAGCGGATTTTTGCTAGTAAAGAATTCACAATAAATTCTCGTTACTAGTATAGTTTCTAAACCAACAAAGAATCCTTTCGTACAAAAAACTTGTTTGTCACTAAAGCAAACCCAATAAAAATAATAACCGAAGTATGTAAACCTCGGGTCATCTCTCAAGAAATTACAGGGAGGTGTAGTTATTATTGGTTATGAAAAAGTATCTTTTTGGGTTTTTAAATGTTGAACAAGGAAATAAAATGGCAAGAAAGTGAATTGATAGCTAAGAAAAGCTCTTGGCAAGGTATGAAAACTGGACGTCCTATCCTAGTTATCTTTATCAATTGTGATGAGAATTGTTCATTGCTCCCACTTAGTTAACCTCTAACTATGAAGGAAAGTCAAGTGGACTAATCAATTTGATTCCTCAAGTCCTAGTCAACTCCCAAGGAAATACTAGAGTTAGTGGAATTCAAGTCAATTAACAACTTTCAATTATCAATCAACAAAGGAGTTTGATAACTCAAGAGTCTCCAATTACTCAACCAAAGCCAAAAGGAGAGAAAATCTACACTAAAATCCAACCAAGCATGTTATCAAACACTTGGAAGGAACAACATAAAAATATAGAAAACTAGCAAGGAATATTAAATCCAAACAACCAATTGCAAACATCAATGGCTAACAAATAATAGAAGAAGCAATAAATATGAAATACCTCCAATTGCATTAAATAGAAAATCAAATCTAACATGGAGTTCATAAACCAAATTGGAGAATAAATAAATCAACAAGAGAAGATAGATAAACTAAGGTGCTATAATAACTAAGGATAGAAGAAAACTAAATTAAAGCAAAATAGAAATCTGAAATTGAAAATAGATAAACCTAAGAATCCTAAAACCTAGAGAGAGGAGAGAGCCTCTCTCTCTAAAAACTACATCTAAAACCTAAAATTATGTGAGTGAAAGTTGTGTGAATGAATGTTCTGATTCCCCCACTCTGCAACCTCTAATTTGTGTTTTCTGGGCCGAAAACTAGGTCAAAAGGACCCTAGAAATCGCCCCCAGTGTTTTCTGATGCGTCCAGCACATGGCTCTGTCACGCGTATGCGTCAGCCACGCGTGCGCGTCGCCTAACAGCTTGGCAACTATGATAAATTATATATCATTTCGAAGCCCCGGATGTTAGCTTTCCAACGCAACTGAAACCGCCTCATTCGGACCTCTTTAGCTCAAGCTATGATCGATTTAGTACGAAGAGGTCAGGCTTGACAGCTCAGCAATTCCTTCAATTTCTTGTATTCCGTCCACTTTTGTATGCTTCTTTTCCATCTTCTAAGTCATTATTGCCCTATAGACCCTGAAAACACTTAACACACATATCACGGCATCGAATGGTAATAAGAGAGAATTAAACATAGCATATTTAAGGCCAAAAAAGTATGTTTTCAATCATAGCACAGAATTAGGAAGAAAAATATAAAACATGTAAATTCTATGAATAAGTGTGAGAATAGTGGATAAAATCCACTCAATTAAGTACAAGATGTACCACGAAATAGTGGTGCATCACACCAGCAGCACTCAGCCCTCCTCCACCAGCTAGTAGAGGAGCAGTTGAGGCAGAGGCGAGACTTGGATGAGCTGAAGCGCCAGAGAGGATTCCCGGGAAGGAGCAGTAACCACCATGACTGAGGTGGTTGAGTTTCTTTATCTTCCGCTTTCCTTATTTTCTGTTTTTCAGTATTTTATCTGTTTTCTATTATTTATTTGAAATTCTTTTGCATAATCATTAGTAGCATTTTATTGCTTTCTAATTTAGTTATTTATTTTGCTAGAGAATTATCTCATGTATTTCTCACTGAGCTTGAAAAATCAAAAGAAAAAGAAAAGAAGTAGTAAAATGCATGAGACTTGAGTTATATATCTGGGGTTGTTCTGGTTACTTTAATGTGGTGGTATTATTTATGATTTTGAATATATGAACTAAACAGTGCATATTTGATATTGGGGTTGAGAATGTTGATTCTTGAGGGACATGAACTTAGAAAAATATTATGGATTCTCCAAAATTCAGTGAGAAAGTGACCTTTAAAGCAAAACAAACAGCAAAAAAAAAAGAAAAAAAATAAAAATAAAAAGCCAAGGTCCAAGGCTCTTAGCATCAATGGTTAGGAAGGTCTAAAAGCATTAAAATCTCAAAAGAGTTGTTTTTCTAACCATATGCTTGTGGTGTGTATATGTCAAGTAATCCTTGAGACAGAACACTAAGAGTCAAGATCAAGTGTAATTACAGAGTATGCCAAAGGCTCTGAGCACCACTGACAGGGAGAAATTAAAAAAAAATTAGAACTCAAAGAGTTCTCCAGTTAAGTGCTTGTGGTGTTTTCTGTGCCAAGTTAAGCTTGAAAACAAAACACTAAGAGTCACGGCTAGGCTCAAGGTCCAAAATACCAAAGAAAAGAAAAGAAAAAGTTGTGTTCAAGGATTAATCAGAGCTTAAGCAGGAAGAGAATCCATAATACCATTCGAGTTCTAATTTTGAGGGATATTAATATCTCTGGGCTCCAAAGGATAGTGAGATGCCAAACCTATTCAGAATCACAATGTCATCAACCTCACTCAGTAACTAGGCAAGAGCTGAAATAAATACGCAAGTCTTAGGCAGTTTGTACTTCTCAGTCCTACGTTATTTTTAGTTGCTTGAGGACAAGCAACAGTTCAAGTTTGGTCTTGTGTTGCATGAGCATCTTATACCTATTTTCTGCTTATTTTCTAGTTAAATTTAGTCAGAATTTAGTAAGTTTAATTATATTTTAGTGTTAAAATCCTCTGTAGCTACTACTTTGAGTTGTTTTTGTGTTTTAATTATTTCAAGTGAAATTCGAATTAATTTGGCGGAGTTTTGAGCAGAAAAGAGAAGTTTTGAAGCTGCCCACCAAGGCGCTAAACGCCAAGCTGGCGTTTTGCGCTAGCGACTAGCGAACTAAAAGGAGCTTTTTGCCCATGGGGGCGCTAAATGCCACATCTGGCGTTTAGCGCCAAGCAATCCTAACTCAACCTCATCAAAGGAGCATCTTTTGTGGGATTTAGCTTTTAATTACTATCTTATCTTTTATTTTTGTAATTTTTTTTTACAAACAAAATCTTTTAGGTTTAGGATTATTATTTTATTTTATTTTCAAATCAAATTAGGTTAGAAAAAAAAGGGAAAATATTCACCCTTTAGAGGGGATCTTCTCACTTCCGTATGTTTTACTTTTCAGAACCCTTGTTTTCTCTGTAAATCATGAGCTACTAAACTTTCTTGATTAAGGTTAGGAGCTCTGTTTATTTCTATGGATTGAGATTATTATTTTTCTATTTTAATTAATGTATTGATTTAGTTTCAAGGATTGCTTTCGTTCTTCATCTTATGAATCTGGGTAGAACGATAGTATAACTCTTATTTTATATGTGTTCTTGTGATTCTCGACAGAGTTATCTCGCTTGAACAACAGCTTGAAAGCAAATTCCTCCTAAATTGCTAATTACTTGATCTAATCGGGATATGTGACATATAATCCTCTTAGTTTTGGGTAATTAGAGTTCTTGTGGCCATAAACTAGAATCGCTCTTAACCCTCTAACCTACATTAAGTGACCAAGACATTGAGGGTTGATTTGGGTTAGCGGAGACTACATCACTAAGACATTAGGGTTTAGTCAGTTACAGTTTGCTATGAAATAAATCTTGCATGATTAAAATAGTTGGTAAGAAAACTTAATTCGAGTGAATAAACAACTCCGAAGCGTTAACTATTTTCTCTCATATATTTCACACCACTTTTATTGTTTGCTTTCCAATTCTCTGAATTTACTGTTTAATGCATTTTACAACTCTCAAAACACAACTTTCTGCTTGCCTGACTAAGTGAGTCGTTTGACCATTGTTGCTCAGTCCATCAATCCTCGTGGGATCGATCCTCACTTACCTGAAGTATTACTTGGTACGACCCGGTACACTTGTCGGTTAGTTTGTGGATATTCTAAAATCCGCATCACTGATCAGCTTCAACACGATGAGTTCCTCACTCTTATCTTCTGAAAATGTACCTAATTGGTCCCTCACCCTAATTTCAGCCAATTAGCCTGTTACCGACAATGACATGGCACTGACATGGCAAATGAGTGCGACATTGTATACCATAAAACAATGTCGTATGTTTTTTACGCTAAAACTCCCCCATAATGACGTTGTTTGACAAATTTACAAAGTTAAACCCTAACGTTTGTGATCACTTCATCATCTTCTTCTTTTAAACTCAAAACATTCATCCGTGATCGTAGTCGTTGAAGGAGGAAGGAGAAAGGGTTCTTCGTGAAACACAGAGGTAAATCTGAATTAGATAAAAAAAGTTATAGGCTTTTGATTTAGGTATGCATCATTGCATCTATTTTATCAGAATTTTGTGTAGGTTGATAAAAATTTTTCGTTGTCCATTATCTGCTAGGGTTTATGTGTGTTTTGTGGATAGTAGAGAAATTTTTCTATGCTCTATTTCACATAGAGAAGATGGGTATTTTCTTCAATGCCATTTTATTTGAATTAGTTGATGGCTATTTCTAGAATTTTTGTTTGTGTGTGAATGTCATAGTCTGTTGTTGTATATATGAATCTGTTGTAAGTAAATTAATTTTTTTTTTATAAGACAGATGGAGACTTTGATGGATATCATGTTCCATCATGGAGAATATTTAAAAAGAATGATGATAGAAGATTGGTTTACTCACCAGATAGTAGAACTTGCTTAGGAAATTTAAATAAGAATACATTAGATGTCTTCTTCGTAAGAAACTATTACAAGGAGTTCGAGTATGATAAGGTAGTTTAGTATCGGTGACTGCCTCCGGGGGTAGCTTAGAGCGTAGACTAAGAGCTTTTACAAGCAATGATGAATTTGCAAATTTCTTAGAGCTCGAATAAGGGCCCAAGATTCCAACCATCCCTACGCTAAGAAGCCTCACCAAATCGCTTCTATTTGCTCCTCCCAACTTTAATATAAATTCACATTTCTAACTTAAAATAATAATCCACAAAAAGATAAGAAAAAGGATCCTGCGAACAAGTAATTGAAAAGTGCAATTTTGGTACTGTCGACATAAAGATTATCGATAGGAGAAGGATCGAAATAGACGCAAATATGTGATGGTTCTTGGTGTTAACAAGAAAGAGAAAAAGCTTTGAGTGAAAAAGCTCATCAAAAAAATAAGGTGGCAGTGATTCTTTGATGATGATGATGGAGAATGATGGGTGAAAAAACTACCTTCACCCATGGAGTAATAGTGGCAGTGATATTATCCATCATCAATGCGGCTATGGCTTATAATTCTCTCTTTCACACTCTCTTTATGTGTTTCTTCAATTGAGTTATGCATTTAACTAAGAAGGAGATGGTAGAAAAGTGGTGACCGCAGCGATAAAAATATTTGGACAGGGTTAGTAAAAAGTATTAGAAATTTGGAATTGTTGAGTTAGGAGGGTTGTTTAGAAATTTTTTATAAATTTTTAGGGTTCGAATATCAACTAAAATTTATTTTTTATAGATATAACATTATTTTTGTTTTTTTATAAATAAATTTATCAGTGTTCTAAATATTTATGAATAAAAATAATAATTTATCCAATCCAAATTTTTATTTTTTAAAGCTAGTTTTTTATATTAATTTAAGGCTTGTTAATTTCTAATAATAACACTGATAGTTATTAATGTAAAAAAAATGAAAATATTTCTATTCAAAAAAAGAAAATTCAATGCATTGAATTCAATTAGAAATCCGGTTTGTTAAACAATTAAAAGCTAAATGGACTTGAGTATTGATCCAAAAGATGTTTTGAACTAAAGTCAAGTGGAAAACTTAAAAAAAAAAAAAAAAAAAAAACGTAAAGGAAGTATTTTGGGTGAATGAATATTCCTATTTTGCCCAATTAAAAATATTTTTTAAAGGGGTTTTCTTTTTGGTGCTAAAGAGTGCATTAAAAATGTTTATTAAAATGTTTATTAGAATAAAATGTTTAAAGTAACACATTTTCTTTCAAATAATTGTCAGCGTATTCAGTAAATTAAAATTTTTAATAAATAATTTTTAGGACACTTTTAGCAATTACTTTTTTAAAAAAATATTTTATATTAAATAATCGTTTTATTTTAGCAAAGTTCTATTATCCTCCCTGGAGAAAAAAAAAATTCTCTCACAATTAACGTTATATTATATTTTCTCTGATTTTTTTTTTGTTTTATATGATTAAATTTAGTATATATAACACCCAGCTCATTTTTTTCTATATTATAAATAGACGTGGAATATACATTGATACTTTTATAATATTGTGTATTATACTATTATGGGTCTGATCTATTTTTTTTTTTTTTACAAAACAAAACGTGAATGACGTTTTGTCACTTAATAACAATTTTTAATTAAATAATAACAAAATGGCATTGACGTTTTGTATATTATTTATTTATTTTTTTTAATTGATGAAAAAAAAATATCAGTAATATTTTGTGCAAAATGTTAATAATATTTTGTTGGAGACGATATTTTGATGAGAAAACGGTGATGATATTTTTTTGTAGCCATCAAAAATTTCTGTAACAGCATCAAACACAATTTTTTTGGCATTTTGGTGGATTATTCCAATTTAGACCCAATATTAAAAATAAAAATTCCCCCTCCCCCTTCCAAAAAAAAAAAATTAAATAATATCTCTTTAGCTAATTAACAATTATATGTTCTAGATATAAATGAGACCTTGTTGTGTACTTAAGTTGACTAAGGAGAAAAGAAGGCGATACCTATATTGGTAAAAAGCACGTCATTCCGCGTAGCCACCACTTATGATCGCGATGGAAATCAACTTTAACTCACCACACCAAACAAATTTCGTGTCATAACATGTTAATATAACAAAGTTAACATTTTCACATTAATAAAATGTTAAAATGGTAATTATATATATAAACTCAATTAATAATTTTTTATACCAAAAAACTCTCTTAACTTTTACAAAAATAATTTTATAAATATCTTCCACCACTATAATATCTATTCAGAAATTAAGAGAAACAATTTATGTCTATTTTCACTTAGATGCTAACTCAACTTTAAAATATTATTGTAAGCTATTACTAATATTTTTCATGTGTTATTATCTTAACGGATAAAAAAATTAGAGAAACACTATAAGTTTTTTTGTGAATCAAATTTAATAAAGTTAAACAATAAATTTTAGGTGAGTGGATGACTAAGAATGCTTAAAATAATTTTTGTTGATATTAGATTAATTTAATTAGATTTCTTGTCAAAAAAATGTGTACATTTAGTATTATTTAAAGAGATATTTGGTGAATTTTGTGTTTTTTTTTTTTGTAATGTCATTTTTTTAACAGAAATTCTTCACATACAAACGATTAAGGCTTGTAAACCTTACAAGTCCAATTAAAACTAACGCTTAAAACGCGCTTCGAACCGTTCTTCTTCCTCTGCATCTTCTTCTTCTTCTTTTCTTTCGTTTCTTACCTTCTCTTTCTCCTTCTTCTTCTTTTTGCTGTACGTTCTTCTTCTTCTTCCTCTTCTTCTTCTTCTTTTCTTTCGTTTCTTGCCTTCTCTTCTTCTTCTTGCTGCACGTTCTTCTTCCTCTTCTTCCTCTTCATTTACGTGTTTTTCTCTCTGTTTTCTTTCTTCGTTATTCTCGATTTTCATTGTTTTTTGACATCAAGTTCTGAAATCGTTTTTGAAGAAGAAGAAGCAGTAGAAGATGAGGAGGAGAAAGGGAAAGAGTTCTGAATTATGCATAAGATGTACTTCAACGAATTTTGGGTGTATTTCTTAAATTCTTTGGGTGCAGTTTTGTAATCCTTTGGGTGTATTTCTGTAATCTTTTGGGTGTATTTCTATAATTGTTTGGGTGAATTCCTGTAACCGTTTGAGTGTATTTCTGTAATCCTTTGGGTGTATTTTTGTAATCGTTTTGGTGTATTTCTGTAATTGTTTGGGTGTATTTCTAAAGTTTTATTTTCTTCAAAACGATTTTAAAGCTTGATTTCAGAAACCATAAAAATCGGAGAAGAGGAAGAGGAAGAAGAGGAAGAGGAAGAGGAAGAAGAAGAGTCGTTCATAATACATGGTGAATGTAGCGCTTTGAAAACAGGAAACGGTTGAATAACGCATTAAAAGGCCCGTATGTGTAGTAACTTGTAAGACTTGTAAGTCAAAAAAACTTATATGTGTAGCAGACCTCTTTTTTTAAATGGTATCTGGTAAACAAATAAAAGTGAGTTTAGACTTCTGTTTTATGTAGGAAAAAAATTTTAAAAGGAAAAAGAAAAGAAGGAAAAGTAAAAAAAAAAAAAAAGATAATAGAAAAATAATGTGAATTCATCATATATTATTTTAAATTTACTAAAAAAATCAAATATTTAGACAAAATTATCTTATATAATAATGAAAACGATACTCACTAAACAAGAGTGTACATGAGGAGTCCATTGACTGACTATAGTTATTGACTATTTCTTCATAATAGAAATAAATGATCTCCAGAATTTTTTAGGTGAGGAGTTTTCAATAAGAAAGACTAGTACTACTACTAGTATAAAATCTAATCTTTGAAAATATCCATACATAGTTAAACTTAAATGTGCGCATGAAATATAAAATCAATATACTTTGATTAAGTCAGGAAAATGCATCAACTCAATTTAATAATTTGAATAAGAAAATTACTTACTTTTATTGTTTACTTTGACTTATAACTAGTAATTAATTGGTTGGTTTTTATACTTAAATTGCATCCCGGTGATAATGCTAATAAGATAAAATATGATAGTATGATGCTTAATTGTATAAGATTTGAATCATTTGATAAAGTTTCCAGATTGTGCAATATTTTGGGTGCTAGTATATAAGTTTGAATAATAAATGTTCACCTAAAATATATATGTAATTAAATGGTAGTATAAAAGATTTTATGCTATTAGTATATTAAAATAATATAAAATAATATTTATTTATTATTACATATAATTTAAATGGTATAATTTTTTTATATTTATTTAAAAAATTATAGATTTAAATTTCTCTACCTTTAGTTAAAAAAAAAAATTGACTAGATGTTTTGTTCATTTTACTAGCATTAATAAATAACAAACCCAAATCGAAACCAAAATCATCATAATCTCAGAAATCTGAGACCGTGTGGGTGGGGCAATATACCGAAAAATAAATAAATAAAAGAAAAGAAAAGAAAAGAAAAGAAAACATACACACGAGGGAAAAAATTTCCCTTCACTCTCTCTCTGATTTTCACTTTCTCTGCAATTTCTGCTTCTTTTCCTTTCACCACGGAGCTTCTTCCACCCACTTCCTTTTTGCCTTCTTCTTCTTCTTCTTCTTCTCACAGTTCCCAACTTTCCACTGGTTAAGCTCTCAGCTCTGGTGGGATTCTAAGGAAGGTCCTTGTTCGTCTGATCGGTGAGTTTTTGTGGCCATTCTTCCTTTTAAGCTTCCATTGTGGTTCATGCTGTTTTTTTCACCTTTGATTCTACACTGTCTTGCCCTATTTTCTTAACTTTTTTTTTGTTATTTATATATGTTAGGTAATCATTTTTAGTGGGTTGAGATTTGTGTGTTTTGTCCCCCAATATGTTTGGTGAAGTGATTGATTGGTATAAAGTGGATGCTTCAGTAGTATCAAAGAGAATGTTTAAAGAAGAAATTAAAAAAAAAATAAAGTTGTGATTTTTACTTTTTTTCATGGAGATTTAATAATTGTTTTTGGAATCTGGGTTTTTCTGCTTTTCATGTGTATAATTATGGGTGTGAAAGTATATTCCTTTCAAATTTTGGTTCTTGGTTGATTATTGTGGTTTTAGCTTTTATTCACCGACCGAGTAAACATAGAAAAGGAAGGAAAAGAAGAAACATTAGAATCTTCAGATATTTGATTTGTGTCATGTCACTCCTTTTTTTTTCCCTTGCCTAAGTATATATTCTTCATTAACCTTTGCCATAAAAGCAAGTTCATAGTTCCTTGTTTGATGCTAACTTAAGTGTTTCTGTTTATCTGAAAGAATAGTTAGGACCAAAGGACTAATTGGCAGTTGATGTATTTATCGTATGTGTTTTTTGGTACTGGAATATTTGGGCATCTTGGTGAATAGTTCATGCAAGGAATTAATAATTCTTTTTTAAATTATATGCTTAGGCAAACTGTATATTTGATTTCCAAACCAAAATGCTTGGAAGGCATCACAATAGTCCATGTCATCCGCAGGAAGTAATAGAAAAACTTAGGTAGCATTTGTTTAGTGTCTGTCTACCAGGGACATGGACACAGTGGCACCGTTTGTTTGATGAGACACAAATTTTCGATGGGCATTGACACACAAGTGCACATGAAATACATGTTTTTTGTGCCTCCTCTACGTTGTGACACAAATCTTAGACAAGGACACGGATTTTTTTTGTAGAATATTATTTGTCATTGATTAAATTAAGGATGTTTTTATTTGCTTTACCCAATTATAACCCTATTTTCATTCCCTAGTTAGTCCAAACACTTTATATCTTTGAATCTAGTAATCTTTTAATGTGTGTTTTTGTCAAAAGTGACCTATATAAGTGAATGGAGGGAATATCATCTACCAATTGCAATCCCGCCAGTTCCTTATTTCCTTGGCATCGGACAAAATAGCAAAATTAAGCTAGTAAAAGTAAAGATCAAGTTCATATTTTTCGTGATTATTTTTGAATGACAATTGATGACATTATAAACACATGTCATTTCATAAGTTATAGAAAGGAGTGCAATCTATAATAGCATCCTTTATACTGCTAAGATTAGATTTTTCACCAAGCCGCATACATTATTTGATGCAGATTGAAATTCAGCTGGTATCTGAATATTTATTGCCCATTTTAACGATTGTATTTTGTGTTTTATTTGCTGAGTAGTACAGCGGTATGACACGGACTTGTCTTAAAGAGAATTTTTTTACCATTCTTAGGTAAGCAATGGTTGCTGAATCATGGTTTAGAAGTCTTTGGAAGACTCAACGGAAGGATGGAACTAGTTCTGAGAAGTCGGTGATTGGAGTATTAGCATTTGAAGTTGCAAGCTTGATGTCCAAGATTGTTAATTTGTGGCAGACCTTGAGTGATAAACAGGTTGCTAGGTTGAGAGAGGAGATCACACATTCGGTTGGTATAAAAAGACTTGTTTCAGAAGATGAGAACTTCATCGTACGTTTAATCAGCTTAGAGATGCTTGAGACTATGGCACATGTGGCTGAATCTGTTGCTAGGCTTGGGAAGAAATGCAGTGAACCGAGTTTGAAACGATTTGAAAATGCCTTTGATGAATTTATCACTCTCGGTGTTGATCCACTTAAATGGGAATTCACTAGCAAGAAAATGGAGAAAAAGGTCAAGAGGATGGAAAAGTTCATATCAACTAATGCAAGTTTGTATCAAGAGATGGAAATGCTTAATGATCTTGAGCAAACTCTTAAGAGAATGAAGGCATATGGCGAGTCTGATGGGGCAAATGTAGTTGACTATCAGAAGAAGGTTGCATGGAAGAGGGTAGAGGTGAAGAACTTAAAAGATGATTCGCTTTGGAACAGGACATTTGATTACACTGTGGAGCTTTTGGCAAGATCCTTGTTCACAATATTCAGCAGAATCAACCTGGTATTTGGAGTTCAAGAGGTCATAGATGCTCGCAGAACCAGAAACTCAACTAACCGGAATTCTGGTCACAGTCAAGACAGTCATTCAGTCTCTGAACTATTGCAACCATCGATCCACCCATCTGAGAATAATGTTGCTAGATTTGCTTCTGGACCCCTTGGCGCTTTTACTCTTAGATCAAGTCCAAGTGTTAGAACAAAAGTAACTAGTGTTTTTAGTTCCGGACCTCTCGGTGACTCATCCTTAAATTCAAGCCTAACTCAAGCAAAGTCCAGACGTTCCAAGCTTTTCTCAGGCCCTCTTGGAAAAAGTTCAAAAAAACCTATTGCAGATGGTGGAACAAATAATAGCAGCAGGATTTGGAAGATACAAGGTCAGTCAACCACCATAAATGGGAAGGAAACTCACTCGAAACACAGTCGACTGACTCAAGTAGGGCCTCTCAAAGGATGTATGGCTGCTGATAGTTCCTCTGTCACTGACTGCCTCTTGAACCTAAATGATGATTCTTTAAGAACACCGAATGGCAAAGATGCTAATTCAAATCAATCTCTCTTCAGTTCTCTGTGCAGGCTAAAGCCACCATCTGAATCCCTTGGTGCTGCTTCTTTGGCACTGCAGTATGCAAACATTATTGTCGTGATTGAGAAGCTAGCAGCTTCTCCATACATGATTGGTCTCGATGCAAGAGATGATCTGTACAACATGTTACCGAGACGCATCAGGGATTCTCTCAGGACCAAGCTAAAGCCTTATAGCAAGGGTATGAAGTCAGCTGTTTACGACGCAAGTCTAGCAGATGATTGGACCGAAGCAATAACAAGTATATTAGAATGGCTGGCACCATTGGCTCACAACATGCTGAGATGGCAATCTGAGAGAAGTTACGAGCAGCATAGCTTCGTTTCGCGGACGAATGTGCTGCTGGTGCAAACGCTTTACTTTGCAAATCAAGAACAAACAGAAGCAATAATCACCGAGCTTCTTGTCGGTCTGAATTATGTCTCGAGATACGTTAGGGATCTCAATGCGAAAGCTTTGGCAGACTGTGGCAGTAGTAGGGTAGGAAATAAATATGCTCAACTGAACGGACAACCAATTTTCAGTTAGCTTGCCAGTAATTTCCAACAGACGTCAAGTTCAGACCCGGCACCAACCAAGCTTCTGCCTTATAAATCTCAACTTTGGTGTATTGTGAAAGAGATGCTCACATCCACTATCATAATACTTGTGTTTGAGAGTTTTCATTTCAGAGGGGAAGGGAACAAAAGGAGAGGAGCACTATAAATCTTTCTTTCTGTGTTCTCTCCAAAATCAAAACTCCTAAACACAACCTTAAGATCAGAATGCAAGTATTGTTGAGGAATGTTCTTTACTTTTATTCGATGAGCTCCTAGCTGATATAACTTTGGATCACTGGTCTCATCATTGAAAAGTAGTGCCTGCAGTTGAGAGTGTATATTTATGACCAGAAGATAAGTTCTATGATGTATAGTTTTTATCACAGTAATCATTTCTAATGATATAAATGGTTATGCATGGAGATTTGGATATCATTGTATGTTATTAATGATAATAAATGTCATTACTGACCTAAGACTGATTTGGTT
Organism: Arachis hypogaea; assembly: GCF_003086295.3. Classification (NCBI taxonomy): domain Eukaryota; kingdom Viridiplantae; phylum Streptophyta; class Magnoliopsida; order Fabales; family Fabaceae; genus Arachis; species Arachis hypogaea. The sequence continues at coordinate 140,794,882 of NC_092054.1, forward strand.
AGTCAACTGATAGTTATATTATTGCTAGTATTTTATTTTATATTTCATTGATGTTATATGAACGTATTAATTGACGCCAAACAACAAAACGAACGTATTAAATGGACATAGTTATTTGGACGGAGTCAAAGCGGTTCATGAGATTCACATCATGTATTGATTTGGTCTTATGATTTGGTCTCTAATTAAAATTGTACCTTATTGTCTTTGAGATTGATTTTGATTTTCGGACACTAGTGGTTTTTCGACCTTTTTTCCGGTGATGACTTAGCAAAGGAAGTGAGGTGAAGCACTCACTCCAATGGCACACTGCACATTGGTGAAAAGATGTCGTTTTCTTTTGGCGCCTAATAAAAGTAGATACCATGTCGTTTTGATATATACTTTTAGATGCTAATATATGTCAAAACAATAATACTTCGCATCCATGTAATTTGACTAACCAAGTCTAACCAATTTTTCTTCACGCGTCGTGCTACCTTTCATGTTTTCATAATCTGCTTTTAACGTAAACCTCTTCAATGTAAAGCTTTCTCTTCAACGTACATCTTTCTTTTTCGTTCTTCTTCAACGTAAAAGCTTGTTGTCTTCTTTGTTTTTGTTGTTTTTAGATTTCGATCTGTTGGATTTGAATAGCGTATCATAACAATGAATAATTCAAGTTCAAATCAGTTGAATAAGAACGATTTGAATTATTCTTTTCAATCAAATCAAGCTGACAAAGTTTGAATTATTCAATTTTGAATTGAATGGAATGGAATGGAATTGCTAAATCCATTGTTGTTGATGAACAAAATTTCAGTTCCTTTGGTATTATATAATGGTTTCGTTTTGAAATATTTTCGGTTCATTCTAGAACGCATGTGTTTCTGAATTTGAATTTATATAATGGACAATTTTCGGTTCATTATGATAGTATTTTGGTTCATTCTTCAACAATTTTAAATTTAATGGAATGGAACGGAATGCAATTTAATAGAATTCGGATAGAATGCAGGAGTTTCTGAATTTACAGAATGCACATATTTCAGTTCATTGGTTATTACACAATGGTCTTGTTATGACAATATTTCAGTTCATTTTCTAGTTCAGGTGTGTTGTTGAAGAACAATTTGTCTCAAAGGTTGGGATGACTTTCAAGATACTTGAAAAAGTTGGAAAGTTCTGCAAAGATTGTTCCAAACTTGCTGGTTTTTCTACGAAAATAAGAAACACCACTCGGAAGGGAGATGAAATTAAGAATCAACTAATTACATGTAATAGAGAGGGGAAGTAGAAATCCAAGATATCTCCAATTCTGAAGACAAACCCCTCAATTGGAATAAACTGTCCAGCCAGGATTTATGTACATATATTGAAGGACATTGGTATTTGGATAATTTCTAAATTGTTCTAAATCATTCAGATCTTTATTGTCTAGATCGAGCAGAGATGCTTAAACAATACAGGGAGTTATGCATATTTGTGCGTTGTACCATTAAAAACAACGAGAAAGTCAAAATCAAACTGAGTAAAACATATCAGTCATTTGTAGCAGCAGCGGACGGTCATCACAAACTAAGTTTTATTGAAAAATATGTGAGAAATTATATTACAGGAAAAGTACGGAATATTTCCGAACAAGATGATGCAAAAAAAATTTGGACAAGTACTTATTAAGAATGAAAGAGAAGAATCAAAATTTCTTTTTTGAGCTTAACCTTGAAGCTGATCACTCTATCAAAAATACATTTTGGACCGATGCAAGAAGTAGGGCTGCATACGAGTATTTTGGAGATGTTTTATTTGATACCACTAACAACACAAATAGGTTTTTGGTTCACCGTGATTTAGTATTCGGTTCATACTACTAACAAATTTTGGTTCATAATTGTTGGTGTCCATTTTGCAGGTACAATATGGTTTTTAGTTCTTTTGTGAGTGTGAATCACCACGGTCAGTCGATACTTCTCGGATGTGTTTTGATGAAAAATGAGGATATTCAGTCATTCAAATGGTTATTCGAATGTTAGCTTCATTGCATGGGAGGAAAGGCACTAAAAAGGATTCTTACCGATCAATGTGCATCGATGCAAAGGGCTATTGAGACCTGTATGCCAACAACAATTTACCTGTGGTACATTTGACATATCATGAAGAAGATCCCAAGCAAATTAAATGGCTACAAGCGACACGAAGAAATCAAACAAGAGATGAGTCATGTTGTTTAGAACTCGTTTACAAAAGATGCATTTGACAGAAATTAGAATAATTTTCTCACGAAGTATGGTATTGGAGGCAATAAGTGGCTTTTAGGTAACCGAGGCTTAATTTGAATTAAGTTGTTTTTTTTTTTTTTTTGTAAAAATGGGTATAACTTTCGGTTCATTTAAGTTCTAGTCATATATGAGAGTCAATTTCTGATTTATGTTATATTTTATTAAATAGTTACTTTTTGGATTATGTGTTTATTAGAATATATTTCGATTCATGTATGACTAAATTTCGTTTCATTTGAGTTCTAGTCATATAATGAGAGTTAATTTTTTATTTATTTTATGTTTTATTGAAGAGTCACTTTTTAGTTTTTCAAATTAGTTTTTGCAATTGTGTTATGGCAAACAGTTTAGATATTTCTGAAATTGAATAGTCATATAATGAGGGTTCATTTTTTGATTCATTTCATGTAATATTTTCGGTTCATTTGTGTTTTTGTCAATCTTAAAGTTTGATAAATACATTTAACCTATTCAGTGTGAACCTAGATTCATTAAAATTAATGTGATCTCACAATACAACCCAGATATTTTTAACAAATAAATCCATTGTCGGACTGTTTCCACATGAAGGGCAAGCAGCTTATGAACCGGGGAGACTGTGCTTACTATTGTCGGCAACAAGAAGCATTTCTGGATGAAGATGACGAAAGTCGTCTTGAATTTCAGCAAGTTCTCTTTCCTTTCAACACTCATATAAATCATAGATTTTGTTAAAGATGCTAAAGTAGCACCTTTGAAGCTATCAACAATCTCCTTCTATTGTTCATTCAATTTGCTGTATTCAACTTTTTCAGGAAAATGATTTTCTATAATATTTTAATATAAATAAATTAGTCAAAAAGACTCAATCCATTTTCCATATCTAAATAAACCTCAAATAAACTAAGGAATGAACCGAAATTACTTAAGGCATAAAAATTTTTGTCAATACTGAATGAATGAACTGAAATATTTTAATATAAATAGATTAATATAAAAATAACAAAAAAAAATACAAATATAAAAGATGAAAAGTATAATACTGCCAAAATTTATACCCAGCGCATCTCTTATCTTGGCAGGGGTTATTGTAGATTTTGCCATCGCGAGTGTCCAAGCACCCATGATAGAGATCAAAGCAAAAAATCAATTCCCTCAAAAGCTTGTGCGAGACATTCAATTCTGGGATATGTCTCAGTGCATTGAATCTCATTTCTTCAACAACAGTTTTCTTTTCTACACTCAATTTGGTTAACACCCTAGTTATTATCTTGTTGAGCATCTCAAATCGTGAGTTTTCTGCAAAAATTTGAAACATTATGTTATGATATATTTATGATACAAAAATAGAGTTGATTTAATGTGTATATGTGCTTACGTTATAATTCGACTTTCCTTTTTTCAGATAGTCATCTTTTTCATTTTTGCTGTAAGGAATAAAAAATTTGGTCAATACTTAACAGGTGAACCTCACTCAATTCACAAATGAATCGAATTTGGTTCAGATTTGAACAAAAATTAACGAAACAACCTCGTATAAACAAGTTCAGTAAATTCAAGCAAAACAAACTAAATAAATGTAAATTAAACTAAGAAATGAACCTAAATTTTTTAAAGAATAACAAATTGGGTCAATACTTAACAGTAGCATCAAGTGAACCTCACTCATTCACAAATGAACCAAATTTGGTTTAGATTTGAACAAAAACTAACCAAACAACCCCACATAAACAAGTTCAGCAAATTCAAGCAAAATCAAACTAAATGAACATAAATTAAACTAAGAAATAAACTTAAATTTCTTAAGGAATAACAAATTTGTTCAATACTTAATAATAGTATCAAGTGAACCTAACTCAATTCACAAATGAACCGAATTTGGTTCAGATTTGAACAAAACGTCATAAACATTCAATCAGCAAGAAAAGAACATTCAATTCATCAATTTAACAGCAGAAACAAGTGAACTTCACTCAATTCACAAATGAATCGAATTTGGTTCAGATTTGAACAAAAACTAACTAAACAACCCCACATGAACAAGTTCAGCAAATTCAAGCAAAACCAAACCAAATGAATGGAAATTAAACTAAGAAATGAACTTAAATTTCTTAAAAAATAACAAATTTGGTTAATACTTAACAGTAGTATCAAGTGAACTTAATTCAATTCATAAATAAATCGAATTTGGTTCAGATTTGAACAAAACATAAACATTCAATAAGCAAGAAAAGCACGTTTCAATTCATTTCTGCATGCAAATGAACTCAATTAAACTAAGAGATGAACCAAATTATTTATCAGAACTAATAAACTAACAACACAATTTCATTCGATGCCCTGTTTACGGAGAAAAATAAGAAAAAATAGAATCAGAGAATCTCGATCTACTAAATGAACGAACTCGATCCGCTAAACCTTAAATCGAACTAGAAGAAACGCAATATTTGCGAGAAATTAACTTAACATAATTACAATACTTTTCTCAATACCTTGCGAATCTTTGTTTTTGTTTTTGTGTGTTTTTTATTGATGAATTCAAATGCTCTACTTGATTGCAGTAATTTTCGTAGAGAATTTGAACGATTTTTGAGAAATTTTGAGAGAAATTTAAAATTCTTTTGTTGCAATTTCGAGTTAGAAGAACTAACATTTTTTTGTATTCTAGCGCAAATTGAATTGATAACCTTTGGAGTTTTCGACGCATATAACACGTTCTCATAAATAAGAGTGTATTTTTTTTAGTATTGAACTTATTTGATTGAATTTAAATATAAAAATATTTAAATGTGTAATTAGACTGACATCAAAATAACGTCATATCTATTTTTATTGAACGTCAAAAATAAATGATGTCGTTTCACTAATATTCAATCTGGCATTAAAGTGCAGTTCAACACTTTTATATTGATTTACTATTAAAAAAAGGTCGAAAGACCACTATATTATTCAGAAATTAATCTTAGAACTTAGGAGACAATAATAATGTAATTAAAATTTCAGAAATCAAATCGGTGCATAACACAAATATCAAGAGTTGCTTTAAGACTTTAGTCTTATTTGGACATATCTCAATTTTAATATTCAAAGTCAATCTTGATAAGAAAAATATTACAAAAGGAGAGGTCAGAAAAAAAAAAAACATTTTTTCGTACTCATCAAATTTTTTATTTAAATAAATTTTATATATATTTTTTTCACAATAATATTAATATCCATTTTTAGGGTGAATAATAAATAATAATAAAGAAAAGTATAGGATACCAACATATTATTTGCCAACTTATTGTTAACAATAATTAATTATTATATTTTAAATACATATATAAAGAGACATATTCAGAAAATATATCTAAAAAGACACTTCTATTAAACATAACCATAAAAAAGACATTTTTATTAGACACTTCCATAAAACACAATTATAAATAAGAGTTGACAGAAGTTGGCAGATATGCTGTTAGTAACGTAGCGGACCCTAAAAATAATTAGCACCGCTATTATTAGTTTTATTTATGCGTGTATATCTCTGAACACATGGAATATAGTAACAAAAGTGTGTCAGAACTCAAGATGTTGTTGTTAGCGGGCAATGATTCTCCAAATGATGGGCACGGAATTGGTTCTGTATTACACATACATAAATTATTGATTATCTTCTCAGGTACGAGGTCAGAGTCATGTGAATTCATTTTTTAAATAATTTGACAAATTAATTTTAATTTTATTTTAAAATATTAGATAAAATAGTCTATAACAAAAAGAATCAATCTCTAATTTCTTTTATAAAATATGACAACCTAATTTTAATTTTTCAAAAAAAAAAAAGATAGACTAAATTTTATGAAAATATCCTAAAAATGTTAAGATATGAAAAATAACTAAAAAACAATTTTTTGCTTAATAAATAACAAACAACTCTTATATTTCATAAACAATATATGTATTTGACCTGAATTAGATAAATATTTAAAAGTATTTAAAAAGTGCATTAAAATAGAAAAAAAAATCTCCAGAAATTCTTTTAATTTTTTAAATTTTTTAAACTGAACACAGCAAAATCCATTGCAAAAAAAAATTTATTTTGCATAAAATTACAAAATTTTATTTTCTTAATAATTTCACACAAAATTACATTAAAATAAATTTTGATCTCTAAAATGTTTTAAAATATATAATATTTAATTATATTTATTTTAAATATATTAAAAATGTTTTATTATTCTGTTATTTTAAAAATATTGACGAGGATTTAAATTTTTGGGAATTTTTTACTATTTTAATAAACAGCTAAATTGATTCCAACAAATGTTGGACATATTATTTTTAATAAATTTTTATTTGTCTTTAAAAATTACTTTTGTCAGTTAGTTCTTTTGTCGGTTTTAATAAAATGTTTAATATATATTTAAATTTATAAATTTTTGAGAGATTTTATTATAAGATAATTAAATTTCAAAATATATTATAATAAACAAATTAGTTATTTTCAAAATGACAAAAAAAAATTTGTTGGAGCAAAATATGCAATTTAAAATTCCTTTAAAACCTTTGAAAATAGATAATTTCAATCATGTTTAAATCAATTTGTAAAATATTGTGCTTTATCATATAATATATTCTGTTACATATTGTTTTCAATCCTATTTAAAATGTATGAAAAAAAAAATGGTCATACTTTATACCCTGATAAAAATTTAGGCTCCACGTAAAGTTGATAATTAAGAACTATTAAATAATTTTATTAATTTGACTAAATTTTATCTAACGATTCAAAATGTATTTGATAAATACGTTGAAAACACACAAAACGCGTTTAATCTTTTTGAATGCTGTAATTTTTATTTGGCTAATTTTTTTTCTTTTAAAAGCGAACATGATTCTGGATTTTTCACCAGAAGCAACAAATGGTAGCTTTTGCGTTTAGCTTCTGCGTTCACTTCATAAATTAAAAAATTAATTGGCATTCTACTAATTTTACTATTCAATTTTATCTACAATAAAAAATACCAAAAATAATCATCAGGGTTCTTAAAATTTTTTTCATAACTATGCTTCACAAACAAATATTTTTTTAATATTATTATTAGTACTCTTTGTTAAGTTTTAATTTTTATCAATTATTTATTTATTTTTTTATTAATAATATGGATATTTTTGTTTAAAATTTTTTATATTCACTTAAGTATATCATTGTATTTTTTTAATAAAATTTTTAATATTTATTATTCATATGTCTTTTTTTAATTATTTTTATTAATACGTATTTTTTTATAAAATTTTATTTTTTATTTGACTTTATATATTTTTTATTATATATTCTTAAATTAGTATATATTTTATTTATTATTATTAATTTTTATAATATAAATTTTATTAAAAGAATATAATTAAATATAAAAAGAGTATGAATAAATTATAATAAAAGAGTACTAATTTTCAATATATAAATTTAAATTCTTTTCAAGAGTAATTATAGTAAAAAAGTGTTAAAATAATATAAATTTGAATGATATAAATTTATATCATTTTTAATAATTTTTGTCTAAACATAATTTTAAATAATATAATCCGAACAACATTTATTTTATTATAATTCATTTTGATATAAAATTATCAAACATAATCACGTTAACACTAACTTGTTTTTTATTAAAATCAAATTTATAAAATCAATTTTATATAAAATCTCGTTTAAAAACTCTAATCCAACCACACATTCGGTTATCAACCTACTCTGCCCGAATTCCTACCTTATAACATTAAATTGAAAAAAATAAAAAAAGTTAGGAAGATTCTGTCGCGAAACCATCGGGTGTTTAGGAAGGGAGAAAAAAAAATGATGGCTTATTGGGTTTGGTTGCGGTAAAGAGAGTGACAAGCGGCTTGAACGTTTGGTATTACCATTTAGTAACCTTCCTTTCCTTCCTTTCAACAAATACAACCAATTTTCTTCTTCTCTATCTCTTTTTCTGCCTCTCGCGTCACACACCACACCACACCGCACACTCCCCACTCTCACCGGTATCGGACCTCCTCCGCCGCCTCCCTCGGCCGGCATGGACGTGCCTAAACACCGTTCCGGTCGATCAACGTCCCTCAGGGATGCCACCGACTCCTCCAAGATGGAAGGCACCGGCAGCTGGGACGCCCTCGAATGGACTAAGATTGAGGTTCTTCGTCATTCTCTTCTCCCTTTTTCTCCCTTCTTATTTTTTTTTCTTTTATAATTTTGTGATGGTAATTTTATTTCTTTGCAGCCGGTTTCGCGATTCGTCTCGCATACGAATCTTGATTTCTTGCTTGAGGCGGAGCATGTTATTGCCGAAGTATGCAATCCCTTTAATTTCTTGATTTTGCATTTATTTTAGAATTGCAAGATTTTCATCATTTCTGCATTTCTGTTTTGGTAATTCATGGAGTAGTTATGATATTGGTAAGTGGTAACCTTTAATTAAAAAAAAAAATATGGTGTCTCTGGTTTAAATAAGTTGGTCCTCTTTGAGACGGTGAATCTGCAAAATGTGTGGAGGCTGAAATGTGAGTGTAGTGCCAACTGCCAAGAATGATGAGAGGTGATTTGGGAATTGGGATAGGCCGGATGAATTGTTTGGTATATGGAACTTGATATTTTCTTTTCCTTAGGAGATGAATAGCTACATTCCCTGAAAATTTGATTAGGAGTAGAACTTAGAAGTTCTATCGTATTTGCTATGTCTTCCTAGGTATGAATGCATGTTTTATGTGATTTGTGCATGTTGAGTTTGACATGCATAACGAGTAACAGTCTGAAAATCGTGTATCCCTTCTGTGGTTACTTACACGTTACACAATATTATGGATTCTTGGTATGGATATTGATTTGCAAGGTTAAATTCTACGTCTGGTATCACTTTATAGTATGGTGATGTTTGGTAGATGAGCTTCCTGGTGTCACATGCACCAAAGAGCATAAAAAATTATTTCATAATGGGATTGATTTGGAGGTGCATTGATGTGCTCTTTGACCTGTATCAAATCGGACTTGTCACTTTGTCAGCTGGTGGACAGTAAGAACCAATGTAACACCTATTGCGAGGAAGATAGGGCTACAAAGTTCCAAATAGGGTTTACTGCTAGTACCACAGTTGCATCCTTTCCAAAATTTGTATGGGACTTAATCTCTTTGACCTCTCCTTGCTCTCTAGATGAGAGGCCAAGGGAGAATGGGTTACTTGCTGAAACATCTTTCAGGGATGCCTGAGCACACTTTAGACCTTCCTTGCAATTGAGGTTCTCTCCAGACTTTCATGAAGGTTCATTGGGGATCCCTTCAATATGGAGCCTTACCAAGCCACACATGATAGTTTGCATGCATGATTAGTTGCATAGATTGTCTGGTGACATATGAGACACTGGAGTATTTGTAAATAGTGTACCCAAATATCCCATGAATAGGTTTCCAAGCACTTGAGAAAATAATATGTCCACTCTGATGCCTCCCATAAGTGTTTTACTTTTATTACTTTACTTCATTTGCCACTGCTGCTATGATTAGTGCAATTAGGCCAATAAGGAGCTCATTTTCCCCTGTTATGAGTTGATTAATAGCTAACAAAAGTCTATAATTAATTGGAATAACTTTGTGGTCCCTTCTTAAATTAATAGCTATATATAGTTATTTTGCTTTTGATTGAAAATTAGAAGCGAAAATGTACCAAACAATTATAATTGAAAGGTGACACAGCCATTTCCCATGAGGGGCAGTAAGTCATGACAAATCATGCATCCTTCTGGGCAGGTGAAAGCAATGACCTGAGGTCATAGATTCCTAATTGTGAGTTATGCAATTAGAGGGGGATCAAATTGGAGATAGCCCAATGGCTAGGGGTAGAGTGTGGTCTAAGGAGACTCCAAATGAGTTGGTCAAAAGAAAAGAAATTTAAGCATACTTGGGTTAAGTTCAGAAATGACTCGTGCCAGGGCACAATGATGTCATTTGATGTATGTAGCCAACCCCACCTAGTGGGATAAGGCTTTGTTGTTGTTGTTGTTGTTGTTGCACTGATGCCTCTACCATGTGAAACTCTAGCTGATAACATGGATAAAGTTACCTAGGGATGAGAATGCTTAAAAATTCCTCTCAAATTTGAACCCTTTTGTTAACTTCTGCTGTCAATAAAATTTCTGATGTTTATTGTCTATAAAAATAAAGTTTGATGTTTAGTGCCTAAAAAAATAGTTCTGATGTTTTAATTTGCATTTATCATTTCTGAATGTGATGCATGAAATTAACCTGTATGGTGTTTACTTCCAGGGACATGGTGTTGTTCTTGTTAATACAGATGATGCAGGCATGTTGATGATAACAAATTTTCGTCTTCTTTTTCTGGTAAGTTTGCCCTGTAAACTTTCTTGCAGTACACCTGAATTCTAGTTTATAATGAGATAAAATGATGACTCATTGGTGAAAAGATTAAGAAACTTGGCTCCTGATTTCTATTGCCTGAGTTGGTGTGCATTTTTTATGCACACTTCAGCTGTCTCTCTGCAATTCTGCTACATGCCTATATATATTTTGACTATTTACTTTCTGATTTGCCTCATTTCAATTTTACAGAGTGAGGGAACTCGAAAAGTTATTGCCCTTGGAACAATACCACATGCAACCATTGAGAAGTTTAACAAGACAGTAAGTTAATGCAAGCTTCCTAAAAGCTACCGTCTTTTCTGTGCTTTATTTTTGCTAATTAATAGGGATATATTGTGTTATATTGACCTGATTCCTCCTGTGTTTTCTGCCTTACATACAAGATGACATAATTTTTGACATACTAATTGTTGTGGTCATCACCGGTATTACACTGTATAATTACAATTAAGCTTAACTACTTTATTTTATGTTGACCTTATGAACTTGTGCAACTGGTTTGTGTGCCCATATCTGTTCAGCCATACTAATCTATGGATTTTATCTATTTTCATATTAGTTAACTTGTGAAAAACTTGGACCATAAAATATGGTGTGCTATCCTCTAAAATGTGTGCTTGTGCATCTTGATTCTGATTTACGTTCTTGTTGTGTGTCTTTTGTATTGATTATTTGGAATCTCATAGCAACTGATCTATTTAAATGTAGGTTGCAAGGACTCAATCAAATGCTCGCCAACTCGAGAAGACACCACCTCAAAGATTGCTCCAGGTGATTGGTATGCTATCAGATAAGCACTTTTTTATTGATATTGTCTTTAAATATCAATTGATGAAATCCCTATGCAATATAGGTGGATAATGGTTATAAGTAAACATCCAACTGGGGACCAGGGTAGGATCGCTTCATTGTTTTTTTGTTAACCCTCTCTGTCATTTGCGTTTTCCCGTTTTTCTGTTAAGAAGGATTCATTGTGCTTCAAATTTTTTATATTCTGTCTCTTTATCTTGATTTCGTCTTCTATTGGAAGAAAGAGACACTTATCTTTTCTTGTGTATGCAGGCAAAGATATGAGAATTATAGTCTTTGGTTTCAGACCTCGTACAAAACAGGTAATTCTGTGGTTACAGTATGTACTATCTCACAACATACAAGTCCCATTTTTGGCTATGGTTCTTTGAAGATATCAGATATTCACCATTTAGAATTCTAGTAATTGTGTGTTGTCTTCTGAAAACACTGAAATGCCATCAGAATTTTAAAGAGGATAGGAAACATATACCTTCTTCGCATGAACTCCATTTGTTAATCACACGTGCAACTTATAATGGTTTAACTTGAATTAGTTTGTTTTAGTTTAAACTTCCTGTAAGTTCAAAATATTTTTGAGACAGTTCTTGAAATCCTAAAACCCAATCAAAACCAAAAATTCACTTAATAGTCTTTTCCTTTTTGGGGTTGTTGCATAATTAATCATTATAATTTATATTTTACCATATAGAAAGTTGAATAAGCCAGTGAGATCGTTTTTGGAAACATTTAGGTGGGTGCTTTCAGTTTAATCTATGTTGTTCATAACCTAATGTCTTTCATTACATCTTGCAGAGACGTATAATATTTGATGCACTACGAAGGTGTACAAAACCAGCAACGTTATGGGATCTTTATGCTTTTGTTTGTGGACCTTCTAGGTTTAAGAACACAAATCCACAAGTGCGCTTATTGGATGAGTATTTTCGACTTATTGGCAAAGGTGCTCGTGCATCAACTGATATGATTGAAAGTGGGTCCTTCACCTTGTCAAATGACTTATGGAGAATAAGTAGCATAAACTCCAACTATAAAATGTGTCCGAGTTATCCATTTGCTTTGGTTGTTCCCAAGATCATTAGGTAATTTACCAAGGGACAAACTTTCGAATTTTCTCTATTAATTCTGTATTCATATTTCATAGAGTTCAATCCACATAACAATTCATTTGACAACTTCTTATTGTCCCGGCGCAAGTGATGATGAAGTTCTCTTGGCTTCCAACTTTCGTGCAAGGGGTCGGCTGCCTGTAGTTTCATGGTGTCATCTTGGTATGTAGGGTATCTTGATTTTATTTGTTTAAATACTTGGCACAGTTATATCTATTCCTGTTTCTTTCCTTTACATTCTATTATTGTAATATATGAATATCCCTCTAATTTATTGGAACTGATAACCTATAGGTACTGGTGCAGTTCTTGCACGTTCATCCCAACCCTTAGTTGGTCTGATGATGAATATGAGGAGGTAATGTAGATTATGTAATCAAATGCAGAAGGAACAAATTGTTTCATTTTGGAATCTGTACTGGCTAGCAAGAACATTAAAATTGATCTCATTAAAACATTGTTACCAAAGATATTAAATATGATAATATAGGATATATCATTAAGTTGCTTCCCTAATGTTGGAATTTGGAAGTTCTAAACTATGTATTTTATGCGCCATATGACTTACTTCATTTTGGAGGAAGGAAAGAATGAAAAGTCACGGGCAAAATACACTTTTTGTCCTTCTATTTACTCAAATTTTTTTATTTGCTGTTTGGTCCTCTATTTTTATTTTCTTAATTTGGTCCTTTATGTTTTAAATTGCTTTCAATTTTGTACTTTCACTTTTATTTTCTCAAATTTTTGCTCTTTTATGTTTCAATTCATTTTCAATTTGGCCCCACTGTCAAAATAACTGGGGAGCACTATCTGTTCCATGTTGGCTTTTTCTTTTGGGTCAATTATTTGATGCTCAAATTGAGAACTACTTCAAACATACGCAATCAAATTGAAAAATTAGGTTGAACTTTGTTGTGGCAATATGTTCTTATAGTGGGATTATGATTGTTGTCAGAGTGAGATGCTGCTGAGTTGAACTTTGTTGAGCTAATGTGTTTTCTTTTGTTCGTTTTTCTGGTTGTTCTTGTAGGCTTCTGGGGGATTTCTTATTCACTACTTCTGATAAGTTTTTAAAAAAGAACTAACTAAACAGTGACAAGTTTACATGTATTTGTTTGCAGCAACATGGATGAAAAACTCGTGGCTGCACTTTGCAGCAAACTTGATGATGGCTCACGGAGGTAAGATTTTTATTTAACTATATATTTGCTCCTTACAGACATAGATCGCTTTGATTTTAGTCCCTATTAGTATCTATTAGAATTGAGATTGAATGGGTCTAACTCAACCACAAAAGCTAGCGCACGGGAGGGGATGCCTCACATTTATAATTTATAAACTATCTAGAGACTGTATCCTTGAGATATGGAACTTGTAATACACCCCCTTCACGCTGAGTAATAATCGTCTGGAGCATGAAAATTTGCAAGTGGGTGCTCCAACAACAATGGATCAGATATGCTTTGATACCATATTAGTTTCATGGTCACTCAGCAGAAATATTGGAGTAGCTAGACAAGAGAGAGAAAAATAACATATTACTTGTCTGTAGATTGTTATTTGTTACAATAGAAAAGACCAATATATATAGGGAGAGTAATAAATATAAAGCACCTACCGAGTACTCTCCATTAATGCACCTTCTAAACTACTAACCACTACCTAACAATAATATTTCTTATATTTCAACATTCCCAAGCTTGAGCATGTAGATAATATGCATCAAGCTTGGAGCATAATTAACCTATTGGAGATATTATTTGATATGATGGGATATCAAAGAATAATCTCTGTATGTCTAAAACTCCCCCTCAAGCTTAAGCTAAAGCTTACTAAGGTTTAAGCTTGTTACAATTTAAGCCTTGAAAATATTGAAAGATCTCCCTTTAAGACTAGCGAGGCAACTCAGGGTGCTGGATACATCCAAGGTAGTAAATTCGTAGTTTTTACCTCGACTCAGAAAGCTAATTCAAAATCGTATTTCGTTAAATCGTAAGACGGAACATAAACGTGACTCGTAAAATATAACAAATATGCCAAATTTGATAATAAAAATATTTTCACAAATAATGAAATAAATCTCAAATAAACCAAATTATCCATAACTAATATAAACCATAACAAGTCAAAAGTCACAACTCATAATACAAATTCACAACTCAACTCACAAATCAAAATACAAATTCACAACTAACATGTTTATATGACATTAAAATAAATTCAAATAGCAAATAAAATAACTAAACTACTAACAAGGAACAACTAATTAACTAAAGTCTATACAAATCATTTAAGCATATAGTCATCCTATTCTTCGTCTATCATAAAATCTTCATGAGTTTCACAAGCTTTCACATTACTATCTTCATTATAAAGAATAGGAGGAGGAGGAGGTGGAGGTCCTTGGAGAAGTTCTTCAAACTCTTCATCATCAAGATAAGGAGTTGCCAAAGGATCCTTAGAGGTACCAACAACTCTATTACCACTTGCTCCATTATTCAAATTAGGATCTAGAATTAGAACATCTAGATCTTCTTCTTCTCCATCCTCATCAGCAACAATCCACTCTTCATCAGAGTCCAATTCATCAAGACTATAATCGTAGTCAAGACTTTTTCTAGTTTGTTGTTTCTTTGCCAATCTTGAGTTTGTCATCACAAACACATCATTCATGGTTTTAGCCTTAAAATGGTTTCTCTTTTTTGTGTGAACCTTTCAAAAGTATATAAGAAGTATTCATCAATCAATAACATAGAAATTGGAGAACTAACAACCAAATTTATAGAAGGAAAATGCAAATTATATTTAATTACTACCATCTTAAAGGCGCTCCAATTGCGTTCACATCCGGATGAGCTACATGTCATTCAAGACACGGATTACAAATTGTTGGAGCGCTGGATGCTGATCTCCATAAGATTCCCACCATTGAGCTGGCGTTTTAGTAGAAATTGCATTCTGAGCTACTTTGCTACCAAAAAACTCTTTTCGGGTCTTAAAATCTTCAGGTTGAACATCCATCTTAGTGATTAGATCCGGATTTCCTATCATCATTGCCATACAAGCATAAAACTGCTTCTTGAGCTCATAAGCAACTTTGAAACTAGAGCTATAATGAATATGAGGATTCGAATAATAGCCCATAGCATGCAATGGCCTATGAAGTTGCTTATCCCATCTTGCATCAATTAATATATCCCAAATAGACATGCAACCAAAACATAGAAAAATCAATAAATTAGTTAAAAAATAAAGAATATTATTCATGCATTAATGAAATTAAAAAAATGATTTAGCAATTTATCTTGTCTCAGCTCTTTGAAATGCATCTCATATTTTCTCCATTTCACTCTTTATTTCTTCATAAATAAACCCCATTGTCAGCTTTTCTTCTGAATCTATCATACAAAACACTTGAAGAAGAGGGTAGACAGCCCTCAAATAAATCACAACCTCTTTCCGAAACATCTTATCCAACACCACACTTGCAATTATCTTTCCCTCTTTTGTTTTTGGAAACTTACTAGAAGTCCATTGATCAGAAAGGAACATTCTTATTAATGGACCTTTGTTGTCATTGAGGCATCCCAAAGTAAGGTAAGAAGTTGCAAAACGGGTCATACCGGACCTCACAAAATCTTTTCCTTTGGTGTGGATGTGAAGCAGTGAAATGAGAGCAATCCTAGCATATATGTAAGTAGTAATCTTTCTACCACTATAAATGGATTAAGTGAAAACTCTTGGTTTAACTCACGATGGGAGGTTGGAATGTAAGAATGTAAGACAACTCTATAATCATCACTTTATGCCATGAGGATAATTAAGGCCAAATGCAACATAGGGGCCAGCCTGGAGATGTTGAAATGCTTAGAAGGTAGGTGACTTACTCCCCCTCAATGCGGCAATGGCATTGAACAATCAGCCAAATATAAGCAGAAAATCATGGCAGCTGAAAAGACCACAGGGCAAAGGGCATAAATGGAAATGAAAGGTGGCTGGATGGAGAAAACAAAACCAGATCCAAAAAGAGGACACTGAGGTGAACCCAGCAGTGTGACCAGTGGTGGACAATGACAGCCAAAATGCCAACTTGTGCCTGTGAAAACACCTACAGTGACTGGTCGTCCGAAGGAGGAAACAGTGTGTGGAGGCGTGTGAAGCCTCCGACGGGGCTGAGCGGTGCTGTTGAAGATGAGTTCAACAGTGTAGTCATTGGTCGCATTGGATGGCGGCGGCAGTGTTGGAACAGTTTTTCAGGCCTTCCGTAGGTTTATATGGCTGCTAGAAAGATAACAACACAGCAGAGGACGTTTTGGTAACCGGAAAGACACACAGTTGGCTAGAACTTTACAATCAAGAACATCCTTTAAATTAAAAAAAAAAAAAAAAAAGAAGAGCAGATTGTGCTACTGGTTATGCATGGCTGCAGAAGTAGGAGAAACAACTCAAACAAGTGTTTCTTGGTTTGGGAAAATAGGAAACTGAAGTAATAACAAAACCCATGGATGGTAGTGGAACAACATAGGAGCAGAAGTAAACGTAAACAACTCAAACAAGTGTTTGTGGATTTGGAAAAAGGAGAATACTGTAGTCATATTAGTTTCAACCAAGAACTGAAAAATTACTTTCAACAAAGAGCCAATTATAACAGAAGAGTTTTAGAAAGCTCAAGGAGGATATCCTGACTCTGATACCATATAATAATTGAGATTAAGTGGTCTATCTCAACCCAAAGGCTAGCTCATGGGATGAGAGATGCCTCACACTTATAAACTATCTAGAGATCTTATTCTTGAGAGGTGTAAGACTTGTAATACACCCCCTTCATGTCCAGGAATGAGCGTAAACATTTGCAGGTGGGTGGCCCAATAACATTAGCTTGGATAGGCGCTGATACCATATTAGATTCATGGTTTACTCAGCAGAAATATTGGAGTAACTAGACAAGAGGGAAAAATAATATATTACTTGAGAAGTAATGAGTCTTGTCCTCCATCAGCTATTGTATTTTAATATTGTGATTGATTTTATTTCTCTTCTAGAAAGCTATATATTGCTGATGCAAGGCCTAGGAAAAATGCATTAGCTAATGGAGCCATGGGTGGTGGCTCAGAATCATCATCAAACTATTTTCAGTCAGAGGTGTGTCTTGCTTGGGCTTGAACTGTCTGATGATGATTTTTTTTTTTTTAATTTTTTGCAAATGTAAATTTGATATGAACTGCTAAGCATCTACATTCTTATTTATATTTTCAGATAGTCTTTTTTGGGATAGACAACATCCATGCAATGAGAGACAGCTTTGCTCGGCTCAGAGAATATTTGGACACTCATGGAAGAGCCTCATCAGATGGAATGTCATCATTTTTGGTCAGTCTATGAATTTTAAGATATAGTTATTTGTCATTTGACTATTTGAATCACGTGCTTTTGAGCTTTAGTTACTAGATTCATGTTGTACTTCTCACCTTTATAGTTATAGTAAATTGTTGACTGTGGACCATGGTATATGCACAAGAGTACTAATTAGTTTATTTTAATAGAAATAGTGCTTTTATTCCCTCTAATGCCCATTTGTTACTTCTTGCCCAAAACTTCATCCCAAAAATCACAACACATTAAGATGATTTAGTTTGGCTAGAATTTTGGATGAATGGCATTTAGTGCATCTTTTTATGGGTTCAATTAATATAGTCTGTTTTCTACCTTTACATGAGTTGTATTAAGACTGTTCCTATGGTTTCTATTTAGAGACATGGTGGGTCAACGTGGGGTGGAGGAAACTTAAGTAGCATGTCTGCTTCAGTGTCAACCCTTGGGGACAGTGGATGGTTACTGCATGTTCAAAATGTTTTGGCTGGTTCAGCTTGGATTGCTGCTCGTATTGCTATGGAAAAGGCTTCTGTTCTTGTGCATTGCAGGTGCCATGCTGGTGTATTTTCTTGCTACTCAGAATTATGAGATCTGAATATGGATTTGTCACCCAAAGCAAAAAAGATTGTTTGATATCGTGAAGCTGACTCTTTTTTGTGCAGCGATGGTTGGGATAGAACAAGTCAGTTGGTTGCACTTGCTAATTTGTTGCTTGATCCATATTATCGGACATTCAATGGGTTTCAGGTAACGAGCTAGCATTACTCATTCTACTCTTGTACCAAAAAATAAATATATTGAACACTTGCCATTTAGTTAGCTCCGTTCTTGTGTGTTCATATGTTGAAAATAAATCAATAAATGTTTTAATTGTGCTTCTAAGTTGTCTTCCTTATGCAGGCACTTGTTGAAAAAGATTGGCTAGCATTTGGTCATCCATTTTGTGATCGTGTGGGATTGCCAGCTTTCTCTGGAAGTGAGTTAACTAGGCAGCCTTCATCTAGCAATTTTGCAGCATCACCTGGACGGCAGCCATCAGGAGCATTTACATCTCCGTCGTCTTCTCATGCACAAACTTCTAACAACTACTCTCCCATCTTTTTGCAGGTTTTTTCCTTGAATATCTTCTTCTATATCATTTAGCTAAAATGCAATACTTTCATGGAAGTTTGACCTTCAAATTGAAAGATTCATAACACAATTTGATAACATATTACTTTCCTATTTTTCTCCTCTAAGTTGAAGCCTCAAGCTAATCTCTTCCAGAAAGCTATATATTGCTGATGCAAGGCCATGAATGTTTTTACATGTATCTTAAGCTTAATGACTTGACATTGGCTGATGTGATGAGATTGATCTAACCTATCACTTCTTAGTCAATCTCATTTTACTGATAACAAGTAGGCAAGAAGAATAAACATGGGGAATATGTTCCTGCAAGTGGGCATGACTGTTGAGATGGCCATTCCTTTATTTTTGCTCTTCTCTCTATACATTTAGGGAATAATTGGATGGTTTGATTTTACACATTGCATAACAGTTCCAATTTATGTGTTCATCTTGAGCTCACTTTCTTGCTTTATATGTTTCCAGTGGGTTGATTGTGTTTCTCAATTGTTGCGGATGTATCCCTTTGCTTTTGAGTTTTCTGCGGTATGGATCCTTCTCCATGGCTACTATTGCTAAGATTTATCCTTATCTGATTCTGTATTTTATTATCATTCCTTCTGCTAACATGTACTGTCTGATGATTCAGGCTTTTCTAGTGGACTTCTTAGACAGCATGCTTTCATGTCGTTTTGGAAATTTCTTATGTAATAGGTATTTTCCTTTATTTAGCAACTTGGTTTACCATGGAAAGATATGGTTATTGTTTTGCATGCATTTCGTGATATGCTGGTTTCCTTTTGAACATTGATTGTGAAGCACTCATCCATAGTAAAATGTTAGTTGAATTTGGTGCTGAAGTGGCTGTTGGTTGGGCTGCATTTGTAGACATAATCCCGGATTTAAGAATGCTAATAATATAGCAGTATATATAAATTGAGCTGATATTGAGACAGTTGCGCATAGTTATGTCTTGTAATTTGTCACTACAATTTTTTTTATTTCCCCATGAAAAAGGTAATATTATACTACTATAAATGTGGTTGCTAACTTGCTATAAGTAGTGTTTCCTGCCAATATGGTCTAAAAGTATTTCAGTGAATATGCAAATCAAATAACATTCTCCTATATATTACATCAATATATGACTTGTTAAATGCAAAATACTCGATATATCCAGGATTTGATGGGATGCTTGTCAACATTTTCGGTTGCCATTATTAATATGTTCCACTCCTTAATGGTTGGATCTTCAGGTCGTGTCCTCCAAATAATATCTATCTTCCTTTGCCTTTTATGATTTTTATAATACTTATGTTTTCATTCTTAGATATATATCTATACCACAGGGGTACTTAATTCTTCTAATGAATTATGTCTATTAAGCTATTGAGTAGAAGCACATAATTAGTTTATGCCTTAACTATCCTAAACTGGTAATACCTGTCCTTACTCTAGAAGTCGGTGTAAGCAACATTCCATGTACATGTTTAAAGACTTGGCAAAGGACCAAATCTGTTGTAAGTGTATAAGTGTCAGATGTAAGTGTGAAATAGGCACCCGGGCATTGCAATTGTGGTACTGTTGTTATTGTGGATATTCTATTTTGTTCTGATTTCATGTTTTTGTTCAGTGAGAAGGAGAGGCTACAATGCAATATTTCTGAAACTTGTGGATGTATGTGGGTATACTTGGCTGATTTGCGTGCTTTAGAAGGAGGTTCCCATGTACATTATAATCCTTTCTATGACCCACTGAAGCACAATGGTCCTCTTCTGCCCCCAGCAGCAGCATTAGCCCCAACATTATGGCCCCAATTCCACCTTCGTTGGGCCTGCCCTGAAGAAGCACAAGCTGGGGAGATTGAAGCAAAATGTAGGAAGATAATCACGAAATACACCGAGTTGCAGAAGGTAGTGATTTCCCCCCGTTTTCTTATTATTGCTGTCAGATTTGAAAGCTACGTCATCCCTGTTTTTCATAGCTATTACACTAATACATGTTAGTATGTCCTTACTTTCGGTGGTTTCCTCATTCTACTTTTCTGTCTGACTGGGCACTTATTAACTATATGAATGATTATCTGTTTCTTTTCATGGTCCCAAATGCATTGAACTTGTTGAATGTTGACATGCCGGGTGATCCTTTTATTCTGCTATGTTAACAGGCCAAAGAAGTGGCAGAACGTAAATCAAAAGAAATTTCAAATGCCATGGAATCACTGAACGCAGAATTACAAAATTTGAAGCAGCAAAACAGCTCAGCTATGAATATGGCCAACAGGGCAAACAAAGAAAACATGTCTATAAAGCGTGCAATTCAGTCAATTGGGTGCAAGGTTCACTTCTCCAATACTGGAGATTGCATTGTGGACATTGAAAGTAATCCATTGGGAACAGCACAAAACTTCTTATATTGCTCCAAGAAAGGATCAGATGGTATCACGCTTGATGATGAAAAGGATCTGGCTGTTGCAGTAACAGTTACAGCCGATGATGACGACAATGATGAGAACAGCCCTATCGGTCGTGTATGTGAGAATCTATGCCCGTTTCGCTCTGCAGATGGAGGCTGCAGATGGCCCAATGGTCGTTGTGCTCAACTAAGCAGCCAGTTCGTTGGTCTTAGGGCAAATTTTGATGCATTTGACAAACTCTCCATTGATGATAGTTATTTCAAGCCTGAGTGAAAATAGTAGTTCTCACTTTCTAATTCCTATACTAGAAAACACCAATAGTAGGCAGCCACATCAACCAATTTTGGTTTCTTTCTACAATGAGAATAGTTGATAGTTCTTGAATTTTAAATACTCCTTGGGGAGAAAGAAATGTGGACCCGGTCATTTTTATTGGGTTCCGGTAACTGTACAGCCTATGAAGAGTTGGGTGGAGACCATCTTGGTGCTGGCATTCACTAAGCTTCAACAATGGTAGGTGTGTTGGATTGATGTGCATCATGGTGGTCCTCATTATATTATATATTATATGCATATGCATATGTATAATTGTAGATTCAGTGGCAGATATAGCCACTGATCACATTTTATAGTTTAATAAACTCAGTTTTGTACAGATGATTCAAGTTTTTCCTAGTTTAGCATTTCTTGAGAGATCGATGTATAGCAAGAATAAGATGTTGCCATATATTTTATGAAGTAGATCGATTGATCTTTACATGTCTTTTGCACTGCTGAGTCAAGTTTATACCATTAACAACTTCTGTGTGTGATGTTCACTGTAATGTTGAGTAAAGATTTCATTGCCCAATTGGTTCATGAGAAAGTATAGGTGAACAATGAATGTAACAACGTGAACGGGTTAAAAAAGAAAGGTAAAATTGAAATTAAAATTCAGATGTCTAATTAATTAAATAATTATTAACATATTTTAAAATTTGAAAAATTAAGAGTAGCACTTAAATGAGTTAAATCCTAAAATGGTTTCTGACATTGGCGTTGTGTACTAAAATCGTTTGAGATTGATAAAAGTGTACCACGTTAGTCTGTGATCCATTTTCCATTAACAACGTGATGACATGGCTTGATGATATGGCTGTTAGTGACACGTGTCACTCCATGGTTTGGCCGTGTCCGTTTGTGCCACGTGTCGTAACCGCGTGTCGTCCATTATGTCATCATTGTAGATGCGCCAAATTAGTCCCTTACTTTGTATTTAAGTGACTCATTTTAATCTCTGAAATTGAATGTCGTGTACCAAACTAGTCCCTTCACCAGTTTTTTCTCATTTTTTATTATAAATTCAAAATTCTCAATATCTTTGAATGCATTAAGTTCACTTCTATTTTTTACATGTTATTTAAATACAAGTGCTTTTATAAAATATTTTTTCACTTGCAGATACCTGTAACCGCCGTCTTGGAATTGACGTGAAGGCATTTCAAGCACCCTCACTACTATCTCTGACCTCTTTCGTCTAGATTGAAGAGGTCAAGATGATAGTGATAGTGCTTGAAGTGCCTTCAGTCTAACCCATTTACACACAATGAAAACGTGTATTTTATAAGAATAAAAAAATTTTTAATTATTAATTTCTTGTTAAAAATACATATTTTTTTTATGAAAAATATGTCTAATCAATTATATACATTTTTTTAGAATAAATGACCATTTGTATCCATAAAAGATGAAAACACTACATGGTACTTTTGTCACACAGAAGGCATCTTGCGTGGTACAAGTTTAATTTCGATTTAGCGTGGGTACATATGTTAGCGTTTTCATCTTCCATAAGATCTTTTTTGTGTGAGCTTCTAAGAAAAGATCTTTTCTCGAGTTATCTTTTTTTAAAAGATCTCATGGAGAAGTAAAAATAATTTTATGTTTGGATATCTCATGCAAAAAGATCTTTTTATCTATCAATTATGTTTGGATATAACAATATAAAAGTACTTTTTTGTTTATTTATTATATGAAAAACATCTGTTTCTAAGGAAAAAAGATCTTCTAAAAAAAGATGTAAATTACAGCTTCTCAAAAGAGATATTTTTTTTTTTATTTTTCTAGTGCTTTTACTTTTACTACTAGAAATTTGCCAAACACGCTAAAAAAAATATTTTTTCATTGAAAAAAAATCTTTTTTTTAACAAAATAATGACACCCAAACAAACACAAAGAATCTAATTAGTCTAACATCAAAATCTCAAACGACCTAATTGTCCCTTTACTACATCTGAATAAAAAATTTTGGGATTTAGATCCTCTAAAGTTTAAATTTCACTTTAGAGAGTAAAGTGTGATCTTCTACCCTTTAAAATCAATGGTGAGAGATCACACTTTACTTTTTAAAGTGAAATTCAAACTTTAGAGGATCCAAATCCAAAATTTTGGGGGGTTCTTGTTTGGTCACAAATTCTTAGGATAATCATTTAGCTGTCAATCAGACCAAACGTATAACCAGTAATAGCTTCTGCGATCTGGTATTTGAACTGTGATCTTAAAAAAAGCCAGAATCAATGAGATAAAAGGAGGTAAATCATATACGAACTTTGATAAATATCACCACTTCATCTGTTATAACATGTGCCTATTAAAATGAAACAATCTTTCCATTCATATGATACTGTGAAAGCATTTCTGTTGTAGTGTTGCATATCGCTAATGTAATTTTCTATTCGATGTCTGAAAAGATCAACATCCGATCGATCTACTGGAAGGTTTAATTATTGCTGTCGTCGGAAGAACGACGACTATCATCGGAATGGCTTCCTTCAGCCCTCCCATCATTGGGAGACTTACCCTGCGCCTTCCTCTCATTCCACCTTGCCCAAACCCAACTTGAAATGAACAATGCTCCTAATGCATAAACCTATAATCAAATAAAGCATTCTCATGAGAAAATGCCCATGGAAGAGGTGAGCAACATATTAAGAGAACATCAGAATAAATTTAAATATAAGCTCGTTAGTCAAACCCCAAAAGGCATATTAATGCTTAAATGAATTATTCAACCTTATGAAAGAAAGGAGAAAGTACAAGGAAAGCATATGAAAACAGTAAGAACAAATGCAGCAGAACTATACAGGGAAGATACATTGCAATCAGGGAAAAGGATGCCCACTTGCTTGATTGATTCCAATTACAGAGGACAAAAAAGAAGAAACACCGTGATGGTTTGTATAGATTTTCGATTCAGATTCTATTAATATCATCAAGCTGTCCACTTAATAAAACTGATTCACCTACCACAGTGGAGAGGGGGAAAAAAATGAAAAATCAAAGTGAAATGTTTTAATGTCATCAACCTCTTCCCATATTCCCATAAATAGACTCTTCCCCTTCCCTTAACTACTCATAGCCTGCCTGCTAGCCCTGTTCTTAACATCGGCATGTACACAATTGTAAAGGCAGATATGCAGTTGTAGGCAACCATGCTAGGAATGAAAATAGATTCCAATAGCATGAATCATATCTGACTAATTGAACTATAACCCCCTCTTAATTTAATTAATCTAATTGAAACCTCTCTCATGTGACACAAGCTGGATCTTTCAAAATGGAAACCTTCAAAGTGATCCGATAGCAATCTTTGCCATTATCTCCTAATTTGTTGATAATACACCTCATGTCATCATTCTTGACAGAGATACATGTGGGGCGGCAGGTGAGCATTCTAGGACAGAAATTTTCGCAAGAGTATGGACCACCAAGGAGAACAAAAACTACACAGACAGAGCAGACAAACGCGCAGCTGCCACAGTAAAGAGGTAGCACTTTCCAGTTTTCATAAATCTCAGACAAAATACCAAGGGATTGAAAAGGTTTTGTGTTTTTTTTTTTTTTTTGGGGGGGGGGGGTCTATTGGGATAATAACAAGAAAAGTAGGTACTATTAACAATTCTGACTTCCTATTAACTATTAAGGATTAGAGAAAGACCAAAAGGGTGGTTATTCATAGTTAGATCTAGCTTTCATAATACAAACTAAGACCTTTCACATTACACAACATGGGGAATTCGAATTATAATTATTGAATAGTCAGTACTACTTCCTAAACACAATTTACTAGTTATTACTAACCCAAAGGCATTAAAATTCTCTGGATCTTGCAAATAAGACACTGTGAATCTTAACCAACTCATATATAACACTACCCCCATCAATTGAAGCTGCAAAAGTAACTTAGAGAATATCCCGAGTCCCCACTACTAGTTTTTGTTTCAGTTTTATAAGCTCATGGATGTTGTATTATGTGTGCGTGGTTTATGAATCATAAAGCTGATGAAAAAAATTCAGAAAGATTCATGAATCATTCTTCAAAGCTTATGTTATGTGACACAACACAGCAGAATAGACCAAAACATTTTTTGGTTTTAAAGAAAAAAGAAAATGATGAAAAATATTTAGCAACGAACACATGTAGGGCGCATATGAAAGCCCCAAATAAACCTTTTAAACCATCAAAATCATAGTTGTGTTATGTAGAGCGAATATATTCATCATCCAAATCATAATGTAATCATTGTCAAACAGTGACAGTCCATATCTTCACCAACTCCCTCATCAAAAAAAAAAATCTCGATAGCAATACAAAGCATTGATTTTTTTTTTTAAATAATAATAATAATAACCTTTAGCGTGATAGATTCAAGTCACAGAAGGAGAAGCAATTACAAGTTGCTTATTCATTAAAACAAATCACACAGAAATTGAATTAATTTAAAATAATTGAAAAAGAAAAACGAGAGAGAAAGAAATAATTGAATTACCTGCCAGAGGATAAAAGGATTGGAAGTCTTGACGGTAGATTCTTCAACCTCAGCCTCAAGGTGTGGAAGAGCAACCACCTCCGATTTGGGGAACCGTACGAACCCTGGCTTGGTGTTGCTGGAAGACTTGTTCTCCTCCTTGGCTCCATCGCCAGCGGCGTCGGCGTTAGGAGTGTGCGCGTTCTTTGGCTTCGGCGGTGGTAGGTTGATGAAGGGAAGTTGAAGGTTGAACTTGGGTAAGAAAGCGAAGAGGTTGGGAAAGTGTGGTAGCTGTGGTGGTGGTTGTTGCGGCGGTTGTTGTGTGTTGTCTTGAGCGACGACAATTTCGGTGGTCGTTTTGGTCATGGTTCAAACTTTTCAAACGACGGAGATTCCACTGCAAAAATTAAAAAACAAAATGTATTTAATAATTTGATGTGTTGCTTGGTTGTTGCTCCTACTTCTTTCTTTCTGAGTTTCAGTGTATATATATGGGAAGTAGGGGTTTCCTTTACTTGCCAAGTTTACTAAACCCCCCCCCTCTCTCTCTCTCTCTCTCTCTCTCTCTCTCTCTCTCTCTCTCTCTCTCTCTCTCTCTCTCTCTCTCTCTCTCTCTCTCTCTCTCTCTCTCTCGAAGGTTATAGGATTAGGATTGGACACTATCAAGACAAGGAGTGAGAAAAAAACTTTTTTGTCTTTTATTTTAGTTGATGAGTTCCTATAGTATACGTATTATGTATTTTTTTTATTCGTTTTTTGAAGTAAGTGTGATATCAAATAATTTCATAAAAGAAAAAGCAAATAGATTTTATTTGTACCAATTTCGGTACCTTTCTATTTATTCTGTATAGTGTAAATTATCATTTTAATATTTTATTTATAAAAATTTAAAATATTAATAAATTTATCTATAAATAAATAAAATTACTTTTAGATTTATCAAAGATGAAAAATTACTATTTATACTCATAATAATTTAAAATATTAATAAATCTACAAATGAATAAAATTAATATTTAAA
The DNA here is from genome assembly GCF_003086295.3 of Arachis hypogaea. Classification (NCBI taxonomy): domain Eukaryota; kingdom Viridiplantae; phylum Streptophyta; class Magnoliopsida; order Fabales; family Fabaceae; genus Arachis; species Arachis hypogaea. The sequence continues at coordinate 140,822,152 of NC_092054.1, forward strand.
AATTTTTATCCCATAAAATTTTATTGTTAGAAGTAATAATTTACTCTTTGTATACATGTATTCTTTTCCATGATTGAACCAACAATCACTAAAATTTATTTAGGACTTAATTGTTGAATTTTTTTCCCTTTTGTATATATGAAAGGAGTAACTTGGGAGGTTAATTAGTTGTTATCAGCTTTAGGGAATGGTCTCAACTCTCAAAAGTTAAAATGGAAAAATATGAACCAAATTAATACTAGATAAAATATATCAATGATATTATACATTTAAGTTTTTTTAGCAATTATATCTAACTAAATTGGTTTAAATTTAACAAAAATCAGCTTTATTATTAGCATATATATACACGCTACCTTTTCATATCCCGTGCTTCTTCTTTTTTTATGCGATATTCTTCTCCTCATTTTTCGTATTCTTCTTTTTTTCTTTTGTGTTGCTTATTCTTTATATATTTCTTTGTCATCGTTGTTCTTTTATTGTCTTGTTATTGTTGTATTTTTTTTTTTGGTAATTTTTGTAGCATTATGTATGTCTTCTTTTTCTTTGTTTAATTTTTTTATTTTTTTTTTGTTTTTATTTTTGTTATTTAGATAAAACAAACAAAAAAAGATAATAATGATAACAAAGAAGGAGAAGAGGAGTTTTGAGTTATGCAAAATTTATTAGAAAATAATACCGAAATTTTTTTACTGTAACACAAACTTTGAATTACACTTAGTGAATTGAATTTTTTTCGTAAACAAAAATAGCATCAAAATTTCATAATTTTAACATCGAAATTTTGTTATAAAATACATAAATCTCTTCTTTAATGTTGCATTTTGTTTGCTTCTTATTCTTCTTTATTTCTTTCTTTTCTTTTGCTATTACATCTTTTTTGTTTCGATGTTTTTTTTTGATAAATTCTGTATAATTTAGAACTCTTTCTCTTTCTCTTTCTTATCTTTTGCTGCTGCTTCTTTTTCATTTTTATCTTTATCTTTTTCTTCTTCTTATTTTTTTCTTCTTATTCTTCTTTCTTTTTTTTTTTCCTTTTCTTTCTTTATTTTTTTGTTCTTACATCTTCTTTTAAGAGTATTGTTTCTCATATTAGACTTGAATGAACATGTATTGTAATCTTATTTAGTTGAATGAATGTAAATTCACACTTGTTGGATTGAATTCTTGTTAGAAACAAAAATAATATCAAAATTTGTTTAAAGTGACATTAAAACTTTAATATCAAAACTAAAATATCTATATGTTATTGTTATTTTTCTGATAAATTTTGTATAATTCAAAATTTTTTATCTTCTTTTTTTTTTATTTTTTGTTATTATTTTTCTTTTTTTATTTTTTTCTTTAATTTTTTTATTTTATTTTTTTTGTAATTTTTTTATTTCATTTTCTAATGATAATAATGATGGAAAAAGAGGAAAAAAATTAAAAAATTCAGATGAAAAAAAGAGAAAAAAAAAAAGAAGGATGCGCAAATTTATAAAATATTTATATCACTTAGTTAGATTTAATTGAATAAATTAGTTGATTGTAGAATATTTTTTTAAATATATTGGTATGACTAAACAGTAATAAATTAGTTGCTAGGATTGTCAGCCTGATATATGTCCCTTGATTTCAAAGATTTTGACTTGACTTAATACAGCTAGCAGCCGTTGGGATTACCGAATATGCCTAATTATTTTATTTGTTTTTTATGAATATGATATGTGAAAAATATAAATCCTTTTGGGTTCCTAAATTATTATATGTTTGACAAAAGTTTCTTGACCTTCTATTTTTTTTTAATGAAAATTCTTATACTATTAAAAACTCAGATTTTGAAACATTCAAATAATTTAAGATAGAGAATTTGAATGATATACCTAGAGTTTTTGGATTAAATTATATCACAAAAATTTTAAAAAAATAAAATATAATTTTAGTCTCTCAAATTTAGATTAAATCTTAATTTCATTCTTAACATTTAAAATGTCATACTTTTATCTCAAATAATTTATTTGTTATATTTTAATTCTATGATCAAAATTATTTTTTTTAAACTAAAAATATCTTTTTATTTCTTCTATTGTTATCTTTTTTATTATTTTATTATTTTGACTCTCAAATCACTATAATAATTATTATGCTCCTTAGAATTATAATTTTTATTACTATCTAAAAAAAATTTTTAATAGAGAAAAAGAATATTTTTAAAATAAAAAATTTTAATTCTGACTAAAAAATTAAAATAGAACAAACTAAAATGTTTAAAATATAAATAAATATTTTAAACATTAAGAATGAAATTAAGATTTAATCTAAATATTAGAGACTAAAATAATATTTTATCTATTTTAAAAATAAGTAGTAGAATTATAATATCATTTGAGCACCTTAATTGAAGTGCTTTTAGTTAGTAATCTATTAGTATTAAGATTTAAGAGTTTGAAGAAGTTGAAGGACAGAAGGAGATAAGCTTCAACTTATGTAATCATACTACTACTAGATTGTCAATAATAATAATAAATAAATAGCTAAAATAGTTTCTGTTCCGAGAGTCATCTGAAATGTTGATTTGGGCTTGAACGTAAGGTCTAGGTCTTTTTTAGTGGCAGCGTCTGACCTCTTTGGTATCGAGGTGCCGCCTGTCCGAGTTCCTCGTGAGGAGGTTGGAGGTGGTACCTGCAAGAGACTCCGATGCTTAAGTTAGCAAGGATTTTAAGCAGGTTTTTAGTAGAGTAGAACGTGAATTATACCTGAGGAGAGCTAGTATTAGGGGTGGCAACGGGGCGGGTTTTCGCTCTACCCGACCCCGCCCCGCCTGACAAAAAACCCGCATAAAACCCGTCCCGCCCTACCCGCGGGTAATAAAATGTTAAACCCTAACCCGCCCCTGTGGGTACCCGCCCCACTCCTACCCGTCCTTATAATTATTAAATCCAACAAATAAAATAAAATTTTAAAAATTATATAACCACCATTTACATACATAACATAAATTAAAGTAAAAATTTATATATGATATAATATTATTAATCATTTTACAAATTATTTTATATATGTTACATATATTATATATTAAAAATATATATATTTATATATATATTATATATACCGGGGCAGGTAGGGGCGGGTTTAACCTAAACCCGACCCCGCCCCGCCCCGCCCAAGAACCCGTCCCGTTAAAACCCGCCCCGGTGCAAGGGCGGGTAATTACCCGCCCCGAGCGGGTAGGGGCGGGGTGGGTACCCGCGGGTTCGGGTAATGTTGCCACCCCTAGCTAGTATATTTATAGTAGAGTAGATAACCACTTTCGTTAGAGTAGTTCTATCTTTTCTGATAGATAAACGTTCCCCTTATCTTGGGAGTTTATTGGGATCTACCTTCTAGATGAGATAGAGATAATAGGAGAGACATAAGGAGGCAATTACTTGTTAGGTCAAGTAGGGCTGGACCTCTATGTCATTGTTCGACCTGTTCAAAGAAGTCGGGCTTATTGTGAAGTCCACCTTTATTGGTGGGCCTTTTTGCGTTATTGGGCCTGGCCTTTATCTGTTGGGGTAGGGTATAAATAGTGCCTCTGCTTAAGTCCGTTCCTTTTATAGGTCGGGCTCAAGCATTCCATGGCCTCTGCTGTGGACATTGGGTTTCAACCTTGTCGGTACTACCCGACGTTTTTTGAATTTTTGAACGTTGGTGGAGCTTTAATGACTGTCGAATAACGTGCAGCAGTTGTTCTTGAAAATTCGCGCACGTTTAAAGAGGAGTAAAGGAGCTGCTTTTTGAGTTATTGCTCCTTATAAAAGGTCTTTTCGGCTCTTCTTTTTCTTTTTCACTGTTTCTTCGAAGAATTTCTTTAGTTTTTTCTCACAAAAAGCTTCCTTGTGTTCTTTCGATCCCCCATGTTTTCTCCAAGATTTCTTTTCTTGGTTCTTAAAGAATTTTGCTGCTTTCGGTGTGAGGATCGTTCGTGTTAGTGCTGTTACAGGCGTGTTCTTCCTTTTTCGCAGTCTTCGTTGAGGTTGGTTTCATTTTTCCCTTCACCATTTTCTCCTTTCTTGTTTTCTTAGAATTACTCGCTATTGAGCTTGGTGCTTGATTGTGGAATGCTTTGAAAATGTTTTGGAATAACATAAAGATTTTGCTTTTCACACCTCTGTGATTATTAACTTGTTGACTCTGTGTTGCATTGTCCTTAATGGTGTTGCTTTGATGTTGTATTATTGAAGAGGCGCCATTTAGTTGCTTTGTAGAAAGATTAAAAAAAAATAGTTTTTTCTTGATTTAGTTTAATTTACCCGACCTCTTTGGGATGATGTCTGATTTATTTAGTAACGGTCTTCTTTATTTTTTGCATTTGTAGGTGTAGCCTTTATGTCTCACCGTGTTATTAAGAATATGTTGACCAAAGTTTCCCCTAATCTACGTGTTAGAACCACCTGACCCAAAGAAGAGAGTGTGTTTTTCCCTTTTAGTGGATTCAGAGCGGCCCTTCTTTTATGCTTATGACTACTTTTTTACTAGGTTAGGCATCCAACTTTCTTTTACTTCCTTTGAAATGGAAGTTCTTAGGTCTTGTAACCTTGCCCCTACCCAACTACATCCGAATTCTTGGACTTTTATGAAAATGTACGAGTTCCTATGTGGGGAGTTAAGTGTTGAACCTTCTTTGAACGTTTTCTTTTATCTTTTTGTTGCGATGAAGCCTTACAGTTCTTCAAATAAGTCGGGATAGATATCCCTCCAAGCTGTACAAGATAGGAAGGTATTTTCTATTTTTGATTAGTCTTTTCACAATTTTAAGAATCACTTTTTTAAAGTCTGAGCTGCTAACAATACCCGACCTTTCTTTCTTCCTAAAAACCAAGAACCTCATTTTCCTCTGTACTGGCAAGATACCCTTATAACTCTTAAGGTAGACGTAGCTGAGTTAGATGACTTGGAAAGGGGTGTCGTAGATTTTTTGTTGGATACTTGGGGTCAACCTCCCCATTTGGATACAAAAAGAATTTTGGGAGATCCCGGCCTTCTGAAGTCCGAGCTTGGTAGCTCCCTCTCCTTTTCTTGTTAAATCTTGTTTGTTTGTAGTTTGTTATTTCTAATTGTATACTACTTTGTTTTGCATAAAGTATGGCTCTTAAGTCCGCTATGAAACTTCTCCGCAACACCAAGAAAACAGTTGTAGCTCGGAACCTCCAGCGGCAGAAAGAGGTCGGGGCAGGTTCTTCACAGCAGGAGGTCGTGAAGCCTGTCCGATCTTCTCCTAGGAAGAGGTCGGGTCGGATCCTTCCAATCCGAAACTTGTTATCCCTACTCCCCTCTCCTGCCTTATCCCCTCAGAGTCTACTCCTTCATCTCCTTCTTCCATTGAACCTCCCTTCAAAAAACAAAAAATTGATGAAGAGGAGAGCATCTATACCAAAAATTTTGATGCTTTATTTTGGGGGAGGGGGGAAGAGAACCTTCTCCCTCACCATCGTGTGAGCATGGATGATGTGGCAATTCAAAACTATATCCAAACTTTGGCTCATGGGAGGCTCCACCTTGTGGGAGTCTGTTCTCAGCTGTCTAGGGAGTTAAGGGGCTCTCCCATACAAGCTACAACTAGCGCCTTAGTGGCCGCTCAAGCCGATGTGGAGAGGCTGAGTGAGATTAAGGTGGAGTTGGAGCAGAAGAGGGGCATATTAAAGGCCGACTTGGAGAGAGCTCGGGAGAGGGTGAACAAGGCTGAGGCTGCTGCTACCTTGGCCGAGGAGAAGGCCAAGAAGTTCCAAGCGAGCTATACTCAGGTTTTCGGGGAGGGGATGACCCGAGAAGAGGAGTTAGAGAAGCTGAAGGAGGAATTGGCTGGGTTTCAGGAGTCAACTGCTTTGGGCATGGATGAAATGTTTGAGAACCTGGAAGCCCAAATTAAGGTCCTAGCTCCTTACCTTGACCTCTCCCTCTTCAGCACGGACAATATACTGGTGGACGGGAAGATAGTCCCTGCACCCGAGTCGGACGATGAGGAGGAGCCTCCTCAGAATCCGAAGACTTTGGGACTTTAGGTCAGTCTGTCCACCACCTCGGGAGCCCAACTAGAAGCTGCTGTTATGGAGACCTCTTCTTCTACTCCTGAGATTATCTCGACCATGCTAGTCTCCATGCATCCTCCAACTCCTTCGGCCGAGGGCAAAGATGCTACAACTGGAGAGGCTCTCAATCCTCTGATGGACGAGAAGTCTTGAGCTTTTTTAGATTTCTTTTGTTATTTTTTGTTTTTCATAATAGCTCGACATGTGGGCTTTGATAATACTTTGAATTTTGTAATAGTTTGTAGTTTTGAACACTTTTACGTTTTAGTTGTTGTTTTACAACTTTCTTCAAGTAATGTTCAGAATTTTATCATAGTTGTAGAGTACCCTTTTGTTGAATACTTGTAGTAAGGTATAATTTGTTTTGACTCTTGAATCTTTATTAATTTCCTTATGTAGGCCCGGCTTCGAGTAATCGGTCTTTGTTAAGTTATTTTTACAACTCTGTTTTTGTTCCGACCTGTTTTGAGATCGCTTTGTACGAGTTATTTGTATAACTTTTTACATTAACTTGTACCTCGTCGCTTTATCTTGCCGACAACTTTTAGGTCGGGCAATGATTTTTGCCGTTTGTCGAGCTTAAGTTAATGCGTTTGAAATAGGAAACTTTTAAAAAGAAATAGACCAGGAATCTTTTATTAATATTTTAGAAATTATTTTATAGAACCGTTTACTAAAGGCTTGGGTGCCCCTAGCCCTTGCACTGATGCATCATTAAAAAATCCTTTTTATTGAGAAAAAGAGTACACCTAGGTACAAGAGTTTTAGCTATAGTATCTTTTTAGGTTACAAGCGTGCCAAGACCTCGAGAGCTCCCGTTCTTGGAGGTCGAACACCTTATAGGAACCTTTGCCTAGGATCTCTACTATCTTGTAAGGTCCTTTCCAGTTTGCAGCTAGCTTTTCTTCACCTGACTTCTTTATTCCGATGTCATTTCGAATTAGGACGAGGTCATTGGTGGTGAAGTTTCTCTTGATCACATTTCTGTTGTATCTTAGAGCCATCCTTTTTCTTCAGAGCTTCCTCATTAATCCGAGCTCTTTTTCGGACTTCATATAGGAGGTTGAGCTCTTCTTTTTGAGCCTGGGCATTATCTCTTTCGTTGTAAAATAAAACTCTAGGTGATTCTTCAGCTACTTCTATGGGGATCACTGCTTCTATTCCGTATGCAAGTTGGAATGGTTATTCTCCCGTTGTGGAATGTGGAGTGGTCTGATATGCCCACAAGACTTAAGGAAGCTTGTTTACTTAAGCTCCTTTCGCATCTTGCAATCAGCGTTTTAACCTGGCCAATATGACTTTGTTGGCAGCTTCAACTTGTCCATTGGCCTGGGGTGCTCCACGGATGTGAACTGGTGTTTTATTTTCAGGTCGGACACCAAGTTTTTAAAGGTCAAGTCGGTAAATTGAGTTCCATTGTCCGTGGTGATGGAGTGAGGAACCCCAAATCTTGTGAGAATATTTTTGTACAAGAATTTTTGACTTCTTTGGGTAGTGATGGTTGCCAAGGGCTCTGCCTCAATCCATTTAGTAAAGTAGTCAATCCCTACTATAAGGTATTTGACTTGGCCTGGTACTTGGGGGAATGGTCCAAGTAGATCAAGACACCATTTCGCGAATGGCCATGGTGAGGTAACACTAATGAACTCTTCAGGGGGCGCCACATGGAAATTAGCATGTTTCTGGCAAGGCGGGCACGTTTTGACGAACTCGGCCGCCTCTTTCTGTAAGGTCGGCCAGAAAAAGCCAGTTCGGATCACTTTTTTAGCTAGTGACCGAGCTCCTAGGTGGTTTTCACATATGCCACTATGTACGTCCTCCAAGATTTCTTTTGTGCTGAAGGTCGGGACACATTTTAAGAGGGATGTTGAGATCCCTCTTTTGTATAGGATATTGTGGACCAGTGTATAGTTTTGTGCCTCTTTTACGAGCCTTCTAGCCTCCTTTTCATCTTTGGGGAGTATGTCAAATTTGAGGTACTTGACTATGGGGGGTCATCCACCCTAAATATTGATTGTGTATAGTCAGTACTTCTTCTTCCTTTGATATGGATGGCATTTGCAGATTCTCTTGAATGAGACTTCTATTGTTGCCTCCTGGCATGGTGCTGGCTAACTTTGATAGAGTATCAGCTCAGGCATTAGACTCTCGAGTTATATGTCAGACCGAAAGTGTGTCAGTTGTTCTCGTGTCTCATCCAAGTACTTCTTCATAGTGGGGTCTTTAGCATGGTAGGTGCCATTAATTTGCAAATCACTAAACACCACCATCTTTTCTGCCTCCACTTCTTTAGTCAGCTTCAAGCCAGCAAGTAAGGCTTTATATTCTGCCTGATTATTATATGTAGGAAACTCAAACCTTAAGGATAGTTCTATTCGAGTTCCTTGATCACTTTCTATAATAACACCAGCTCTGCTTCCAGATTTGTTTGATGACCCATCTACGTACAAACCCCATGTAGTAGGGTTTTCAGGACTTTCAGTGTATTCAACGATGAAGTCGGCGAGGTATTGTGATTTGATGACCATCCAAGTTTTGTATCTTAAATCGAACTCGGACAGCTCTACTGCCCATTGTAGAATCCTCCCAGCCAAGTCTGTTTTTTGTAGGATATTTTTCATTGGTTGATTAGTGCAGACTTTAATGGTATGGCCCTGGAAGTAAGGTCGGAGCCTTCTGGATGTAAGAACAAGGATATAAGCAAACTTCTCTATCTTTTGATAATTCAACTCAGCCCCTTGTAAGGCTTTGCTGATGAAGTAGATAGGTTGCTGCCCCTTTTTGTCTTCTCGGATCAGGGTTGAGGCTATGGCCCGACTTCCAACTGATAGGTATAGCACGAGTTCTTTCCCCTTTTCAAGTTGGGTAAGTATGGGTGGTTGCCCCAAGAATGTCTTGAAGTCTTGGAAGGCCTGTTCACATTCTGGGGTCCATTTAAATTGCTTCCCTTTTCTTAGAACTGAGTAGAGGGGAAGTGATTTCAGAGCTGACCCCACTAAAAATCTAGATAGAATGGCCAATCTTCCATTTAGTTGTTGGACCTCTTTAATACAAGTCGGGCTCTTTATATTGAGTATAGCCTAGAATTTGTCAGGGTTTGCTTCTATGCCTCTTTGAGTCAACATAAACACTAAGAACTTTCCAGCTTCTACTGCAAAGGTGCATTTTGAGGAATTTAACCTCATTTCATGCTTTCTTATAGTGGAGAATACTTCCGAGAGGTCGGACAATAGTGTTTTGTCCTCTTTGGTCTTAACGAGTATGTCATTCACATATACTTCCATGAGTTTTCTTATGTGCGAGAAAAACACCTTATTCATCAATCGTTGGTAGGTAGCTCCTGCATTCTTCAATCCAAAAGGCATGACTATGTAGCAATAGTTTGCTTTTAGAGTTATGAATGAGGTCTTTTCTTGATCCGGTTTGTACATCGAGATTTGATTGTATCCCGAGTAGGCGTCCATAAAGGATAGGTATCTGTAGCCTGAGGCGGAGTCGACTAGAGCATCAATGTTGGGGAGTGGATAAGGATCTTTGGGGTAGACTTTGTTGAGGTTGGTGTAATCGACGCACATTTTTCATTTTCCGTTTTGCTTTTTCACCAATACAACATTGGCTAGCCAAAGCGGATATTTCACCTCTCTTATAAATCCTGCTTCAAGCAGGGCATGCACTTGCTCTTCTATGACCTGTGTGAGTTCTTGTCCGAGCTTTCTACACTTCTGCTGAACAGGTCGGGAACCTGGGTACACAGCAAGCTTATGGCATATCAGGTCGGGATCAATACTGGGTATGTCAGAGGCTTTCTAGGTAAAGAGATTGGAGTTTTTCCTCAGTAATTCAATGAGTTGTTTCTTTAGGTTTTCCTCCAGATTTGCCCCTATGCTCGTTGTCTTGTCGGGGTGGTCTCCGATTTGTATCACTTCCGTTTTGCCTTTGGGTTGAGGTCGTAGCTCTTCTCGAACTCGGACTCCACCTAACTCGATGGTATTGACTTCTTTGCCTTCTGAACTGCCTTTCAAACTAAGGCTCTCGTTATAGCATTTTCTTGCTAACTTTTGATCTCCTTTAATGGTGGCAATCCCTTCAACTGTGAAAAATTTCATGCAAAGATGTGGGGTGGAGACAACAGCTGCAAGTCCATTCAAAGTTGTCTGACCTATTAAGGCATTGTAGGCTGAGCTTACATTGACTACAATGTAGTCGACACTTAGTGTTCTTGATCTTGCACCTTTTTCGAAGATGGTGTACAATGAGATGTAACCCAGAGGTTAGATTGGGGTGTCTCCCAGTCCAAAAAGGCTATCTGGGTATGCCCTTAGATCCATTTCCTCTAACACGAGCTTGTCAAAGGCGGGTTTGAACAGAATATCCTCCGAGCTACCTTGATCTACCAAGGTTCGGTGGAGGTTAGTGTTTGCTAGGATTATAGTTATCACTACTGGATCGTCGTGCCCTAGTAATATTCCTTGAGCATCCTCTTTAGTGAAGGAGATAGTGGGTAAGTCAGACAATTGACTGTCCTCCCTGACTTGATATACTTCCTTGAGGTGCCTTTTTTGTGAGGATTTTGATATTCCTCCTCCTACAAATCCACCATTAATCATGTGTATATGTCACTCGGGGTGTGAAAAGGGCGTTCTGGTCATCCTCCTTCTTCATCCCTTCTTCTCTTCCTCGGGTTATCCGACCTGTCTGCCAAGTATCTATCAAGTTGGTCTTCTCTGGCCAACTTTTTGATGACATTCTTTAGGGTGTAGCATTCGTTAGTGAAATGTCCATACAGCTTGTGGTACTCACAATATTCAGTCCAACTTCTAGCTTTTTTAGGAGGCGGGAGTTTCTTTGTATGGCATATTTCACGGTAAACATAGACCAGGAAAACCCTTAGAGGGGTGTATTTGTTATACTTTCGAGGCTTTGCTACATTTTGCTCATCTTTCTTCTTGGGTTCCCTTTCTTTATCTCGAGTTTGATAGTAAGGTAAGTTAGATCGCGAAGGAGGTTTCCTAAGTCGGGAGTTTTCCTCCATGTTGATGTATTTTTCTGCCCTTTGTTGAATTTCGTTCAGAGAAGTCGGATACCTCTTTGATATTGACTGAGAAAATGACCCTTCTCTAAGGCCATTGACCAGACCCATAATTATAGTTTTGGTTGGTAGACTCTGAATTTTCAAACAAGCTTTGTTGAACCTTTTCATATAGTCACGAAGGGTTTCCTCGACCTCTTGCTTTACTCCCAACAGGCTCGGAGCGTGCTTCGTTTTGTCTTTTTGGATGGAGAATCTGGTCAAAAATTTTCTGGCCAGGTTTTCAAAGCCAGTGACAGACCTGGGAGGCCGACTATCAAAATATTTCATTGCAGCCTTGGTTAAAGTAGTCGGGAAGGCTTTGCAACAAGTGGCGTCAGAGGCGTCGGCCAAGTGCATTTTGCTTCTGAAGTTACTGAGATGGTGGCTCGGATCGTACGTTCAATCATAGAGATCCATGTCGGGCAATTTGAAGTTCCTAAAAACTTTAGCCTTCATGATCTCTTCTGTGAACGGATCTTGCCCTCCTAAGGGATTTTTCTCACGCTCCACTCGATTATTCCTCCTTTGTATATCAGCTTCCAGTTTCTGTAGCTTGTCTTCTAACTCCTTTCGTTGCCTTACTTCTTTTCGCAACTCCCGTTATGCTTCCGTTATCGTTCAGCCTCGTGTTCGAGCTGTGGTAGTCGATCCCCTTCGTCACGAACGAGATCCAGGATCTCGGTCGTATGAGGTTGGTCCTTAACCTCGGAATGGTGGGTCTCGAACTAGATCCTCCTTGTTTGAGGATTTCCTGAAGTCCCTTCTTCATGGGGGCCATGGTGTGGTGGTGGAGGCGGAAGCAAGAGGGCTTGGTCTTCTGGCTCAGACTCAGATGCTGTGTAGTCATCTCTATGCTCGTGGTCCGCCATTTGTTAGAAGGAGAATTCCAAGTCTCCGCAACGGCACCAATGTTCCGAGGGTTACCTGAAACGTTGATTTGAGCTTGAACGTGAGGTCCAAATCCTTTTGAGTGGCAGCGTCCGACCTCTTTGGTACCGAGGTGCCGTCTGTCCGAGTTCCTCGTGAGGAGGTTGGGGGGTGGTACCTGCAAGAGACTCTAATGCTTAAGTTAGCAAGGGTTTTAGGCAGGTTTTTAGTAGAGTAGAACGTGAATTATATTTCGGGGGAGCCAGTGTATTTATAGTAGATTAGATAACCACATTCGTTGGAGTAGTTCTATCTTTTCTGATAGATAAACGTTCCTTTTATCTTGAGAGTTTGTTGGGATCTACCTTCTAGATGAGATAGAGATAGTATGAGAGACTTAAGGAGGCAGTTACTTGTTAGGTCAAGTACGGTTGGATCTCTATGTCATTGTCCGACCCCTTCAAAGAAGTCGGACTTATCGTGAAGTCTACCTTTATTAGTGGACCTTTTTGCGTTATTGGGTGTGGCCTTTATCTGTTGAATCAGGATAGGAACAGTTTTATAACATCAGCAAGATAAATTTTTTAAGAAACTTTAATATGTTCAGTTTATTAAAAATATAAAACTATATATTTTCAATAAATTGTTCTTAAGGAGTATCTTAAGACCAAATAATAGAAAAATGCTAGTTCTATCACTGCCTTTGTGAATTGCAAATGATCATGAAAGTGATCCCAAAGATTGAAAAAAAGAATTGCTCGATTTGAGATTCACTATAATAGAATAGAATTACAATCACAATCACTAATATCTATGCACGTATATAATGTAATGTAATGCCTCACACTAAAATATATATATTGCTACAAATTCTATTTACCTATCAGCAAATAAATGATATGTATTTGCATCAAGCACTATTGCTCTAATTGATGCAATGCCCCCTATTACAACCAAAATTGAGGATGCTACTGCAATCAATGTGTTCCCCCAAAACATTATGCTTTTCTTTGAGGGCTTAAATGTCAAATTGAAGAATACCATGGGCAAAATAAAATCAAGAGGAATGAACCCAAATGCACCAAACAAGGCCATTATATCTGCAAAGAATGGCAACATTGCTGCTAACACTGTTGCTGCTGCCACTGATACTGACCTTAGAACCACCCTTGGTACAACATTTCTAACTGAAAATTGTCCAAATTTCGGGTCTCCAAATGTTGCTTCAAATATTTCATTTGTTGGTTGCAGATAAACCTGTAATATTATAACCATTGTAGCTGTATTCATCAGCAAATGAAATTTTGTACTTTGCAGAATAAATGCATTTTCTCTGTAAAAATTAAAGAAATTACTTGTTTTTTATGTTTGCCTTTTTCATATAAATTTAGAGTAAACACTTTTGGTCCTTAACAAATTTTTATTTTCTAAAAATTTTTAAAAATTACTCCCGTTGAAAAGATGGTTTCTTTTCTCGCTTTCAATTAATTTTTTAATGTGTGTTTGATAAATAAGTTTTTGATAAATTTTGTTATAGGATATTTAAGTCTTTAAAAAATACACTCTAAGACAAGTTTATCTCTTTTAAACAACAGAACTAATTTGTCCTAGGGAAATAGTTGTCTAATAATAAAAATTTGAGTAATTACTCAAATTAGTTCCCAAGAATTTTAAAAGAGGATATTTTAGTCCTCAAGAAAAATTAATACACAGATCAATCCCCAATGTTTTACTCTTACAGATAAATCAGTCTCCAGTATATTTTCTGGCAGAGTAATTATCCAAATCATTCTCTAAGAATTTTAAAAGCAGTCATTTTAGTCCCTAAGAAAAATTAATACACAAATTAATCTTCAACGTTTTTCTCTGTCAAACATAACCGTCCTCTGTCCATTTTACTTTTACTATATGTCAATGTTTATTATTATTAGTTTAGCTTTGTGCATGTGAACCATGACACTAGCATATTGATATACTATTTTCTTTGGAAACAAGTAAGGTGAACAATGATGTTTTGAAATCCAAATTAAAATATTTTCTTTTAATACAAACATGCTTTTTAAAATAGAATATCTTTCGATTATATTAAATACAAAAATATCAAATAGTTTTAACTTTGAATTTTTTGTAGAATAATCTATTATTATTATTATTATTATTATTATTATTATTATTATTATTATTATTATTATTATTATTATATATATATATTATTTTATACAAAAACTCTTTTTATATTATAAATACATACATAAGAATTTAATAAATAAATTTATTATTACTTTTGTCCAAAAATAAAAAAAATTATAGTACAGTCTTATTGTGTAATTTTTATGTTATTTACTTTTTTTATAGACGGAAGACTATTATGTCTGACGAAAAAAACATTGAGAGATTGATCTGTGTATTAATTTTTTTGGGACTAAAATGTCCGTTATTAAAATTTTTAGAGAATAATTTGGGTAATTACTCTAGCAGAAAATGAACTGAGGACTGATTTGTCTGTCGGAGTAAAATTTTAAAGATGTTTTTGTGAATTAAAATTTTTTGAGATTAACATGTCGGCTTTTAAAATTTTTGGAAACTGATTTGGATAATTACTTTAAAAATTTATTCGAAGTGTCGAATTTAAAATTCTTTGAATATCAATTTGAGTGTTTATTCATAAATTCATGCTTCTTTATATATCTATATTTTTTATATTGAAACAATTACCAAAGTAGGTCCGAGTTAAAGTTGCAAAATTGATAAATAAACAATAGTGTAAATTAGAATGAATTCCTCAGAACTAGACAATATTATGCTTGATATTCCTTTGATCTCTTTGGAATTTAGGCTATATCACACTAAATATGTGAGTACTTTTCCAAAAATCCTAAAGTCCTATATAAAAATGACACTAATATGCTCTCTAATAATGGTAATGTATGCATGACATATGAAGGGAATATATATACCAAGAATGTGTTCTTACCGCAGTCATTGGCATCACTTGAACAAGGATTAATATATTAGTCATCAAGAAAAACCATTTGGGCAGCAAAGGATTATTCTCTTGATCAAAGAAGTTCTGAAGAATTGTTGCACTAGCTTTATTGCCGAATGCCCAATAACCTGAGATGGCAACACCGAAAAAGGTGGCGCCTATAACAGAGTAACACACACATAGTCCTTTCAGCATTTTCCCCTTCACAGGAGGTGCCACAGTTGCCTGCAAATTGAAAAAAATAAAAGAAAAATGTATTTAATTTAGCGACCTATCTCGACACATAAAGATATCGGAGCTCCGATTAAGAGTTCATCGCTGGACAATGAATTGCTGCATGCCAACGAGTGAATTAACTATTCGACCAAATCATATTAGTTTGAGAAGATTAATTCGTGATTTGTAAAATAGAAGATTCTAATATGGTCCCAATCTTCTAACTGGGGAGGCCTAAAAGTATTATTATGAGGCGGTGTTTGGCATTATAAATGAAGGTAAAGGAGAGAATGAAGGGAACTTTTGATTTGACATTCTCAACTAAATAGTAAATACTAACCTGAATTTCTGGAATGATTCCACAAGCATATGCTGTAGCAATGATTGAAATACCATTGAAGACACCAAATAATTGATCAGCATTAGAACCCTTTACAGAATAATGCCTAGGAATTGCATGCTTTGAGTGACCTGTGGTAGATACAAGCAATAACAACACATCAAGTGGATTACAAGTTTCTGCTTATGCATGCTTCCAATCTCCACATTTTTGTGTGATTTTCACTTTCTTTTCAATCCTTTTATCTTACCAATGTATATAGATCCCACAGTGACACATGCAGCATAAGTCACACTTAGGATAAGAGAAAGCAAATTAAGGTGTCTGAGGGAGTGGAATGATGGAAGCTGAGCCAAAATGAGTGTTACAACCCCACATATAATGATGAATTGGTAAAGCTTCATTGGTCCATCTGGATTGTAGAGCTGGTAAATGAACTGCAAAAATAATATAAATGCCAAACTTTTTAGTGATTCTTCTCTGAAAGCACCTAAGAATTTTGCATAAATTAAACAGAAAAAATGAGTCTCTTTGAGTAAAACAAGTACTTTGAGGCTCTTTCCTCCAACTAGAGGACCACCAATGACTGTTCCAAAGCATAAGAGAAACTGAAGAGGACCAACATAGTACTTAGCCCATCCAGGTCCTGCCAAACACACATTTAGGTAAATCTAATTTAAGTAAAATTTACAACATCATATTTAATAATAAATGAAATGTGAATCAGCACAATATCTCACATACCAGAAATACATGTAATAATTTAAGTAAAATTTACAACATCATATTTAAAACAATTTTAGCTTCCAGTGGTTATCCTCCAAAGTCAAAAGTACACTAGCTGTTAAGAAATTTACTATTTGGAAATTGATTGCATAGCTATAAGTTTGAAGCCTTTTCTTCAAATGAGATAGCTTATCCATTTGGAAAATCAAAAGTGCTTTTTTATTTTCTTTTTTTTCCAAAAGAAAATCACTTTCCTAGAAGCAACACAATTCCTTCCAGCTCATAAAACACGTAGAGCATATTTTGAATTGAGCATTAAAGTTCCACATTCCATTCAATTAAAGGTGGACAAAACCACATCAAAAGTTGGAGTTTCTCACAAGAATTAAGAGAAAATGAAATCAAAGAGACATAGTAAATATTCACCTAAGATGTCTCTAGCCATGTCTCTGAATCTAAGCTGGCGATGACCAAGTTGAGCATGATGTTCCAAAACCACAGATAAAAGATTGTATGAATAGAAAGTGGTTAAAGCTGCAAGTGTGAGCCATAGAACTCCACCAACCCAACCCAACAACGTGAATGAGTATGGAAGAGTAAGAATAACAGGTCCCACTATTGATGTTGTCAAATGGTACCCACAGTGCAACCATGATCCTGCATAACACCAGATAACACTCTCATTAAAAACAAGACTTAATTATAATAATCCTAAAATCAATGAAATTAATTAATTAATTACCTTTAGATTTGAGAACAAACTTAGCTCCAGCATCAAGTTCCTTATTGGCTTCTGCATCTAACATCTCCATTGATGGGGTTGTGGGTTGGTTCATCACAAATCCCTTCTCACTATCACTTGTATCAACTGTTCCCATCATTGCTCTTATTATAATTATGCTTCTGCACAGAGGTTTGTTTCTTTCTTTCTCTGCAGCCAATATTCTAAAGATTCAAATAACGAATAATAACAATCATCATATCATTGTTATATTATTATATATATATGTGTATGAATTGTGATGATGGCATGAACATGGAAATTAAAAAGAAAGAAGATAAAGAATGGAGGCTCAAGTTGACATGAATTTTGAAAGAGACCCAAATTAGTTTAGGTTCAGATACATTATTGACTGAACAATATTAAAAGTGAATGGTCAAAGAAATAAAACTACACTATTGGAAACTATCTTGGACTCATATTCATATATTTTGAATTTTATATGGGACAAACACATACATGCCAACAACTTGCCACATGATTGTTTTTGTTTTCAGATAAACTATTACATCACATATTAGATATTTATTTTGTGTGCTTATTTTTCTCGTATATCAAAATTGATTTATTATTTTATTGTTAATAAAATTATTGTTAGATATAAAAAGTCTAAATAATAGATTTATTATTTTTATTTAGCGAGTGTTGGAAATTTCTTGGTATTATTATGAGGTTGGTTAGTATGAGAAATTAACAAATGATCAAAGTGGCTCACTGTCTGATCCAAATATGAATATTGAAGTCAAATTTAATCAGCTGTATATTTAATTTAACATATGCTAAATTCTTTGTACGTTTGTTAGAAAAGTTGACCAGTTCCAGCCTGTCTGTTCATGGACCCATTTTTTTTTTTCAACACTTCTAATTTAAAATAGAATAATAAAGGAGCCAAGAGGTAAAATTTGTTTGAAGATGGGTGAAATCTCCGAAAATGAAGACTATGGATATTTTTGGAAATATGGTAAAAAAAGCAGAAATTGTGTTTTAAATTAACAATTAGGAGAGTGAATTATCTTATTTAATTTTTATTTTTTTAAAAATGTAATTCGCCGAAAATGACTTTTTTTTAATTCTAAAATATATATTTTACCGAAAGTAAATTGACAGGATGAAATTAATTCAAATAAATGTTCAAATAAACTATATCTACATAAATAATAAAATTACATTTTTATGTAATTTAATTCACATGTAATCATATTGAAATGGAAATGTGGAACCTAGATACAAGTGATTAAATTGTTCTGACTTCTGACAACTTCATTTTATTGCACGGATCAGGTGTGTAGGGATTGGATTTGATGACTACTATATGCGCCAAATATTTATATAATTATTAGAAGAAGATTTGGTATTAACAATAATTAAAATCCATTTTACATTTTTAATTTTTTACTACTGCAGAATGCATATTGTAATTGTACATAGCGTTTGCGCATTTAGTTAAGTTGACCAAATGACCATTACCCTGGATGTATGGTCAACGGTTATTGATGATTGTTTGTCATGATGAGATTAGGGTCGTATTTCCGTGTCTGATTATTAAAAAATTAACGAAATTCGGATTCAGCGATGGCATGTTTACTTTATAAATATTTATAGAAAATTAATTAACAGGTAAGGAAGATTCCTTGCTTATTTTGTTGCTTTTGCTTTTCCTTTTGTCATTAATAAAAAATAAAAAAAAAAGTTAATTCTTCCCCTTAAACAAAATCCGAAACGTTGCAAAAGCAAAGTATTTTCTACAAATGCATAATTTTTTAATTAAACTATAAATTTAGTTAAATAGACAATGAAAGGTGCAATTAAAGGTGTACGTTGCTATCTTTAAGTGTAAATAAGGTAAATAATGAACTGTATTTCAAGTTTATTAAACATAAAAAAATATTCTAACCTAATTATTTATTTTTACTCTTAATTACATCTTTCACTTTTTACTTTTTTTTATTATCCTATTTTTATCGTAGCCACTCTCCACTCCACTCCCCTATCACGTCGTCAACATCACCAATAACGCGAGACCTCAATGCTGTAATAAAAAAAATATCTATGTACAATAAAAAAGAATATTCGCAAAAATTTATAGTAAAAAACATCCATCAAACCTAAAAAAAAAAACATTCAACTCCATAAGAGTTTAATTCTCATACCAATAACGATTAAAAATATCCAATTAACCCAAAAAAAAAAACCATAATAAAAAACATAAGTTAAACTAAAATCCTAAGATGAGAAGGAAAAAACCAGGTCACCAAGGAGAGGAGATGCGGTTGATCGGCCGGGATACACGTCTAGGTGGAGGTTGCTGCGTTATCGGTGGTTGTTGCGATGGGGTAGGAAGCCGTGATGGCAGTAGTGTGCGGCAGTGGCTGTGATGTGTGAGGACGATGTCACGCTGTTGGACGGTGGTGGGCGATGGTATTGCTTCCAGGGAGCACAGACGAGAAGAAGACCAGCATCTTCGTCCGGAACGCAAGACGCAACGTAGGAGAGAAAAGAACGAACAATAGGGGATAGAGGATGGAGTGTTAGCGATCGGCGGCGCCACGGGGATCGCGAGGTAGCAGCAGCAGCGGCACGGGGATAGACAGCAACAGCGGCGTCACGCGCGAACAGACGCGCACCTCGTGTCATAGCTCCCTCCGGCAGCAATGGTGCACTGTGGAGGTGGAGCGGCGTAGGTCTAAACGGCGGAAGGTTGGTGCGATGAAAGGGAAGGGGACGTGGTGTGAAGGTGTGTTTAGAGGAGGTTACGTTGTCTAATCTTAATTATTTAAATTCAAAAATCTAATTATTCTTAATTAATTAAAAATTTGATTTGTGAAATTAATTTAACATTTTCTTAACTTGTTTACGTTGTTCAGTATGAGCGTTGTCCCCCTATACTTTCTCTTAAACTATTTATAAACTTAATTTATTATTAAAATTTAAAGGATGATACTAGGGATAAGTATTATTTTGGTCCCTAAAATTTAGGGTCGAAATTCGAAATCATCCTTAACTTTTTTCTTGTTTAAAATAAAAACATTACATTTAGTATTAAAATCATCTTTTTAAACACAATAATTTCTTAAATAACAGGAATACCCTTTTGTCACTACACAACACCACTATCTCCCTCTTCATAGTCATGAGTCACCACCATTAACAATATCACAAATTCAATAATGCTATACTTCAAATCTTTCAAGGATAGAGAGAGAGAGTCTATCTTCATAAATCATTGAACCCTAATTTAAAATCATTGAACCTTAATGTGAAATTATTGAATATTCTAATTTAAAATCTATGAACCCTAACTTCAAAAAATTAGGAACCTAAGCCCTAACTTACGTGTGATAGTAGGGGTAGTGGAGCTGTGTGGTGGTGATGGCAGTGATCATAGATAATGGTGACACTACACAGAAAAATTGCGATGGCAAGGTGTCATAGAGGTGGCGACGAGTGACAACACATAAGCGTGGATAGGGAGGGGAGGGGAGGTGCAGACGGTAATGCCAAAAACGTAAGGTGAGTCACTGATAGTGTGACAAGGGAGAAGACAGAGAACCAAACTGCATTGTCAGTAGTGTGACAGGAGAGAAGACGGAGAGCCAAACTACGTGGAAGGAGCTGACGGAAGAGAGAGAGGAAGAAACTAAGGTGGGAGTAGCTCTAGCGGCAAAGGATGCTAACCTAGAAGGGGGTGAAAATGGAAGAAGAAGGTAAGAAGTAAGGTTATCAATCTCGCGAGTTTAAGTAAACTCGTAGAGTTGACCTAAACTCGTACAAGTTTACTTGTTATGGTTCTTTTAATATATATATACACACACACACACTCAAATCTTGCCATTTAAAATTAACAATTTCAACCTTAAAGCACATAATAAACGAATATAATATACAACATAGACAATCAAAGCATCATACAATACATAACTAAAAAAAATATACAACAAATTAACAATTAAATATTCTAATAAACTAAAACTGAAATTCTCTAGTATTTTCATATTTTGAATAATAATTACTTTACTTGTTTACCATTGTCTTGGACATCAGTCCCATGCTTCCATCATCTATCACTTCTATTTCTACTTGTATTTTTTTCCTAAAAATAAGAGGAGCACCAGTAATTAATGATGTTGTCCTTAAACAACATTCTCAGATATTTTGTCCTAATGTTCTTAAATCAACAACATCAAATAATCAAATTTCTAATACACACAACCATGAAACATAATTTAAATAAACTATTAACATTTAATAGTGTAAACTATAAATTATATAATATTTTTTGTCTATTAGTGCATTTCATGTTCACTAGACACTTTTTTTATCTCGTGATTTAGAGCTTCTTCCTCTAATAAATTTTAATAAGATAGACCTATGTGATTTTGATATATTTGCTAGTTACCTAAACTTATAAGTCCTTTTGTTTGCATTGTTCTAATATTAGTTTAACACTATAAAATTTAAAAAGAAAAGTTACCTGAAGTCTGAAAGTCTAAAATTCAAAAGGCTGGACTGTAGTTTGAATTTGGGGTGTAGGAAGCTATAAACTTGTTGGGTGCTACTACTAATTAGAGACCCGAATCAAGAGCTAGAGACGTCGACGCCAATGCAAGTACCCAACAATGGTGAAAAATGAGGGCACGAAGTAGAGTAAAGATGCAATCTACAGAGCAGAGATGGAGGCACGAAGTAAAGCAGAGCAAAGAGCTAGAGAGTCAGAGACCTATAGATAAAGGCATGAACTCGAGTAGAGGAAGGATAAGCAGGCAAACAGCGGAGAATGGTTGCGAATGGTGAATGACAGCGGCATAGAGCATTAGCGCAGAGAGAGAGAGAGAGAGAGAGAGAGAGAGAGAGAGAGAGAGAGAGAGAGAGAGAGAGAGAGAGAGAGAGAGAGAGAGAGAGAGAGAGAGAGAGAGAGAGAGAGAGAGAGAGAGAGAGAGAGAGAGAGAGAGAGAGAGGAGTGTAACCCTAAGACTTATGCCATTTTTTTTGGACAAAATGAGAGTACATATCATACTCACTAATCTGTTTTTGGACTTGTCAGTTTGACTAAGTTTGAGCGAGTCCAACTGAGTCTAGTTGAATTTACTCAAAGTTGAGTTTGAGTCCAAATCAACTCGATTTCACTACTTAAATTCGTAAATTCGTACGAGTTTACTAATTAACTCGCGAGTTTGACATTAATAGTAAAATGAAAAGAAGGAAGGAGGATAAAAAGAACTAGAAAAGGGTAATTTTTTTTAATTATCAAATTTTATAAAGGATAAATTTGTTAAATAAATAATTATTAAAGATCATTTTAAATTAAAAAAAATCAAAATTAATTTTAATTTTAATCTCAAACTTGAAGAACTAAAGTAGTGCTTATGCCCGCAAGAGTAAGGAATTAAGTAATTTTTTCAAAGATTTTGAGTTGTATATTCGAAACATACATAGCTTTTTATTTTGCCCCTTGACTAACACAAGAAAGGTACCGGCCAAAGTCATGAATGAATCCAATTGGGTCTTAGACAAATTAATTAAATGAAAAAATTTGTACAAAATTTTGTTGGTGCAGTTTCCATCTATGTCGGCTGCAAATAACCCAAATACGACGTTGTTTTCTCATTGAAAAATATTATGTCTACATATTAATATGGATATTCTTATAGTACCTTAGCTTATTATATGGTAAGGTATAAATCTCATTTGAAATAGATTTACATTAATAATAAATAGAGAATAAATTGACATGATGACCACGATAATTATACGTATACATATAATATGTGCTATATCAAGTTTAATCATAATAATTCTAATTCACAATACCATATTTTTTATTTTAGTTATTTTCACCTACCTTAAAGAAATTTAAACTTAAAAAATTGATTACAAAATAATGTTTATGAGATATTGTATTCTATATTAATTTATATATAGTGTAATTGTTTTGTTGTATATTGTAATTAATATTGTGTGGAAATATAAAGATAAAAAATATCATTAAATATTGCATTTAAATGTGAAAATAGATAATAGATATTATTATAAATAAAAAAATTATATTGCAATTCATTTCTTATCTTTTCCCTTTTTGCGGAGGTATTCCAAATTATATCCAATTAATTAAACATTAACCTAATAAACCTAAAGCAGTCTATATTACACATTTGAAAAGTCAGGCCACTATTTATTAGACACAACAAAAGTTTGACTTTACAAATGAGTATATATTGGACAAAATAAAATAAAATGGATATTGATAACTATATATCTTCCATGTCACCAAAATTATTCCCGTATGCTTCATGGTTTTATACTTTTATGTGATTTCTGGAACTCCGACTCTCTCTCTCTCTCTCTCTCTCTATATATATATATATTCGTCATTCGTTTGATAAAAAAGGCAAAAGCCATAAATACATTCCAATAAATAGATGAATCTGATTTTTCTTTTAAACCCCATTTGTCATTTTTGTGGAATAATATGGTTTCCTTTCATTCTTTTGACCTAACTGTGTTCCCTAATAAGAATGGTTTATACTACCTTTTTTAAAGATATATTCGTTTTTAATTAGTTGTATCTGACTATCTTCCCAATTGAAGTTGAAAGGAATTTTGTTCAGTTGCAACCACCCAACAAAATCTCCAAAAATGAAAGTATTGGAGAAAAAAAAAAAATCATATTAGTAGTTGCAAATTGACAAACCAATTACTTAACCTAGGATGATTCTAATTCTTGACATTTAGTGCGATGCTTATGCAACATATTTTGTAGTTATATTATCTAGAATTATCAAATTTTGTCTTGTGAGAAGAAGGCTAAGTTAGAAAGTTCTAAGGAAATGGGAAAAAGAGGTCTACAAAGAACAAAAGTGCTTATGTACATACATTGATGGATATAGACCCAAAAAAGTGCTTTGTAATGGTGAGATTCTTATGTTAAAAATGCTGACTAATTGCACATTGGATAAATATTTAGTATCTCCAATAGTGATGTGTTCAGTGCTGGTATTGTTCATAGAATCTATGTTTTTTTATAAGGTGATAATTTATATGTAATTATTTTTATGTGAAGTGATAGTTTTTTTTTTTTTCGATTTTTAGTTGGGTTGCTTAATTATAAATGGAGAATAAAGAATAAGAGCTCAACAAAATAGATAAGTTGAGTTAGCTATCAAAACAATAGCTACATCCTAACAAAAGGCTCGCCAAAACACCTAACACAAACAAAAACCAAATAAAAAACGCCATCCTACTTGAGTAAGACTAGAGACTGAAGCCCAAAAAAAAAAAAAAAAAAAAAAACCAAAACACCTTATCAAAACACCATAGCACTAATACTAACTCTTTAAAAAATACCCTACACATATTACTCTTTATAAACGAAACTAGCCCTAATTTTGCACCTCTCTGCCTTCTTTTAGTTCTTTTTCCTGATTGTATTGTCAACCATATTGATATTTTCTTTCTATGCATAAATGATTTACTATAGCTTTTTTATCACTACACTTTAAACCTAGTTGAAAGTCCACATTTCAGGGTTTTTCTTGCTTTTTCCTCTAAGTCATCTATATCACTGTTATCACTTGTTATAGGGTCATTTTTTTCTCATCTCTCTGAATCTTGCATACTTTTCTTCTTCTTTATCTCGTACTTTTCTCTTGTTTCTTTTTTATACTTTTTCTTTTTAATAGATGTGTGGCCGCTTCCCTATATTTTGTGAGATCTTCTCTTTTTCTTTCCTTAGTTTTGCTTCCATCATTTTTTGAAATTGTTTTTTCTACTTTAATCACCTTTTTATTATTGGATTTTTCACTTAACTTCTTGCTTTCTTCCATTCTAGCTTGTGCCTGATTTTTCTCAATAATATCTTTAAAATCAAACAAAAATAGAGGTCCTAAAAAAGATTCGTCTTCTTTATCCATATTAACTTCTTTCTTACCTCTTGTAAGCCCATTTTTATCTCTTTTATTACTTCTTCAGGAGTTTCCATAATCACGGATGCACTTAGTTGATATTAAACTTTCCGTAAAGATTAGGTTCTCCATCACTTGTAAGTCGAGAATATCTCGTCTCTCCATCTACTTGTCTACCTCTCTATGAGTCAATAAAGGATCTTCGTATATAACATCTATTTTATTGTTCTTAGTTGAGAATAGTTAGATGTTAATTTAATCAAATATGTCAAATCATCTAACAATTTTTAACTATTAACTTCACATGAAGTTAAATACATACAAATTTTCACTTTTTTACAATCACACAAATTATAATAAAAACTAGGGGTGACAAGCAGGGAAGCCTGCCCCGCCTTGCCTAATGAGGCGGTCCTGAAAACTCACCCCGCCCCGTCTAACAGTGGGCTGGCGGGCCAAGCCCACCAAATCTTTTTTTTATTATTAAGTATTAAATAATATATATAATTTCATAACTATTTTATAAATTTATAATTTCTAAAGACATAAAAAAAATTATAATTTTTAAATTCACAAACATTAAAGTCTTTATAAATATAAATATGTAATAATCATAATCATAAATCAAGTTTTTTGAAACAAAATAATAAAACCAACATTATCCAAAGTAAAATAAATATTATTCAAAACATATCATTAAACATTTTCTATAAATTTAGAACATAATCAATCAAATATAAAACATAATTCAAAACACTAAATTAGAACATCTTTAAAAAAATTCTGAGTCCAGCAGAAAAGTCTGCCCTGCTCCACCAAAATCTACAGTTTAAGCGGTGCGAGTTAGACGAACTTTTAATATATGATGGTCTCAATTTTTCAATCCAACCTACCTATTTTGGCGAATTACGCGAACTGACCCGATGAATTTAGTCTCGTTTGCCGCCCGAATAAAAACCCCAGCACAGAAATCACAAGAACATGCATCCTTAAGCTTAATCTCATATATCTCCAATTAGAGCTTTGCCACCAAATACTTCTACTATCTCTAACATCATAACTTGTATCTCAAATAATATTTACCAGCTACAAAGAATCTATGTCCAACTTAAAAGATTCAGAGAAAGAGAAGAAAAAAAAGAACATAGTAAGCTCAGCTCTCTGAGAAAGAGCAGTGATAGGTTTGAAAAGAAAAGACTTGTAATGAGAGTGTAATCAAGTTTCATTTTATTTTTGGAATTACACACTTGTTAAGCCAAGTTTGCTATATATATATATACATGGCTAGTGACTATTAAAGCTCAATACTTATCAAGAAGGACACTAGTCACTAATTGAGAAAGACAGCAATACAAAGAAAGACAACAATGCAGTTTTACACACAGCTCTTGTACACTATTACTCTCTATCCTTAATATCCCCCCTCAAACTGAGGTATGGGTTCTGAAATACTCTCAGTTTGCGCTTATACCTATTAAATAGGTGTTGTGACAGTGGTTTTGTTAAGCAATCTGCAATCTGATCAGAAGAGGGAATATGCACAATATAAAGAGATTTCTGGTTAACTAGGTCCCTTAGAAAATGCAGATCTAGCTCCAGATGCTTACATCTGCTATGAAGTATAGGATTTGCAGCAAGAAGACACGCACTCTGATTATCACAGTAGATAGTAGGCACCATGGTTTGAGGTATCCGAAGCTCTAGTAGAAGCTGTTGTATGGACATAATTTCTGTTTGAGCTGCACACATAGCCCTGTATTCTGCCTCTGTGCTACTTCTACTCACTTTAGTTTGTTTGTTGCTCTTCCAAGATATAGGGTTGTTCCCAAGATATACACAGAATCCAGAGATAGACTTTCTATCCTCCAAATCCCCTCCCCAATCTGCAACTGCAAACGAGAAAATTCGAAGATCAGCGGCTTTCGTGAACACAATCCCATGATCCAACGTACCTTGCAAGTATCTGAGGATTCTTTTTACACTTTTCCAATGTAGCAAAGTTGGACCGTGCACAAATTGGGACACACGATTAACAGCAAATGTGATATCAGGCCTTGTCATAGTGAGATACTGCAGTGCACCCACTATAGACCTATATTGTGTTGGATTTTCAAACGGTTCTGAATCATTGGAGAAGAGTTTGACATCTGTAGCCATTGGTGTAGGTAATGGTTTAGAATTCTGCATTCCTGCCTTTAGAAGCAACTCTCTTGTGTATCTGGCCTGAGAGAGCATCATGTCACCATGAGGGAGATAAGTTGCCTCTAAGCCTAAGAAATAGTTAAACCTGCCAAGATCTTTCAGCGGAAAAACTCTGTTCAATTGAGATATCAATAGTTCAATTTCTTTTGAATTATTGCCCGTTACAATAATGTCATCTACATATACTAATAAATAGATTACATGTGACTGATTATGTTTGATGAACAATGAAATGTCTGATTTTGTATTCTTAAAACCAAATTGGAACAAGGTATCTTCCAATGTCTTGAACCAAGCTCTAGGAGCTTGTTTCAAGCCATAGATTGCTTTATTTAGTTTGCAAACTAAATGACTATTGGTACTAACATATCCTTGTGGTTGGGCCATAAAGACATTCTCTTCCAATCTGCCATTCAAAAAAGCATTATCAAAGTCAAATTGTCTTAATGGCCAACCTAAGAAAATTGCAATAGTTAGAATAACTCTCACTGTGGTTGGTCTAATAACTAGGGAATAGATTTGCTCGTAGTCCCCTCCTTTTGATGAAAACCTTTACCTACCAACCTTGCTTTATACCTGAGTATCTCACCATTTTGATTCTTTTTGATAGTAAAGACCCATTTGCTTCCTATAATGGTTGAGTTTAGTGGTGGTTCAGTGAGAATCCAAGTCTGACATCGCTGTAATGCTTGTATCTCTGCATCCATTGTCTATTTCCAATGTGGACAGTTAAGGGCTTGATTGATAGTAGTTGGGGTATGGTGTATAAGGTCAGTGGTTTGTGTGACAAATGCCTTAGGTTTACGGATGCCTGCCTTTGATCTGGTGATCATAGAATGAGTATTTAAAGGTGTAATGGGAGGTAAATTTGTCTCAGGGTCAGTGATAGAAATGGGTGTGGGATGGTGTGATGGAGTTTGAGTTGGTAAGGGTTGAGGGGCAGGCTGAGCAAGAGTAGTGGAAGGATTAGATGATGCCAATGGAAGATGAGAAGTTGGAGAAGGTTGCTGTATAGAGAGTGGAAGTGATGAAGGATGATCAATTACAAATTTTGTCAATTCTGCAGTATCTGCAACAGTCTCTATAGCAAATTGAATTGAGGAATCACAAAACATAGATTGATAAGGAAACAAATTCTCAATAAAAGTTACATGTCTTGCAAGATATATCTTACTATTCTTATTCATACATTTGTAACCTTTGTGGGTAGAATCATATCCAAGAAAGAGGCATAAGTCAGACTTATAATCAAATTTATGTCTATTATAAGGTCTTAAATAAGAAAAACAAGCACATCCAAAAACTTTAAAGAAGGCAAAATCTGGTTTTTGATAGAATAAAATTTCATAAGGACTCTTATTGTCTAAAACTTGTGTAGGCAATCTATTTATGATATAGACAGAGGTTACAAATGCATCTTCCCAAAATTGAAAGGGAAGAGATGCAGAAGCAAGAAGGGACAGTCCCATTTCTGTGATATGTCTGTGTTTCCTTTCCACACTTCCTTGTTGGTGATGTGTGTAGGGACACGACTGTCTATGATGAATGCCCTGAGTGTTAAGAAAATCAACAAATGCTGTGGATAAAAATTCACCTCCTTTATCAGTTTGTAAAGCCTTAATCTGATGTCCTGTCTGTTTTTCCATAAGTCTTTTATAGTTTTGAAAAGCTAGTAAAGATTGAGATTTATTTTCAAGCAAGAAGATAACTGTAAATTTAGAAAAACTATCAACAAAGCATGCATAGTATCTAAATCCATTTCTGGAATTAACTGGGGCAGGTCCCCAAAGATCAGCAAAAACACATTCTAATGGTTGATGATATGTAGTTTGAGTTTCATTAAAGTGAAGTCTATGTATTTTAGCCAATGGACAAATTTCACACATATATTGTAAAGATGATCCAGAATTAGAGATAAGAATAGAACACTGATTCATTACTATATGAACTGTTTTCATTGCACAGTGGCCAAGTCTTTTATGCCACAAGATTGTATTATTACTATTCTGATTACAAGAACTGTTAAAAGCACAAAAATTAGGAGGATTGGTTTCTTGATTGCTAATCCTATCTGAATTACATTGTATTGAAATAGAAGGATGATTATTACTAAAAGGTTTATGAGAATAGGTAGAGTTGTAAGACAAAGCAGATTTCTCAGAAACATACCTAGGAACTCTGAGATTGTGAAAGGAATAGATCCCATTCCTAGCTATGCCCTGTAGGAGAAATTCCCTGGTAGCCTGATCACGAATAAAGCAGAAATCAGGCCAGAATTCAAAAAAGACACCATTATCAGTTGCAAACCTAGAAACGCTAAGCAGATTTTGGGAAATTTGGGGTACATGGAGTAAATTTTGTAATCGAAAAGTTACATTAGCATATGGATCATGCAAAATTGAAGAACCATAGTTTTGAATGGCAATACCTGACCCATTACCTACATACACTTGATCGGAGTCATTTTTGCTCGCAGTGGAAGTTAGCAAATTGGATGGATCGGGGTTCAAGTGATGGCTCGCACCAGAATCTGCAAGCCAGGCAGCATCACTTATGGAGGAGGAAGAGCCTGTGAGATATGCAGTTGGTTGATGGAAACTGGAAGGGGGTGGTGGAGGTTGAGCATTAAGGTAGGGAGGCTGAGAAGATGAGTTAGGATTTCCAGAATTAGGGTTGAAAGACTGATCAAACCTATGATAGCAGTTCCATACCACATGACCCATCCTTCCACATAGTTGACACTGCATTCTTGTGTTATTGTTGTTGTATCCAAATCTGCCTCCTCCTCTATTATTTCTGCCTCCACGTCCTCTTCTAAAAGTATTACCTCTGTTGGGATCAAAATTTGGAGAAGGGTTCTGCACATAATGGGCTATAGGCATACCAGAGGTTGGTTTCTTGAAGCGTTCAAGCATTTCTTCATGGGAAAGCAAAAATGCTTCAGCCTCTACAATCCTAAAAGATCCTCTCTTTGCTGTTACGGAAGAAATATACACTGTATATTCTTCAGAAAGACCCTCAATAATAGCCTGAAGATGATCATCTTCTGGCACTTCATATCCCACAGCAAATAGAGCATCAACAATTCTTCTAATTTTGGACAAGTAATCAGCAGCGAAACTTGTTTTCTTGCACAATCTCAATTGACTCTTGAGACTTTGAACACGAGCAGAAGAGGCTGCCTGAAAGTAATCATCAATCTTTGCCCATACTTCAGAAAATCTTGAGAGGTGAATCACTTTGTTCTTGAAGCAATTAGTCATGGAAGCAACGAGCCACGTTGTGAGGGTTCTATCTCTCTGGCGCCAGGTTTTGTATTCTTCAGATTCTGTTCTTATTTTCTTGGTAGCATCAGTTGTAAACTGCTCAGGGATCTTGGAGGGATCGAGATGACTTTCAAGACCAAGACTCTCAATAGTGAGAATTGCAAGGTACCTCCATGTAGAATAGTTATCTTCATTTAGTTTTTCAGCAATTGGGGAGAAGGTCTTCTTTGTTGAATCAGAAAGGATGATTTCCATTGTAGAGCTGAAACTAAGCAATAGGCTCTTGATACCATAAAAGATTCAGAGAAAGAGAAGAAAAAAAAAAAGAACATAGTAAGCTCAGCTCTCTGAGAAAGAGCAGTGATAGGTTTGGAAAGAAAAGACTTGTAATGAGAGTGTAATCAAGTTTCATTTCATTTTTGGAATTACACACTTGCTAAGCCAAGTTTGCTATATATATATATATATACATGGCTAGTGACTATTAAAGCTCAATACTTATCAAGAAGGACACTAGTCACTAATTGAGAAAGACAGCAATACAAATAAAGACAACAATGCAGTTTTACACACAGTTCTTATACACTATTATTCTCTATCCTTAATACAACTAATTGTTTCATTGAACAAGGAAAATCATCAGGCGCGGTTGAAGATGCTTCTATGTAATTTACTTTTGCCACATTGCTTTTCCTAAGTATATTCCTTAATAAAATATCAACGTAAAAAAGTTTTATATTAATGTGTGTAACAAGAGTATATCATCAATTTCCAGAAAAAAAACATGATATTTAAAAAAATAAATAGCATCATAACCCCTAAAGATTAATCATGTTAGACAAAATTCATTTTCAACGGTAATACGGCCATTATAATTCGGTGAAATACTTGAGTAATGAACTATAACTCGGTCTTTTAGTATAAAGTTTGGTTACAAATCTTTATTTATTCTCTTTTTCAATTCCGAATTATGGCATTACCATGACAATTCTATACCCGATTAATTGTTATTCCCTAATCATCACTTGGATACACTAAAACACCGTGTTGAGTATGGAAACTAAATTAAAATTAATACGATGAACAAATATTATTAAAAATATTTTTAATATTTTATTAAAATATTTTTAATTAGTTGTTTGATGAATTTAGTTAAGTGTCTAGAAAAGTAACTTAATTTTATAGTGGTTCAAGTTAATTAAGTCTAACTTAATCATTAAATAAATTTAATTTTGTGTAAAAATTATTTCACAACAAGTGACTGAGTCTTGAGATTAAAAAAGAATAGACAAGCTCAAATCACAAGCCCAAAAACTAAAGTTGATAAGTCAAAAAAAAGAACCCAAGGTTCACAAAGCATGCTTCGATTACTACATGCATTGGTGACTGAAACTTGAAATTCAATTTGATTTAATTGTATTGAAAGCTTCCACCGAAAGTTATTATTTCTTCTCTTTTCTCTCTCTTGCTTCGGTCATATCATGTGTTCATCCAAGAAAAAAAAAAGAAGAAAATGGAAGATTCAGAGATCAGATTTTGAAGATAGACAAAAGGATTTTTGCCAAGAAAGGAAAAAAGGCTTCGATCCATAAAGCAAATCTATTTTGATAAAAGCACAACAAAAAGTTTATTTCCTTTTTTGTGCTACAAAGAAGAGGAAAGCCTCAGAGTCTCAAGCATGGAAGAAGCAAAAATGGAAAACATGAAGCATCTTGGGGCCAAAGTCAAGCTCAATGGTCAAGATTGGAGGAGCTTGAAGAAAAAGGATGAGAGAGAAGAGGTTAAGCTTGCATGCATCAGCCTCGGTCCTCTCAATCCTCTCTGATGAAGCCGCTGCTACTCTGATGTTGGAGAAGAAAGAAGGTGTGAGGGTTGAATAAGCTTCAACCTTGGAAGCTTCACCCTTTTATATTAAGGGTGAACGGCCAAGGGTTGAAGGCAAGGAGAGTAAGTGAAAAAGCACAGAGTTTTCATAGCTACTCAAAAGTTGCCTGAATTCTTCTCCTTCAATGATGTTTATTTAGTTTTCTTTTTCTTAGTTTTGTCTATCTGAGTCTCATGGTAAAAGGCAAACATGGTGATGTTTGTAAGAAAAAGCCAATGAGAGGAAAAAGACAGTGAGCAAAATTAAATAAAAGGCCATAAGATTTCTCAAAGTTTATTTATACATCTTTCTGTTGTGTGTCATGATCCTGTGGGGATTTCCTTGCAAGTTGGGTTAGCACTTTGCAGTTGAAAGCTAAGTTTTGAGTCTTAGTCAAATTCGGATTGGGGTTAGAATCTGAATTTGTCCTTGATAGCATTGGGTAGATCCTAGGGAAGAATTGGTGTTTTTAATCTTGAAAAAGATAGTGAAATTCCATCATTATTGTGATAGAGACTGGATGTAGGCTACATTGCACCTAGTAGCTGAACCAGGATATATCTGGTGTCATTTCTTCTTCTCTGCTTCTTTACTGTTTCTGGTACTCAGGAGACAAAATGAAAAAATGTCTTTCATCTCGTCACGAGACAAAAGTGAAAATATCTTCTGAAGTTTTGTTGAAAAAGTAAAAGTAATCTTCTGCAAAAAGGGAGGCTAAGATTCAACTCCCCCTTCTCTTAGCCACTGATTACCATCAATTGGTATCAGAGCTTGGTCTCAAAGAGATCAAGCTTTGTAGCTTGGAGAAAAGATCCTGATGGAGAACAACAATGGTTCTAATATGGTGGCCTACACTCTGACAAAAGGGCAATCAAGCAACAGACCTCCATTCTTCAATGGAAAGAACTACAGCTATTGGAAGGAGAGAATGAAGATTTTTGTTCAGTCTATAGATTACAGACTCTGGAAGATAATTCTAGAAGGCCCACAAGTTCCAACCACAACAGGAGCTGATGGTGTGGTTGTTCCCAAGGCTGAGGCTGATTGGAATGACGATGACAGGAAGAAAATAGAGCTCAACGCCAAAGCGATCAACCTGCTTAATTGTGCTGTCAACTTCGAGGAATACCGACGGGTATCAAAATGCACAACAGTAAAAAAATCTGGGACAAGTTTCAAGTTAGTCATGAAGGCACAACCCAAGTCAAAAGAACCAGAATAGACATGCTAAATAGAGAATACGAAATGTTCTCAATGAAGGAAGGAGAAACAATTGATGAAATGTTTGAAAGATTCAACGTTATCATCACTGGCTTGGATGCTATGGGAACCAAATATTCAGAATATGTGCTTGTGAGAAAAATATTGAGATGTTTCACTAAAGAGTGGAAAACCAAGGCTATAGTAATAGCTGAGAGTAGTGGCATTGATGAAATGACCTATGATGATCTGAGAGAAAACTTACTTGCTTTTGAAAACACTTATTTGAAAAAGGATACAAAAAAGAAAGAAGTTGCTCTCAAATCTGTCACTGAATATCTGGATGATGAATCCAGTGATAATTTATTTGACGATAATTTTATTTTGTTTGCTAAGAAATTTATGAGAATGATGAAGCAGAAGGAAAGAAATAAAGGAGGCAGTTCAAGAAAACCTAAGAAGGATTTAAGTAAGGTCATTTGCCACAACTGCAGAGAAGCTAGGCACTACAAGTTTGACTGTCCAAAACTGAAGAAAGAGGACAAGCCAAAAAGGGAAAAGAAGAAGGGACTCATGGCGTCTTGAGAGGACTTGGAGAACGACTTTGAGGATGAGGAAGAGTTAGACAGAAAATCTCAAACTTGTCTCATGGCCAATCAAACAGATGAGGTACGTCTCATTGAACCTACTACTGAAGATCTTTATTTTATGATCGATCTTCTCACTGAAAAACTTAGATGCTTCTTGAATGAAAATTATGAACTTGAGTCTCAAAATACCATTTTAAAGGCAGAAAATGATTTTCTCAAAGATAAATTAAGAGAAACCGAAACCACTATTGATCTTTTTGAAGAAAATAAGTGGTTAAAGGCTGAAATTAAGGGCTGTGAGAAACAACACTTTGTGATTGCATACTTAAATTGTTTTGAAGAAAATGAAAGGTTGCATAAAGAGGTAAAAAGCCTAAAAGAGAACCTAGCCAACTTTGCTCAAAGTTCTGAAAATCTGAATCAATTTTTGGCTAGTCAAAAACCTCTCTATGACAAAGCCGGTTTGGGTTTTACAAGAAATCTAAAATGTTTGTTAAAAAATCTCCTTTTTCTAATAAGCCTTCCACTTCGGATGACATCAGATTCCAAAACCCAAAAAATTTGAAAAAATAGCAACCTAAAAGATTTTGTAGACTATGTAATCAGAATGGGCATTTTCCAATTCAATGTTTCATAAGTGAGAGAATGATCGGAGACAAAGTGTACAAGGTAGTAGGCAACTACAATGGTCTTGGCTAAAGAAGATGGTTTAACATTAAAGGATCCAAAAAGATTTGGATACCTAAGGTCACTTGAGTATTTTTTGTAGGTTTGCCTAGCATCCAAGAGAAAAGACATGTGGTATATGAATAGCGATACTCTAGGCATATGACCAAAAAGTCTACATTCTTCATCGAGCTTGATGAGTATGATGGAGGCTTTGTAACTTTTGGTGATAATGGTAAAGGAAAAATAGTGGCCATAAGTAAAGTTGGTTAGAACTTCTCTTCCTTCATAAATGACGTTTTACTTGTTGACGGATTGAAACATAACCTACTGAGCATTAGCCAATTGGGTGATCTTGAATATTTGGTTATTTTAAAAAATTGGATTTCTTGGTTGTTTGTGAGAAATCGGGTGATGTTTTGTTTGAGGCTAAAAGATGCAACAATGTGTATGGACTTACTGTAGAGGACTTAAAAGATCAAAAAGTAACATGTTTTACCTCTATTGAATCTGAAAAATGGCTTTGGCATAAGAAATTGGGACATGCTAGCATGTACCAAATTTCTAAGCTTGTTAAGAAAAATTTGGTTAGAGGAATTCCAAATATTAAATTTGACAAAGATATTGTTTGTAAATCTTGTCAATTAGGCAAACAAACAAAATCTTCTTTTAAATCCAAAGATGGAATTTCTACTAAAAGGCCATTAGAAATATTGCATATTGATCTTTTTGGACCCACTAGAACTCAAAGTTTGGGAGAAAAACACTATGGTTTGGTGGTGGTTGATGATTATTCAAGATATAGATGGGTTCTTTTCTTGGCTCATAAAAATGATGCTTCATATGCCTTTTCTTCTCTTTGTAAAAAGATTCAAAATGAAAAGGATTTAAAAATTGCCCACATAAGAAGTGATCATGGAAAATAATTTGAAAATCAAGATTTTGAAAGATTTTGTGATGAATTTGGAATTGCACAAAATTTTTCATGTTCTAGAATACCTAAACAAAATGGAGTTGTTGAAAGAAGAAATAGGAGTCTTCAAGAAATGACTAGGGCAATGTTTTGTGAAAATGATGTTCCAAAATTTTTGTGGGTCGAAGCTGTAAACACAGCTTGTTACATTCTAAATAGAACCATCATTCGAAAAGGTTTGAAGAAAATCCCTTATGAGCTATGGAAAGGAACTCCTCCTAATCTTAAATACTTTCATATTTTTGGATGCAAATATTTTGTACTTAACAACAAAGAAACCTTGGAAAATTTGATCCAAAATTTTATGAAGGTATGTTTGTTGGGTATTCAACCATTAGCAAAGCTTATAGAGTTTATCTTAAAGAACATAGAACTATTGAAGAGTCCATATATGTATCTTTTTGTGATGCTAACTCCATACCCAATGCTATGCTAGATGATGATGCAGGAAGCGAAGTAGAAGCAAGTTCTCAGGTGAATCAAGCTAATCCCAAATCTGTTCCAGCTGTGAAAATTGTTAGTCCAGAAACGGCTCCTCAGAATGAAGAAGACATTTCCATTTTATCTCCTGACCAAGCCAGAGAATCCAGCACAGTGAACTCATCAGAACCTTGTCAAGGTCAAGATGAAGCCTCAAATCAAAAGCCACGTGAAAGGAAATTCTTAAAGAATTACCCTCATGAATTCATCATTGGAGACCCTTCACATGGCGTGACTACTAGATCCTTAAGGAAGAAACAAGTAGAGGCAAACAATGTTGCTTTCTTATCCCAATTAGAACCTCTCAATGTGAAACAAGCTCTTGAAGATCCCTCTTGGGTGAAGGCCATGAAAGAAGAGCTAAACCAATTTGAGAAAAATGAGGTTTGGACACTTGTACCGTACACGAATGGTAAAAAGGTAACCGGTACTAAGTGGATTTTCAAAAATAAATTGGGTGAGGATGGTAGTGTTGTTCGTAACAAGGCTAGATTAGTGGCCAAGGTTACGATCAAGAGGAAGGCATTGACTTTAATGAGTCATTTGCCTTGGTGGCAAGAATGGAAGCAATTCGGTTGCTTCTTGCCTATGCTGCCCACAAGGATTTTAAAATGTTCCAAATGGATGTCAAATGTGCCTTTTTAAATGGTTTTATTGATAGAGAAGTATTTGTAGCTCAACCCCCTGGTTTTGAAAATAAAGATTTTCCTAATCATGTTTTTAAACTTTCGAAGGCCCTTTATGGCCTTAGGCAAACTCCAAGAGCTTGGTATGAAAGGTTTAGTGCCTTCTTATTGGAAAACGAATTTTAAAGGGGTACTACCGATCAAGGTTGTCGAACTCGCGAGTCTAAGTAAACTCGTGGAGCTGACCTAGACTCGACTCGCGAGTTAACTCGTAGACTCGTACGAGTTCACCTGTTATGAAGTTTATATATATATTCGTACATAATGTATATTTACTCAATTCTGACCCTTCAAAATTAATAATATCAATCTTAAAGCACATAATAAATTAAAATAGTAGCATACATTATAACAAATATTTTAAAATACACTTTCAAATCCTCTATAATTATTCTTATACAAATACAACATAGAACATACAAAATTAAAAATTCTAAATCTGTAATACTAAATCTTTAATTGAATATTGAATAATATCAAATAATCAAATTAACTCTAATCAAAATAATTAATTACTAATCAGCCATGAATGGATGAACCATCTGGCCATCTAACATAAACGATAAGCAATAGGCTAAAATTAGAAGCAATAAAATTTAAAAAGAAAAAAAAAACTAAATCAAGAAGTAAATGCTAAAAAAAGGGCAAAAGGCATACAAAAAATAGAGGATACAGAAGAAAAGAAGGGGCAAAGTCCCATCAACAGTAGATCGAAGACAAAGGTGCAGCAGGCAGCGGTGATGAGAGTGCAGCAGCAGCACAAAACGACGATGACAAAGAGTCATGGATTTCACGACGGTGTAAAGAGATAGGACTGTAGGAGAAGTAATCGAACTCGTGAACGGTGATAGCATGATGGAGTTGCGGATAGTGGAGATGTGAAGAAATACAAAGTAGAGGACAACATATATAAAATTCACAAAGACAATGGCGCAAATAAGAGCAGAGGTAGTAGACGCAAGCAAACAACGGCAGCTCAACGGGGAACAGCGACTGCGGCAGAACATGGAGAAAGTGAGACTTGAGAGAAACGATGCAGATGAGTGAGTTGTGAGTGAGTTTTCTTTCATTCTTTGGGAGTGTTATCGTAACCCTAATAAAAAAAAGTGTTTTTTTGGTTTCAAAATGACGTTTTTTTAGCAAAAATAAAGAAAAACACAAACTCGTTAACTCAGTCCTAAACTCACGAGTTTGTTTGAGTTTGACCGAGTCCAGCCAAGTCTAACCGAGTTTACTCAGGA
Organism: Arachis hypogaea; assembly: GCF_003086295.3. NCBI lineage: Eukaryota > Viridiplantae > Streptophyta > Magnoliopsida > Fabales > Fabaceae > Arachis > Arachis hypogaea. The sequence continues at coordinate 140,860,261 of NC_092054.1, forward strand.
TAGAGTCTATGTCCGAGTCAACTCGTTTCCATATCTAAACTCGTAAACTCGTATGAGTTTAGGAGTTAACTCGAGAGTTTGACAATGACGCTACCGATACTACTTTATTCATAAAAGCATCTAATGATGATATATTACTTGTTCAAGTTTATCTGGATGATATTGTGTTTGGATCAACAAATAAATTCTTGTGTGAAGAGTTTGGAAAACTAATGACTAGTGAGTTTGAAATGAGTTTGATGGAAGCATCATTGTCAAACTCTCGAGTTAACTCGTAAACTCGTACGAGTTTATGAGTTTAGATATGGAAATGAGTTGACTCGGACATAGACTCTATCCTGAGTAAACTCGGCTAGACTCGGCTGGACTCGGTCAAACTCGGATAAACTCGTGAGTTTAGGACCGAGTTAGCGAGTTTGTGTTTTTTTTCATTTTTGCTAAAAAAAAATCATTTTGAAACCAAAAAAATACTTTTTTTTATTAGGGTTACGATAACACTCCCAAAGAATGAAAGAAAACTCACTCACAACTCACTCATCTGCGTCGTTTCTCTCAAGTCTCACTTTCTCCATGTTCTGCCGCAGTCGTTGTTCCCCGTCGAGCTGCCGTTGTTTGCTTGCGTCTACTACCTCTGCTCTTATTTGCGCCATTGTCTTTGTGAATTTTATCTATGTTGCCCTCTACTTTGTATTTCTTCACATCTCCACTATCCGCAACTCCATCATGCTATCACCGTTCACGAGTTCGATTACTTCTCCTACAGTCCTATCTCTTTACGCCGTCGTGAAATCCATGACTCTTTGTCATCGTTGTTTCGTGCTGCTGCTGCACCCTCATCACCGCTGCCTGCTGCACCTTTGTCTTCGATCTACTGTTGCTGGGACTTTGCCCCTTCTCTTCTTCTGTATCCTCTATTTTTTGTATGCCTTTTGCCCCTTTTTTTGAGCATTTACTTCTTGATTTAGTTTTTTTTTTCTTTTTAAATTTTATTACTTCTAATTTTAGCCTATTGCTTATCGTTTATGTTAGATGGCCAGATGGTTCATCCATTCATGGATGATTAGTAATTAATTATTTTGATTAGAGTTAATTTGATTATTTGATATTGTTCAATGTTCAATTAAAGATTTAGTATTACAGATTTAGAATTTTTAATTTTGTATGTTCTATGTTGTATTTGTATAAGAATAATTATAGAGAATTTGAAAGTGTATTTCAAAATATTTGTTATAATGTATGCTACTATTTTAATTTATTATGTGTTTTAAAATTGATATTATTAATTTTGAAGGGTCAAAATTGAGTAAATATACATTATGTACGAATATATATATAAACTTCATAACAGGTGAACTCGTACGAGTCTACGAGTTAACTCGCGAGTCGAGTCTAGGTCAGCTCCACGAGTTTACTTAGACTCGCGAGTTCGACAACCTTGCATCCATTATCTCAAAACTGGGCACATTCCCCCTGAAATTAGCAATTTGAAAAAAATTCAAAGGACAAGCATTATTCTTTACATTGTTAAATAATAACTTGTATAGGCGAGGCTATACTCGACCACTATTAAAATGTCTAAACAGGTTAGAAGCCGACCTTACTCTGGATGAGGTCCATAAAGGCATATGCGGCACACATATCAGAGCACGGAGCTTATCCTCCAAGATACTCCGAGCTGGATTTTTCTAGCCGAGCTTACAAAAAGATTGCCATAAAAAGGTGAAAACCTGTACAAATTGTCAAAAACACGCTCCAATAATACATGTACCAGCTGAGCTATTGCATTACTCCGAGGTAAGTTGGCCCTTTTATCAATGGGGGATTGACATCCTCGGTCTTTTTCCTATTGCACCAGGACAGGTAAAATTTTTAGTTGTAGCAATTGACTATTTTTTCAAGTGGATTAAGGCACAACCACTAGCCAAAATCACATCACAACAAATGATTTTCTTTGTTTGGAAACACATTATATGCAGATTTGGTATACCTCATCATATTATTACTGATAATGGTCGTCAGTTTGTCGACCATAATTTCACTTCTTTTTTACAGAACTTAAAAATCCAACAACACTTCTCTTCAGTTGAACACCTGCAAACTAACGAATTGGCTGAAGTTGCAAACAAAGTTATCTTACATTCTTTGAGAAAGAAATTGGACGATGCAAAAGGACTTTGGGCCGAGCTAATCCCAGAAATTCTTTGGGGCTATAACACCACTATGTACTATACCACTAAGGAAACCCTATTCCGTTTAGTCTACGAGTCTGATGCGATAATTCTTTTGGAGATCTCTCAATCCTCATTAAGAACACAAGCAAACAATCATGATGAAACTCAAAGAACTAAACTCAATTTAATTAAAGAAATCCGAGACCTAGCCTCAGTCCACCACCGAGCAATACAACAAAACATAGCTCGACAGTACAATCAAGTTGGCGACTTAGTACTCAGAAAGACCAAGCAAGGCAAATGACCTCCATCTCATGGAAAGCCTGCAGTCAAATGGGAAGGTCCATTCAGAATCTTTGAAGTCCTTAGAAAAGGAACTTATAAGCTTGAATCTCTAGATGGTATAATGTTACCTAACTTTTGGAATATTTCTTCTTTAAAGCAATATTATAACTAAAAAGACAGGGACAGACTTGTACTCTTTTTTCTACTCACAAGAATTCTCAAAATGGGTTTTGTTTGGAGAGGTTTTAACGAGGCAAGTCTTCCTGCACCTTTGTAAACAAAGGCTATACAACAATTCGTTATGGCGAAAGAAAGGCTGATCTATATCAACTATTTCTTTTTCTTCTAATTCATACCAACTATCTTCCGATCTATATCTATCCAAACTATGAAGACCTACAGTCAACTAACTTGTTCAATCAAATATCGAACAAGCACAAACACTTATCCATTTGCGATAACTGTTCAATTCAAATTCGCATCATTTACACATGCGCAATCAAATTTAATCATCAATCAAATCACCAAACAAAGGTGAACTAACGAGATATTCTTGCCCAAACAATTCAATTCTATCAAACCCCACTCAGAAATGGGGACCAATACATCAATGGATTGATAAATCCCTATTTTATGATTCATCTTGTGCTCAAATTGAATATTTTTTATCAATTCTTCACCCACTTATTCATAAGAATTGCATGGTTTTACTTTTCCTTCCTTATTATGTGATAAGTGTGAAAACATTTTTCCTATGCTTTAAAAGTATTAATTTTAATTATCTTTTATTACCATTCGATGCTGTGATCTGTATGTTAAGTATTTTCAGGTCTCATAGGGCAGGAATGACTTAAAGGACAGAAAGGAAACATACAAAAATGGAAGGAAAGCAAAAAATGGAGTTTTGAAGAAAAGGCAGCGACGCGAACGCATGGATGACGCGGACGCGTGCCTAGCGCGAAATGGTATCGACGCGAACGCGTGACTGACGCGGACGCGTGCCTTAAGCAGAACACAAATGACGCGGACGCGTGACTGACGCGTTCGCGTGACAAGGAAAACTCACAGATGACGCGAACGCGTGACCCACGCGCTCGCGTGACAGACGCCACGTACAGGAATCTGCAGAAAATGCCCCCAGTGATTTCTGGACCCTTTTTCGGCCCAATTCCAAATCCAGAAACACAGAATATAAGCCAGAGAATGGGGGAATCAAACAACAACTCGCAGAACGACAATCAATCATACATTCATTATTCAATTTTAGGTTTTAGATGTAGCTTTTAGAGAGAGAGGCTCTCTCCTCTCTCTCAAGTTTTAGGATTAGGATTCCTTTTATTTTATGATTACTACTTCAATGCCAGGTTCAATATTTCTTTTACTTTATGTTTCTCTTCTACTTTTAGATACTCTAATGTTTTTATTTGTTAATTACTTATGTTGCCAATTTAGCTTATGAACATTTTCATGTTGAGATTTGAATATTCTTTTTAATATTATTTGAGGTATTTCAGATGATCATTCTATTCTATTTATGATGCTTTTAATTTAATTTAGATTTATTTTCCTTTTGATTTTTGTTAAGCAATTGGTAACACTTGAGTTATCAAACTCAGCAGTTGATTGGAAATTAGGATTGCGGATTGATTTGCATCCCTCGAAAGCTAGTCTTTCCATAGGAGTGGACTAGGACTGAGGAATCAAATTAATTAGTCCACTTAACTTTCCTTTATTTAGTAAGGGTTAACTAAGTGGGAGCAAAATCCAATTCTCATCACACCTGATAAGGATAACTAGGATAGGATTTTCAACTCTCATACCTTGCCAAGAGATCTTCTAATTATTAATTTATTTTTCTTGTCACTTAATTTACTTGTTCCCTATTTCAAAAACCCAAAAATATACAATTTTCCATAACCAATAATAAATCATACTGCCCTGTAATTCCTTAAGAGATGACCCGAGGTTTAAATACTTCGGTTATTATTTTTATTGGGTTTTGTTACTTGTGACAACCAAATTTTCTAAAAGCTCCTTATGTTTCATCTCCCAAATTTGGCCAATTCTCGCCAAACGGAATCCGAGCACCTAAATAAATGAAATTTTATCAGCTAACCAATTTTTTACAATCTTTTATAGGCACACATAATCAACTCATACCTGTAGGTATTGATCAACTGAAACATCCCAAGCTCGTTCACCAAATTTACATCGAATGAGGACTACAACATCTCATCCGCAACAACCATGAAAGAAAAATTTTTATTCCATACCGAGAAACCATCACCATCCTCGGCAAAACCATGCAGCTTTTCTTTATTACTTACAAACATAGCTAGTTCTTCCAAAGAAATTTCTTTTGACTTCTCCACTAAGTCATCAGACGCATCAATATCAATAAAGTCAGATTTTCTCTTTTTGAAAATAATCTTCTTCCTCCCTCGAATAGGTTGATTGACCTCCCCCTCAACATCTCCTTTCTCGGGGTTCGAGGACGAACCCTCCTTTCCAAATTTTTGGTCTTGAGGCGAGCTCTCAAGCTCGCAACAGACACACCTGGATATTTTCCAGCTACAAAAGAGAAACATATATTAATATCAGGATACGAGCTATTTCTAAATACATAAACACTTCCTATCAAAACCTTACCAAAATAATTCACCACTGACATTTTGTCCTCTTCCCACAGAAGCAAATCAAAAACAGAAATTAACTCTTCTCTCCCAATAGGATCCAACAGATAATCAATTATACATTCATTCGTCGAACTAATTTTCTCAGGACCTAGAATATGTTGTGGTTGTGAACACCACTAGAGAGGAAACTTCTCGCCGAGGTTTTCGTCAAGATAAAATGAAAAACATTTCTCAGCCGGCTTTATTTTTAAAAATATTTTTTTGAAATATTTGAATGACGATTTATAAAATTTAAAAATCGCAAAACCAGGCGAGCTATTTAAATTTATGCAAACCCCCTTCCAAACCCCTTTCGCCTGAAACATTGAGAAAAACAACTCTAATGAAGGTTTCACTTCCAGAAAGTCTATCAATATTTCAAAACACCTCAAAACCCCTAACCATTTGGGTGTAACTGCGATGGAGTACAATTCAACTGCTTCAAAACGCTACCCTCAATGTCTGTAAATGGAAGCTTCACCCGAAACTCTTCCAAAACACAACTATACATGTAAAAATACTCAAAATGGAAAAACATACTCAGCCCTCGTGCATGACAACAATTCTACCTGAACCCCAGACTTTACTATCTTTGAAGTATCTCTTTCATCCACACTACCCTTATCAACGAAGAGAGACCCACGAACCTTCACATCCTCACTCACCCAATTATAAGATCCATCATCATCAACTTTCTGCAAACATTTTTTCTTTTTCTCACCCATTGTTATCAAAGAACAAAAAGGAAGAAAGTGAAGGGACAAAAAATTAGAAACAGAAATGAAAGTGAACTAACCTCTTTTACTCATCTCTTAATATTCAAAAGCACGTTTCAACAAAATTGCACTTGCTTTAACGAAAACTTCCAAAATTCCAAAATAAGTTAGCCAACATTTAATAAAATGTTTCAGGTCCAAATCCATCAATTAAAGCTCAACTTGTTTTATCAAAAAATACCACCAGACCAAGTTTAGGGGTTGTGATGCGACCATTATACATCAGTTACAAGTTATAACTCGGCCATAAACGTTATAGATCGGCTGTCAATAACTATCATTCAAACAAGCACCAAAACGTCAGATACATTATTACTCTCCGTTTAAAACGTCATTACTCGAAGACATAACCGTTACTCTTCATTTTTAGATATAAAGAAAATGGTAAGAAAATTGTTCTGACATTGCATTCTACAAATTCTATTATTCACTTACTGACTTGAGCGTTGGAGTGCCTTTTGCAGGTACCCAATTCCATGTTCTCTCATTGTCAACGTATACCTCATCCTGATGGAAAGCTCACAGATACTCACCGGCAGACGAGCTATACACCGACCAATCTCCATAAGAATAAAATTTAAATACAATTTAACTAAATGTATTAAAAATTAAAACACAATCTCAACACAAATTTAACATAATTAGTGCACACACAAAATTTTTAACATACAAATTAAAATAAAATAAAAAAATTTCAGTAAATTTTTTCGGATCACTGTTAATTCTCCTGTCGTGGATATCCGCAGAGTTTTTGTTTTTGCCATCCCTACACCTCGTCATACTCATATCCCGTGGATTGGGCCAAGTTACTAGGACCTGATTCTATCTAGCCATATTGTGCCCCAATTATACTTCCTTTCTTCTGTGGTTTTGGTCATATCACAAAAGGCAGGCCCACCTTTGCATTACCCAACAACCAAATACAGAGGCTCACTGTACCTTCACGTAAGCCCAACCAAAAATTCCAAAACAAATGTGGCCAATTGTTGCCATAGAGGATTGAGGTTGTTGCCAATTGTTGAGGGCTTTCCATTCAAAACAAAAAAACGAATTAGAAATTTAATTAGATTAACTACTTTTCATTGCTTAGCCAGATTTTTCATGTTGTTTTATAGGTAATGCTATTAATTCAAGTCTTTTTATGAATTAAATTTAAATAAATTAAATAATAAAATTTAAAATAATGGTAGCCATAATTAATTTATTATATTTGACCATTTAATTAAATTTAATTAACAAAAAAATTTGGATGTGTAAATTATTTTTTCTATTGTCCTCCTAGTTTTATTACTATTGTTTTATTTGAATACTTTTTAAGTGTTTTCTTGTTCTGTTTAGTTATGTACTAGTGTTAAATCCGTGCATCGGCTTACATTTTAATTTGACATGGTAAATCGAAAATAATATTTAATAATCATAAATTTCTCAAGTTTAGTATAACACTATCATTATCATTATATAATAAACATACTTAATATATTATTTTATCTTTATTCAAAATAAAATACAAATGGAACAGTTTGAAGTTTATAATATTCTTGAGCCATAAAAAAAGAGACCTGAAAAAAATAAGAACATATATAACTGTAATAGTAGCATGTTAATTTTACACTAAACTTTATATTATAAGGCTAATGAAAATTTATTGACAACCTAGTATTTTACTAACCTCATTAGAAAAGCAATTGGCATATAATATTGTGCTTCATGTTATACATTTTATTTCAAGTCCGAAAGTATAGTTAATAAATTAGTTATATCTACAACAAATATTGGTACAAAAGTATAAATCATAACATGTTACTAAAATGAAAATACTATTTTCTTATCTAAATATTATTAAAAACTTCGTTCAACACGACATGTGTTGTTGATGAGTTTGGATTGTTGTCTTCATCTAGAATTAGAATGTTCAGACCATTGCGACTCTTAACTCTTAACAAAGCAACGTAAAGTTGCCCATTAGTGAACACTGATTTTGGCAAGTAAAGTCCTACATGTGATAATAATTTACTACATAGTGAAATACCTTAGTTTTTCAATATTTTTCTCTTCATGTATAGTATCTTGTCAGCCAATAATGTCTAAGTTGCATTTCAAATACGATTTGGTTTGTTAATACTATCAGATATAAATATCATCACAAACAGTTTTCTCAATTGATGCCTAGACCTCATTAATAGCTGCAATGAATTTTCTATCGTCACACAGTAGTCCCATAAAATAGAAAGCATCTTGGAAGTTAGGATATGTAATCCTATTAACTGTCCTAATAGACTCATATGTTGTGCAACCTTTTTGAATAATTAACAAAATTCTCATATACTAGATATCATCACATGTACCCGGTGGAACATAGTTTAACCTCCCGATAGAATACTCTCTCTTGCGTGGATATCATTCCCTTTCTTTGCTATCATAAATAAATTGATTTGAAAACTCAGTATATGTTAAATTTTGACCTGCTTCAAATTCTTTGTTGGCCTCTATCCATGCTAAGAACATCGTACCTTCTCCGTTCTTTTGATCCATGATTTTTTTAAGATTGTCATCGTCTTTAAAAATAATATTTTGCTTTCTAGGTAAATAAAAGATTAATCTCATCACCGAAGGCCATCTCCGATGAATATCATAAGGCAAAGTTCTCCACACAATCTCCCGTATAGACAAATACCCACAATTATAAAATTATTTGATCTCATAATACATTTTTTCAAATATGCTTTATCTTTTATATTTTTAATATTAACATACCAATAATAACATTTTAAATAAAAAGAGATAGAAAAATATTTATTCACCGAAAATAAATTTTTTCTCAACAAATTAAAATCCTTCGAGTACAAAAAAGTTTAATATTACAAAAATATTTATAACAAAATAAAGTTAAAATAACAATCTAAATGGAAAATACTAAAATAAATAAATTTACATTGAAATCAATATTAAAATTTTTAGATTTCGTTTTACTCATCTAATATGTGTAAGTGTTTATATTTAAAAAAACTAATTACAACTTAAAAAATAACAACAAAAAAAATTGTACCGAACTATATACATATATATTTTATATTTTAAAATTTAAAAATTAACAAAATTCATAAAATTTGAAAAAAATTATAAATTATTTTTTATTGAAGAAATAGTTACAATTTAAAAATTAATAATTAATTAATTATTTTAATTTTATAAAGATCAAACAACGTAAAATATTTTTTTAAAGTATGTTTATTTTTTATACTTTTAATGTTAACATATCAATAATAATATTTTAAATAAAAAATAGAAAAAATATTTATTTTCAGCAAAAAAAATCTTTTTAACAAATTAAAATCCTTCAAGTACAAAAAAAATTTAATATTATAAAATTTTTTGTAACAAAATAAAATTAAAATAACAATTTAAATACAAAATACTAAAACAAATAAATTCGAATATATAGAATGAAATCTTGAAACAAATGCAAAGAAATAAACTTTTGAAGTTAATATTAAAATTTCTAGATTTCATTTTACTTATGTGGAAGAGTTTATATTTAAAAAATAATAATTGATTATCCATCATCGACTTCTCTTAGCAAATTTATAAATTGAGACACAAGAGTCCTTTTAACTGGGCATCTATTTTTTGAAATTTTTTTTGAAAATTTTAATTTATGTGTAAATAATTTAAAATTAAAAAGTAACAACTTAAACAAATAATAATAATTTATAATTTAAAAGAGTAATATGTAAATAACTTAAAATTTAAAAAATAACAAACTAAACAAATAATTTAAAATTTAAAAAATAACCACCTAAGAAAAATAACTTAAAATTAAAAAAATAACAACCTAAGCAAAACAACTTAAGTAAATAACTTAAATTTAAAAAATAACAACCACTTTTAAATTCGATTTTTTATTGTTTTGTTTTAAAATGACATTTTGTTTTCGTTTTCAAATTTAAGTTCTTATTATTTTGTTTTCGAACTTATTTCTTACTACTACTTGCTTCTTATTGTTTTGTTATTACTTTTAAATTGTTGATTTTATTATTAAACAACCATCCTAATTTTAAAATAATTTATAAATAATTTATAAATAATTTTATTTAAATTAGTTCAATAATATTAAGATTTAAATATCTAACTACCTTACTAATAAACTCGAAAACTAAATTCTTATTGATATCTAACAACCTAACCGAATAATTTAGATATTATTTTTTTAAAATTAGTTCAATAATATTAAGATTTAAATATCTAACTACCTTGCTAATAAATTCAAAAACTAAATCTTTATTATTATCTAACAATCTAACCAAATAATTTATTAATTTATAAATAAAATTACAAAAATTTATAATAACAATATTTAAGCAAATAATCTCGAAACTCAACATATGAGCACCACGTCAGCAAAAAGTCTTTCCATTTGTATTTGGTGTAGAAGAAAGATTGTTTCAAATTTAAAAAGTAACAACTTAAGTAAATAATAAATTATAATTTATAAATAATATTTTAAAAATTTTTAGTAATGACACCTAAGCAAATTATTAGTTCAACAATATTAAAAACTAAATACCCAACAGCCTAAGAAAGCGTATTTAAAAATTCAAAAAGTAACAACCTAAGCAAATAATAAGTTATATTTTATAAATAAAATTTTAAAAATTTCTAGTGACGACACTTTAACAAATAAATTTCCAAATTCAATGTATTAGCGCCACGTCAACATAAGAGCTTCCTATTTGTATTGTTATAAAGATAAAGATAAAGATAACAATAAAGATAAAGATGAAGATACGCTTATGAAATGTGTAATATATATTTTTTAAAATAAAAAAAATATTTATTAAGTTTTCACCGAGAGATAACGATAAAAATAACGATAAATTATTTTAATTTATTTTATTTATTTAAAAAATCTGTTAAGCATTTCACCGAGAGAATTGCTGTAATACTTCAAATTAGTTTTTTAAATATTTTTGTTCGAAAAGTTTAGTTATAAATATATTTTAATCACAAAATATTTTATTTTATTAGATAAATGAGTTCTAATGTTAAATTTTAGTAAAAAAACTTTTAATAAATTAATATCAATCTTTATTTAAAAAATATAAAAAATTTTTCAAAAATTATAATTTTTTTAAAATTATACTTATTAATTATATTTTAATATTCACATGCCAATGATCATTTTACATAAAAAAAAGATATGTTCACCAATAACAATTTTTTTAACAAATTAAAATTCTTCAAGCGAAACAAAAGGTTTAATAGTATAAAAATATTCATAACAAAAGAAATTGAAATAACAATTTAAAAAGATGAGAATAAATTTCTGAAATAAATTTAAATACATAGATTTACAATGAAGTCAATATCAAAATTTTTAGATTTATAAAAACAAATATATGATTACCCATCATCAATCTCTAATTCAATAATATTGTACTTGGTAGATTTGTCATCCTTTTCAAGAGTCCTCTCACTCCCAATTCTAGCAAGATATCCAATAACATCTATCATGGATTAAATTAAAAAAAAAAGTTTATTGTCAATAAATTTGTTAAGAAAAAAATACAATCGAAATTATCAATAAAAAAATTAAATTAATCAATGAATTATACTTTTTCTAAAACAATAAACTTACCAACCAAATAGGTGTAATCGTACCAAGAACATTGAGAGTGTCAAAACTCACAAAATTAAATCCATATCGTGGGATACTTGACGATTTTAAAAGTATGTACACATCGGTACGTTGGTTTAAATTAACCACATACTCATGATGTGTAATCTTGAGATTACCCACATTGAGTCCAACACCAAAATATCTTATTTGATAAGATAGCCCTTCTCTTAGCAAATTCACGAATCGAGACACAAAAACCCTCTTAACTGAGGCGTGTATATTTCTCCCTAGAATTGATAAACAAAAATCAAAGAACAATTAAATAGGAATAAACAAAAAAATTTAAAATATAAATCATATAAATTTTACATTATTTAAAAAATTGGTAGAAAACTCACGTCTTCATCGAGCCAAACCATCTCAATTGAGTATGGCAATGGAAAATTTTCGTAACTTGGTAGTGTTCATAACCGTATCAGTCGTATACGTACACATAAATTGTCAATTATAGAATTGGTTTTTGTAATTTTGTAATACCAACTATTGGAATAAGTAAAGAAATTTTAGATTTTGGATATATATAAAGGAATGGATTAATGTACTTTAAATTGTTGTGCTATACATATCTCATAACTTATACTTTTATAGTTGACTCATAACTAAAATTTTTAAACTTGATTGACTTTAATTTGAATTTGAATTAAATTTGTAAATAAAATAAATAAATATATAAATATATTTAAAAGACTTCAAGTACTTGTAGCTGCAACAAAATAAATTTTAGCTAAAATTTATTGTATTGGTCTTCCTTTTCTACATAAACGTAGCTGCAACTAAAAAAAATTGTTAAAATTTAAAAAATGACAACTTAAGTAAAATAACATAAGATTTAAAAAATAACAATATAAGTAAAATAATTTAAAATTTAAAAAATAATAACCTATAAACTTTCTATTTATATTACTATAAAGATAAAGATAACAAATAAATAAAATAATTTAAAATTTAAAAAATAACAACTTAAGTATAACAATCTAAATAAATAACTTCAAATTTAAAAATAACAATTTAAACATACGAGTGCTATGTCAGCATATGAACTTCCTATTTATATTACTATAAAGATAAAGATAAAAATATACATTATTTTTTGTCTAGACTTTTAATTTTTTCCTGTTTAATTAGAAATAAAAATTCAAATCAAGAGTTCAGTTATGTCGGTTATATTTTGCTGTATTTAAAATAATTATTTTTTTAACTAAACAATAGGCAAATAATTAGTTTTGCGCGTGCAACTATACACATACATAAAAATTCATAAAAGTAAGGATTTACGTATTTTATACTTTATATAATAAATTGAATTTATCTCTGATATAATACTTTTAATTTAAATATTAATCAGTTAGCTATAATTCGATCCAATTATACCTATAAATCAAAATTCGAATAAAGTAAATAACACAACCTATTTTAGTTAATCTCGGCTATAACAGAACAATCTGAATACGTTTAAGAGCAATTACCACAAAATCAGACTAACATCTTCAACAGCTCTACAATATTAGGCCCGTTTAGTAACTGTTTATAGCACAACAACTCTATAAATACAAAATCCTAATTATGTCAAAGGTACGTTCATTCTGAACATATTATACTCATCTCATACTCTTACTAATTTGAGCATCGGAGTGCCTTTGCAGGTGTCCGCCGTCGTTATTTCTCTTGGAGTCGATGTATACCTCATCAATCTCAGGAAAAAACAAATTTAGCACTAAGCAGGATGAGTTATACCTCAAGCCTAACTCACCATGCAGGAATATTTGGCGCCCCAACATTCCCCACTTGTCCGACTGTTGCTGAGCAGTTTTTTGATATCAAACGGACCTCTCTAGAAGGTAATTTTAATGTGGCCGATTTCTCCTCTTTTGCAATCAGTTTCGCTACAGCACCTGCTGCTCTAGCTAATTGTCCACCCTTTCCGAGTGTGATTTCTATGTTATGTATGGCCGTGCCTAAGGGCATATCGGTTGAAGTGGATTCTTCTTTTTGATCAATCAAAATTCCTTCCCAAACTGTACAAGCTTCTTCCAAAGCATACGGCTTTCTAGATGTAGATGATGATATCTATACAGATGGATCTTATATATATATCACACAATGAAGTACGCCGTAGGGCCGAAGTTTAAATCTAACCCCACCATCATCTTTTCTTTCCGATTTTTACCCTCTTTTTGCAGGTTATAATCGTTGACAGAAGAGCAAAACAATCTACTTCCTCCTCCTCTGGCTGAGGCTGAGCTGTTAGTTATCAATGAATCGCCGCGAGCAGAAATCCACACGTGATTGAACTATTAAACCAGAAACAAAACGGCTGACGTGACGAGGAAGAGCAGAAAAATTATGGTAATGGCAGAGATGACGACGATCACACTTTGGAAGTCAAGCCCGAAGTGGTTGTTACCCCGAAGTCATCAACAAAAAGAACAAATCCTTTTTCAAATGAACTTATGAGTTTCCAAATGCCTAAGAACTTCACTTTGCCGACTACTTTGAAACCTATGAGGGGATCCCCCAACATTCATGTCACAAAAATTTACTCGATGATGTTCATAAACGTTGTATTTGACCCAATACTTTATCGTACATTTTCCACTTTTTAGACGATGTTGCCTTGATTCGGTTTACCTGCAGGTTCTATATCAAGCTTCGATGAATTAGCCGACTTATTCGTCAACAATTCTACAACTTCAAAGATCTATGTGCATGATTCGGACTATCTCATCACCATAGAGTAAGGACAACATGAAAGCTTTAAGGACTATATGACGAGATTTGCTAAGGTGGCTATAGAGATATCTAACCTTAACCCAGATGTCCACTTGCACGCGATGAAAAGTGGACTTCGTCTTGAAAAATTCCAAGAGACAATAGCAGTGACAAAACCAAAGATACTGGCCGAGTTCCAAGAGAAGGCAGCAGGCCAAATAGAAATAGAAGAGCTTCGACAAGTTTGAAGAGCAGAAAAAGAAACTCCTAGCTGAGAAGATGACAAACGAAACAAAAATCAGAGCAATAGGAAGAACCATTCAAAATAGCTAAGGTCATTAGACGAGGAGCATACGTATTACAAACACTAGAAAGCAATAACCTATCAAGTACATGGAACATTTCTTTCCTTGGATTGCATTATAGTTAAAGCATATAAGTCAGGAGATGGTGATGTACTCTTTTTCCTACACTGGATTTTGCCAGGAGAAGTTTTAACGAGGCACACCCCTGCACATTCCACTATGAAGCTTTTACAATACAAGCGCATCATTATTTTGTTATTATAATTTTACATTTCTCTTAATCTTATTATTATTTTTCTCTCTTTTTTCAATAAAGCAAAACTAACACCGACCTATAAGTTGGCTCATCTCCTGTCACACATCGATCAATGCATCAAACTGAATACCAATCTAACTGATTCATACGTCTACCACAAATAGTTGCAATTTCGATATATCCACAACTGATATGATCCATTTCAATGCATATAAAAATTCCAAACAAACCGACACTTATAAGTCGGAATCATTTCAAACAAACTGGCAACTATAAGTCAGAGTCACTTCCAACAAACTGGTGACTATAAGTCAGAATCAATCCAAACAAGCCGACACCTATAAGTCGGAATCTCTCCAAACAAATTGACATTTATAAATCGGAATCATTTCAAGCGAATCGACAACTATAAGTCGGAGTCATTTCCAACAAACCAGCGACTATAAGTCAGAATCAATCCAAACAAACCGACACCTATAAGTCAGAATCACTCCAAACAAACTGACACTTACAAGTCGGAATCATTTCAAACAAACCGATAACTGTAAGTCGGAGTCACTTCCAACAAACCAGCGACTATAATTCAGAATCAATCCAAACAAGACGATACTTATAAGTCGGAATCATTACAAACAAATCGGCATTTATAAGTCGGAATTAGTAAAAAAAAAGCCAAACCTATAAGTTGGAATCATTTCAAACAAATCGGCAATTATAAGTCGGAGTCAATCCAACAAACAATCAACTATGAGCTCGTCCAAAAATACACTGATATAAGCAACATCATTTCGAGTGACAAGCTTGACCAACTTTATTTTTAAGATTATCAAGTTGATCTTGGGGGCTAATTCTCATATCTCCAAATTATAATACAAATTGCAACTCTTTTATATCCGACTGAGTTATAACTCAATTTTCATAAAAGCTCAACCTGCTTCTCTTAAAAATAAACAGGTCAAGTTTGGGGGCTCACCCTATTATCATTATTCATAATAACTCTTAGTTTTGTTTTACTTTATTAGCTCTTCTCTCTAACATGACTGTTATTTTCCTCTAACTTTAACAAATTGAGCTTGGGGGGCTATTACTATTACCACGACTCTAATTTATAGTTCCTGATCCGGTGGTTATAAGCCGATCCAACTATGCCTATAAATCAGAATTCAAATATAATAACGTTAACAAACATGGCTTATCTTCAGTTAGAGAGAATCTCGCTGATAACAACCCACTAAAAAACAAACTAAGATGGTTACCGAAAGATCAGGCAAATATCTCAACCTTTCTACAGAGGATTACACTCTATAAATACCAAACCCTAAGTATCTAAAAGGTATGCTACTCACTCTTAATAACATTATACTTATTTTCTACTCTTACTAACTTGAGCGTCGGAGTGCCTTTGCAGGTGTCTACCGCCATTGTTTCTCTTGAAGTCGACGTATACCTCTTCCACTTCAGGCAAAGGCAAGCTCAATCCCTAGACAAGACGAGTTATACATCAAACCTGACTTACCATAACAGGAATATTTGGCGCCTACCATGGGCCGAGTTTACTTAACCCCACTATCATCTTTTCTGTCTCATTAGCTACCCTCTTTTGCAGGTTTTATCAATGGCAGAAAAGCAAAACAATCCACCTCCTCGACTCCCTACTATAGCCGAACTATTAGTGATCAAGAAATCACTAAAAATAGAAATTCGAAGGTTAACCGAACTTTTGAATCAAAACAAACAAGGTGATGAAGAGGACCAGAGAAGTTCTGGTAACAGTGACAGCGATGATGACCACAACTCAGAAATAACGACCGTGGTTATAGTCATTCCAAACCCATCAAATAAGGAAACAAATTCTCCCAAATGCTCTGGTAAGATTATCTAATTATTTATCTTTGAACGACGAAATCAAAACATGTGTTTGCAATCCTTTGTACAAAAAGAAAAATTCGAAATTACCTCGAAAAATAATCGAAAGGAAAATGACCGCAACAAATCAAATCGATAAAGTATTATACCATGGTAACACAATGCTACGCATAACCTAACCTGCTGATATAATTCTTTTACTTTAATTTTCAATACAACATGACCTCTTATAAGGTATACACTACTCTTGAACCACTTTACTTTTATGTATCTTATCATTTCATATACCAACGTTGGACATGCTATATTTCATTGTAAATTGTCAGTCTATGTTTCATTTCTGATAGACCTTCTTTAAGAATATTTGGTACCACTATTTCTACTATATATTTCTACACCAAGTTTTGTATACATGATAATACAACCATGCCGACCGAAAGAAAGTCAAGCAGTGCTATAAACAAACTCACCAAAAATAACTCCATCAATAGTACCGCCATGCAGATTATAAGTCGAAAATATGAACCTTCTAACAGAGCTCAACTCCAAAATCAATGTATAAGATTGGCTTAAAGATTCATTTCAGCTAAGCTCACAAGTCAAAACACGGTGATGTTTTCTTCTTTCATTAATAAAATATCTTTAATCTTTTATTTTCAATTTTTTCTATTAATCTCATTTATCACTATCCCTAATTGATATATAAATCATCCAGTACGATCAAATCAAAATCGAACTATAATCCGATTTTCAAACGCACAAGATACTAAGTTATTTATCATGTTCTATTATCCCTAATAATCGACCATAAAGATCGGATACTCAAGCTCAAGTACAACTCACACAAGTGATACTTTGATATAATTATTCAACATCAAATCAATCAATCAATCCGAGAATAAATTTGCTACCAATCAATCCGAGAACAAACTCGGCTTTCTATCAATTCGAGAACAAATTCAGTTATCAATTAGTTCGCAAACAATTATATATGCTATACTAATCATTATCTTTCTACATTTTATAACCTCTATGAGACCATGACTAATAATCTTCCATTCTGTTATTGCTATATCAATTCTTGAAAGCTAATATAATTCTTATCTAAGAGGAACTATGACAAACCAATATTGACGTTGACATACAAAAATAAACTGACAGTTATAAGTCGGTATCAATCCAAACAAACCGACACCAATAAGTCAGAATCATTTCAAACAAATTGGCAATTATAAGTCCGAATCACTCCAAACAAGCCGACATTTATATGTCGGAATCATTTCAAATAAATCGGCAACTATAAGTCGGAGTAACCTCCAACAAATCGGAAATTATAAATTGGAGTCACTTCCAACAAATAAATAGTTATAAGTCGGAATCAGTCAAAGCAAGCTGATACATAAAAGCCAGAATCAATCCAATCAACTATGAACTCATCCAAAAGTACACCAATGCAAGCAACACCAAATCTCATTCTCAAGATTATCAAGTTAATTTTTGGGGCTAATCCTCATCTCATTATTTAACCATTATTCCTAATCATTCTCAAATTTCTTTTACTTTACTATTCACTTCAAGCTACTCCCAAGCATGACTATCATTTTTCAACATACAACAAGTTGAGCTTGGGGGCTACTACTACTACTATCACCATTCTGATTTATAGGTCCACAAAAAACTCAGAAGCTCAATCCATCGTATTGAAAAATACCACAGGTCAAGCTTGGGGGCTGTGATCCAGTGGTTATAACCCGGTCCAACTATGCCTATAAATCGGAATTCAAATACAATAACAAACGTGACTTATCTTCAGTTAGAGAGAATCTCGTTGATAACAACCCACTCAGAAACAAACTAAGGTGGTTACTGAAAGATCAGGCAAATATCTCAACCTTTCAGCAGAAAATTACACTCTATAAATACCAAACCCTAACTATGTAAAAGGTATGCTACTCACACTGAGTAACATTATATTTATTTTCTATTCTTACTAATTTGAACGTCGGAGTGCCTTTGCAGGTGTCCGCCGCCGCCGCCGCTTCTCTTAAAGCTTATGTATACCTCTTCCACTTCAGATGAAGGCAATCTCAATCTCTGGACAAGACGAGTTATACATCAAACTGGACTTACCACAACAGGAACAGTTCCAAAATTCGAAAGCTCAACCTGTCTCGTTAAAAATATCACAGGTTAAGCTTGGGACTGTGATCCGTTGGTAATAATCCGGCCCAATTACATCTATAAATCAGAATCTGAATAAAATAAATAACACATGGCCTATTTCAGATAATCTCGGCTATAATAGAACCATCTGAATACGTTTAGGAGCAATTATCACAAAATCAGGTTAACATCCTCAACAGCTCCACTATACTAGACCCGCTGAATAACGCTTATAGCACAACAACTCTATAAATACAAAATTTTAACTACGTAAAATGTACATTGTTCATTCTGAACATATTATACTCATCTCATACTCTTACTAACTTGAGTCTTGGAGTGTCTTTGTAGGTATCCGCTACTATTATTTCTCTTGGAGCCAATATATATCTCATCTATCTTAGGAAAAGGTGAATTCAACAATGAGCAAGATGAACTATACCTCAAATCTGACTCATCACCACGCAAGAATAGAAATTATAACGTATAATTGTAAAGTTCAATTATTTATATAACATTTTTCTAATTGCATCAGCATATTTTAGAAGATAATTATTATATTTTTATATAAATTTAATAAGTAAAAATATTAAATAATTTTTTATTTTTAATTAAAATATTTATAATATGTATCCATGTCTTAAAAATTTAGGATTGTAGCCCTGATATGCCAATTTCTTGAGTGGCAGATATCATCATCATCATCATCATCATCATCATCATCATCATCATCATCATCATCATCATCATCATCATCATCATCATCATCATCATCATCATCATCATCATCAAGTTGGAACTATACATTTTTAGAATTGTGCTAACCCTAACATACAAAGGAGTATTCTATATTATTTATTTTGACATGAGTTTATTGACAAATTGTTTAATTAAAGTTGGTTATTTCTTTAACTTTTCAATTAATTATTTAGTGGTATCCTTTTAGTTTTTCTTAATGAAAATCTGGCATTTCTTGCTTAATTATTTTGTGTAGTTTTTGTTAGGATTAGAATTAGAAGAACTAATAATCATCAATGAAGAAGATGAAGATAATTGATACATGATTCTGATTGTATTGAAGTTAAGAAGAATATTAAATGTGTTAACAATTAAGAACACACGTCCTCCTTTACTACCTCAAGGAGGAAAAAAACTTCTATTGAACCAAAGTTTACCAAATTTTACTATTTACCAATTACCTTCCTATTATATATGATAATGTAGACCCTTATTTATATTATTCCTCTCATCACTAATATTCAATAATAATAAACAAAAACTAATTATCCCCTAGTTATCCTATTATCTATTCGTATCAGTTTCTTTAGAAGTTTTGTTGGTCCTGTTTTTTAATTTTAAAAAAATTATATGTTATCTATATCTAATTATCTATAGATGTGTCTACCCCCCCTCCCCAAAAAAAATCTATACATATAATATAATATATAATATATACAACACAATATATAAAGGAGCTTTTCCTTCTCGTTGTCCAAAATTTTTATTTCCTAGAATATTATTTTGTTTCTTAAAATTAATAATAAAATATTATTTTAGTTTTAATATTTAGATCAAATCTTAATTAATTTAGTTTTTAATATTTTAAATATTTTATTTTATTTTTAAAAATATTTTATTCTATTATTAAATTTGATACGAATAATTTGTATATTGTAGAGTTAATAACGTTCGATTTTAGTACGTAAGTAAAATTTGACCCACTAATAATTATATTTCACCCACTAATAATTATCAACGTAAAAGTTTTGTTTTTAATTCTGGAGTATTAATAATTGATTGTTAAGATTTAAGATTTTATACAAGAAGGAAAATTAAAAAAATATTATAAAAATATTTTAATTATATTTTTTTAATATATAAAAAATAAAATTTAACTAATAATATTGTTAAGACAAAAATAAAATATTAAAATATTAAAGAGCAAAGTCTATCATATTGTTTTCGTTAGAGAATAAATTAGAATCAATATTAAATCAATTAGTATTATTTATATTTATATAACATATCTGTATATTAATTATAGGATTGTATACTTTTATTACTCTGATTCTCCTAGCACCTACATATACCTCTTGTACATTGTACTTTTCAATATACTGAATAATACACAAAAATACTTTCTTCGTATTTCTCTCTTGTTTCTAACATGGTATCAAGAGTTTAGGTTTTTTTTTTTTCAATGACAATTGGTTTCTAACTCTCGTGTTTTATCTCCTCCGACAGTACTTTGTCCTTATTTTTCGACCCTTTTCCGATGCCTTGGTTCGTCACCGCCACTACCATCGTCTTTGTCTCGTCGTGAAGTTTTCAACGACTCCAGACTCGCCACCGGACTCCGCCGCACGCGCCGCCTGAAGTCCCTTGTCTGGTTGAAGTTTTTCTCTTTCCAGACGTCTCCAGCGCCGTCGGATCAGCACCTCAGATCAACAGCTCTTTGTCACGCCAAGGATACATGGATTGACCCGGGCCTCTGCCAACCCGACCTGCACCGCGACCCGCGCCACCTCCTTGCCGCGTCCTCGTCCTCCTCTCACGCGTTGCCACGTATCATCTCCCTGCTGATGTGGAACACAGCGGGACCCTCCATAAGGTTTTTTGGTGAACTCTTTCCGATTCTGTCCTCCGTTTTCTTGTAACACCCTAATTAGCCTAAACTTTAGCTCGCGTAGTAAAACAAAGGTTAATCAGAGATTACGATAATTCTAACCTCATATATATAATATATAGAAAGAATTAATAATATCTAGAAGCCCGATGAATGATATAACTCAAAAACAGAATTTGAAAAGCACAAAACGTACTAAAAAAACTACTAACTTACAGCACAAGATACAAATAAGATATAGCAAAAGATAGTAGTATAATATCATAAGAATCTAGCCACGACTCGCGGAGTTTAAGCCGACTAGCCATATACAGACCATACATGAAACCAGACAGTAAAAATAGCTTATACAAGTTTTGTTCTCTCAATAAATGCCTCTAGGCTAAAGCAAAATACAAAATGAGAGATGTATAAACAAAATAAATCAAAAAGATTCAAAAGATTTCATGATCCTCCGCTTCTGTCGCCATCCAAGCAACTCACCGAGGTGGGTTACAACCTGCATCTGAAAAATACAACAGAAATATGGTATGAGAACCAGAGGTTCTCAGTATGGTAACAGTACCCAGTGATGTAGGATATAAGACTCCAGGACGCCAAAGGCAATCCTAGACTTCATATCCATCACAAGATTCAATCTTAAAGCGTACTAAAAACAGTAAAGCATATATAAAACCTTAACAAAACTTAAAACCTTAGCATATAAAATGGGGGTAATCTAACTTAGGAGATTACTAACTAAACTAGCCACCGCTGTCCCATAGCCTTCGCCAACCTACCCTCCGTGCAATCTCGTCGCCACCGCCTACCTAACCTCCTCAGCACAAGACAAACACAGATAATGCAAGCAAGGAAAACAAAGGTAATATTCAAATATATAACAAGATATTCAAGAAGCAAGTAGGCATATTATCCAATTAGGCAAACCCAAGTAATCAAAGCAAACAAGCACATAAAAGATGCATATGATGAATGTCTATCCTATTGGGTCGTGATATCACTTGTCGGTCTATGAATGCCAATCTGACACATCCTTTCAGATGTCGCCTTTCTGCCACGTCCGAGGATATAACGCCTGGCATACTTTTGTTCCGAGGATATAGTGCCTGGCACACTCTTGCGGCAGAGAAGGAAAAGAATAACAACATATATTTCATCATAAATCACTCTAAGGATATAGTGCCTGGCACACTAACATTCCAAGGATAAAGTGCCTAGCACACTGTCCACATCCCACAAGTCCATCGACCTTAACTCATCACCAATCATCACCATTCACATCTCAAATCACTTTCAGTTATCAATTCTCAACATTCCAAAGATATAGTGCCTGGCACACTCTCTTTCAAACACTATCAGTCCAAGGATATAGTGCTTGGCACACTCTCTATATTCATCAAGTTCATCATTTCCTCAAGTCATATACCATTCTTCGTCCTCTCTCCACCAAACCCATCCTCAGTATACCAGAAACCTAGCCTCCGTTCTCTAACTTTTTAGAGAAATACCAAATGAAAACCTCCTAGGACCATTCTCATATCCGATTCCCGAATATAAACCCAAGAGTCTAAAAATGGTATTACAGAAGGTTACAATCTTGTTGGAAAGGTCAAATAGTTGAAAACAAATTTAAATTTGAGAAATAGGGCGTGTGCGTACGCACATGGGTGTGCATGTGCATGCCCTGGAGAAGTTTTAAAACGTGTGCATACGCATAGAGGTGTGCGTACACACAGGTGCAAAAATCGCAATGTCTGTTCGCTCACACAACCTGTGCTAGCTCCCTCAACAGACTGACCTTCCCAACGTGTGCGTACGCACAGGTTGCAAATTCTCATTGATATGTGCGCATACAAGCTGTGCTAGCGCTGCAAACAGGGAGCCTTCCCCTGCGTGTGCGGATGCACAGGTTTGTGCTTGCAGACAGGTTGAAATTTTCACAGGGTTGTGCGTGCGCACAAGGCTGTGCGTGCGCACATACCAGAAATCACAAAATTCTGCAACCTTGCAGAATTTCAGATTTTGACACCAATTTTTGAATGATCAAAACTTCCTCTACAAAAATCTAAATTTTACAAACTTTATATCGATTCGAAGAGTTTTCAATAAACTTTAATTCTAAACCAATTTCAACAAATTTTGAAAATCGAGGCAAAAGTTATGATCAGAAAAAATTCACCAAAAACCAACTCTTACTAAATTCACAAAATCCACAATTCCTTGTAAAACACAACCAAAACCATACCAAACCATTCCAAACTCCATTTCTCATCAAAATCTACCCTTTCTGTCATATTACACCAAATTTTCCCATCACACTTCATCATTCTCAATCTCAATTATCAAAGATATAATATCACAAACAATTTTTCCACCAATACATTCACCAATCCTCATTCTATCATCAATTTCACTATCAATTTCCCATATCCAACTACCAACATCAATGTAGCCATTTATCAATCATCCCCAATCATCAATTACCATTCCAACAACCTCAACATCGCATATATCATATCAAACCACTTTTCAATCCACACAATCATTCATCCTCATCATAGCATTATTAATCGTCATAATTGAACTCAAAAATTCCTCAACCCATCATTAATCATCATACATCAACATTCAACACCCAACAACCATTATTTACCAACATAACAATATTAATTTATCATACATCATCAACAACCACATAAATCCCAACCTATCCTATGGGGTACTAGCCTAAGTGTCCATGAATATTATATACTACATAGAGGAAACCAAAACCATACTTTGGCCGATTCCCAATATGAACCAAAACCCCAAAAGAGCACAAGTTGAGCTTCCAACCACAAGCAAGCCTCCAATATGACCCAACAAGCACCAACAAGCTCCAAAAGCTCCCAAACTCACAACAAACAAGCTATATACACACAAACCATCACTAATCAATCTAGGGCTCAACATAATCATAAAATCACAAGGATAGAGCTCTTACCTTGTCCAACAGTTTTAGAAGCCAAAACCACAAGCAATCAAGTGCTAGAGTGTACATAAACACTCAAAACATGAGATCTCACTGAAAACCAAACCCTAAAACTCGAATTTCACAAGGGCACAAAAACTGGGCAGGGAAACTCGAAAAGCTTACTACAAAGCTTAGATAGAAGTGACGAACTCGGGGAAAACTTTGCGTAGCCGCTGACGGCACGCAAATTGGAGCACTGTAGCTTGAGATATGGTCAAAAGAGTGAGGAGATGAATAGTGCTTCTCTTTTCTCCTTCTTCTCTCAATTTTCTGGTGTGTGTGTTGTGTTGTGGCTGAATGGTTCATTAATGAACCTTTATATATATTGGGCTTGGGTCCAACTTGGGTCCGGTCCTACCCGTTAGCGTATTTAGCCCGGTCAGCCCAACTCTGGGCCAAACCTTTAAAATTAACGTCCGGTTTTTTACTTCTAATATTTTTCTATGGTTTTTGACTATTTTCGCTTTTACTCACACAGTACCGGGCAGACTTGAACTGGTTCAACCGGTCCGACTGTCTATTCGCAGGTTTTTGCGGTTTTTTACAGAAAACACATTTTCTGACTCAGAAAAACCTACTGAGTCCAAAAATCACGTTTAGATCCTCAAATTCCCACTCTAAATTTTTGGATCCGGTTTTGGGCAATAAAACTATTCTATTCTAATTAAACGATTTTTTGTGAAAACTCCGGTTCTTACATCTTCCCCTCCTTAAAAATATTTTCGCCCTCGAAAATGCTAATCAGCGTGCTTTCACTGCGTCACTCTGATTGCTCATCATCACAGACCCAAAATCCTCGGCTACCGCCACTAGAGTCCTCCTTTCCCATGGTTTACTTCCAATAAAACCCTAACTCTCGTAACCCTAACGACGACTTTGGAAAAGATAGAACTAAGCTACCATCAGGTCCAAGCAATATAATACTCAACGCATACGCTTACCTCTCGCCGGAGGATTCGATCCTGTCGCATCACGTGCATCCAAGGCAACCACACGGTCTGACTGTTGATTCTGACCCATGTTCTGGTTTTTCTTACGACGACAGTTCTTGGCTAGGTGCCTAGATAGTCCACAAGTATAACACAGGCGACTCCCCCTCATATGGTGAAACTGGGCATTGTTGTTCCTTCTGAAGTTTCCTTGACCTTGCAGATGCTGAGGAGTATGTGCATCTTTCTTGAAGTTCTGTCCCCTTGGTCCGAGGTAATCGTCATGCTCCCTATTAGTGTTTCCTTCATGAGTGTCCCTTGACAAGGCTACCCTCTTTGTGTATTCCTCCACCACTCTTGCCTTGTTCACCAGATCAGAGAAAGTACGGATCTCCATAGGAGCCACAGCAGTCATGATGTCGTCCTTCAAGCCCCTTTGATACTTGATACACTTCCAACTTTTATAGGTCTCCGGGGCACCCTGACACGCCCTAGAGAACCTACAGAGCTCCTCAAATCGGATGGTGTAGTCCGCCACAGATAATAAACCTTGCTTCAGCTGCATAAGTTCCATCTCTTTCGCTTTCCTTGCAGACTCAGGAAAGTACTTCTTATAGAAGGCCGTTTGGAAGACATCCCAAGGAACATCGGCGTTTTGTAGTTGGAGCAAGCGGCATTCTGCCTGCCACCAATGCTGGGCCTCTTCCAGAAGCTGATAAGCAACAAATTCTACATATTGGTTATTCGGGACATGCTGCGCTTGCAGCGTGCGCTCCATAGCCTGGAACCAGTTATCCGCCTCTGTAGGGTTGGTTGATCCTCTGAAACTTGGCGGATGAACCTTGAGAAAATTCGCCAAGGTCATCGGAGCACCTCCCATATTATCGCCGTTCCCTTCTGCATTGTTATTTGCATCTCCTTCACCATTTCCGTTCTCATTTCCCACCGGTTGACCTAACCTCTGCACAGCTTGCAGAGTCGCAGCAGCATTCGCCTCCATGGTGTTCGCAAGATTTGCCATTGCCGCCATGAACTCGGCATGGTTATCGGCCGGCTGCGCATTCCTACTCTCGGCTCGTGAACGTGTACGACCTCATCCGTGAGTGGCTATTAGGGTTCCTGTCTACACCAAACAATCGATATCAAGGTGATCAGTCTCAATATCAAAAGTCTAGTGCTTCAATTATCCCAAACAGGCACTCACAAACAAGCATGCTATGCAATATCAAGTAGATAACCTAATAGCATCAAAGAAAAGACACACAGAGTATGCAATGAAGCCCAATCGGTCCATCCCTCAGTCTCGCGAGGACGAACTGCTCTGATACCACTAAATGTAACACCCTAATTAGCCTAAGCTTTACCTCGCATCGTAAAACAAAGGTTAACCAGAGATTACGACAATTCTAAAATCATACATATAATATATAGAAAGAATTAATAATATATAGAAGCCCGATGAAGGATATAGATCAAAAACAGAATTTGAAAAGCGCAAAACGTACTAAAGAAACTACTAACTTACACCACAAGATACAAATAAGATATAGCAAAATATAGTAGTATAATATCATAAGAATCTAGCCATGACTCGTGGAGTTTAAGCCGGCTAGCCATACACAGACCATACATGAAACCATAGAGTAAAAACAGTTTATACAAGTTTTGTTCTCTCAATAAATGCCTCTAGGCTAAAGCAAAATACAAAATGAGAGATGTATAAACAAAATAAATAAAAAATACTCAAAAGGTATCATGATCCTCCGCTTCTGTCACCATCCAAGCAACTCACCAAGGTGGGTTGCAACCTGTATCTGAAAAATAAAACAGAAATACGGTATGAGAATCGGAGGTTTTCAGTATGGTAACAGTGCTCAGTGATGTAGGATATAAGATCCCGGGACACCAAAGGCAATCCTAGACTTCATATCCATCACAAGATTCAATCTTAAAGCGTACTAAAAATAGTAAACCATATATAAAACCTTAACAAAACTTAAAACCTTAGCATGGGTAATCTAACTTAGGGGATTACTAACTAAGCTAGCCACCGCTGTCCCACAGCCTTCGCCAACCTACCCTCCGTGCGATCCCGTCGTCACCGCCTACCTAACCTCCTCAGCACCAGACAAACACAGATAATGCAAGCAAGGAAAACACAGGTAATATTCAAATATATAACAAGTTATTCAAGAAACAAATAGGCATATTATACAATTAGGCGAACCCAAGTAATCAAAGCAAACAAGCACGTAAAAGATGCATATGATGAATGTCTATCCTATTGGCTCGTGGTATCACTTGTCGGTCTATGAATGCCAATCCAACACATCCTCTCAGATGTTGCCTTTCGTCCACGTCTGAGAATATAGTGCCTGGCATGCTTTTGTTCCGAGGATATAGTGTCTGGCACACTTGCATGCTCATTCTGAGGATATAGTACCTGGCACACTCTTACGGCAGAGAAGGAAAACAATATCAACATATATTTCATCATAAATCACTCCAAGGATATAGTGCCTGGCACACTATCATTCTAAGGATATAGTGCCTGGCACACTGTCCACATCCCACAAGTCCATCGACCTTAACTCATCACCAGTCATTACCATTCACATCTCAAATCACTTTCAGTTATCAATTCTCAACATTCCAAGGATATAGTGCCTGGCACACTCTCTTTCAAACACTATCTGTCCAAGGATATAGTGCCTGACACACTCTCTACATTCATCAAGTTTATCATTTCCTCAAGTCATATACCATTCTTCGTCCTCTCTCCACCAAACCCATCCTCAGTACACCAGAAACCTAGCCTCCGTTCTCTAACTTTTTCAGAGAAATACCAAATGAAAACCTCCTAGGACCTTTCTCATATCCGATGCCCGAATATAAATCCAAGAGTCTAAAAATGGTGTTACAGAAGCTTACAATCTTGTTGGGAAGGTCAAATAGTTGAAAACAAATTTAAATTTGAGAAACAGGGCGTGTGCATACACACAGAGGTGTGTGTGCGCACGCCCTGGAGAAGTTTTAAAACGTGTGCGTACGCATAGAGGTGTGCGTACGCACAGGTGATAAAATTCGCAATGTCTGTTCACCCGCACAACCTGTGCTAGCGCCCTCAACAGACTGACCTTCCCAACGTGTGCGTACGCACAGGTTGCAAATCCTCATTGGTATGTGCACGCACAAGCTGTGCTAGCGCTGCAAACAAGGAGCCTTCCCCTACGTGTGCGAATGCACAGGTCTGTGCGTGCGCACAGGTTGAAATTTTCACAGGGTTGTGCGTGCGCACATACCATAAATCACAAAATTCTGCAACTTTGCAGAATTTTAGATTTTGACACCAATCTTTGAATGATCATAACTTCCTTTACAAAAATTCAAATTTTACAAACTTTATATTGATTCGAAGAGTTTTCAATAAACTTTAATTCTAAACAAATTTCAACAAATTTTGAAAATCGAGTCAAAAGTTATGATCAGATAAAGTTCACCAAAAACTAACTCTTGCCAAATTCACAATTTCCACAATTCCTTCTAAAACACAACCAAAACCATACCAAACCATTTTAAACTCCATTTCTCATCAAAATCTACCCTTTGTGTCATATTACACCAATTTTTCCCATCACACTTCATCATTCTCAATCTCAATTATCAAACATATAATATCACAAACAATTTTTCCACCAATACATTCACCAATCCTCATTCTATCATCAATTTCACTATCAATTTCCCATATCCAACTACCAACATCAATGTAGCCATTTATCAATCATCCCCAATCATCAATTACCATTCCAACAACCTCAACATCGCATATATCATATCAAATCACTTTTCAATCCATACAATCATTCATCCTCATCATAGCATTATTAATCGTCATAATTGAACTCAAAAATTTCTCAACCCATCATTAATCATTATACATCAACATTCAACACCCAACAACCATTATTTACCAACATAACAATATTAATTCATCATACATCATCAACAACAACCACATAAATCCCAACCTATCCTATAGGGCACTAGCCTAAGTGTCCATGAGTATTATATACTACATAGAGAAAACCGAAACCATACCTTGGTCGATTTTTAATATGAACAAAAATCCTAAAAGAGAACAAGTTGAGCTTCCAACCACAAGCAAGCCTCCAATATAACCTAACAAGCACCAACAAGCTCCAAAAGCTCCCAAACTCACAACAAACAAGCTATATACACACAAACCATCACTAATCAATCTAGGGCTCAACATAATCATAAAATCACAAAGGTTTCAAGATCTCTTACCTTACTCAACAGTTTTGGAAGCCAAAACCACAAGCAATCAAGTGCTAGAGTGTACTTAAACATCCAAAACACGAGATTTCACTCAAAACCAAACCCTAAAACTCGAATTTCACAAGGGCACAAAAACTGGTCCGGGAAACTCAAAAAGCTTACCACAAAGCTTAGATAGAAGTGACGGGCTCGGTAAGAGCTTTTCGTAGCCGCTGACGGCATACAAATTGGAGCACCGTAGCTTGAGATATGGTCAAAAGAGTGAGGAGATGAATAGTGCTTCTTCTCTCTTCTCCTTCTTCTCTCAATTTTCTGGTGTGTGTGTGCGCGTTGTGTTGTGGCTGAATGGTTCATTAATGAACCTTTATATATGTTGTGCTTGGGCCCAACTTGGGCTCGGTCCAATCCGTTAGCGTTTTTAGCCCGGTCGGCCCAACTCTAGACCAAACCTTTAAAATTAACGTCCGGTTTTTGACTTTTAATATTTTTCTATGGTTTCTGACTGTTTTCGCTTTTGCTCACACAGTACCGGGCAGACTTGAACCGGTTCAACCAGTCCAACTGTCGGTTCGTAGTTTTTCGCAGAAAATACATTTTCTGACTCAGAAAAACCTACTGAGTCCAAAAATCACGTTTAGATCCTCAAATTCCCACTCTAAATTTTCGGATCCGGTTTTGGGCAATAAAACTATTCTATTCTAATTAAACGATTTTTTGTGAAAACTCCGGTTCTTACATTTCTCATTTTCGGCATCGACTTTGCAGTTTTCTCTCCTCTCTTTGATCTTTGTATCTGCTATTATGGAAAAATCATATGTTTATGCTGCCACAGACAGAAAGGATGAATTCTGTCGTAATTGTGATCATTCTGGGCACTTCTTCTCAGACTGTCCTTCTGTTGAATGTCACAAATGTCAACAGAAAGGTCACATTAGCTACAATTGTCCACAAGTGTTCTGCCATTATTGCAAGCTATCGGGACATCTTATTACTGCCTGTCCTACTCGCCTACCACGTCCTGATCACCTCAAGCATGCTTCGCATCCCAACTTCTCCAAAAATGTGTCTGCTTCTACTGTTGCTGCTACTACTAAATCTACCACCTCTGTTCCTCTCAACCTGTCTCCTGTCTCTCTATCTGATATTGCGTCTCTTCTTAAGCATCTTCTCTCCCTTTCTGGTAATACTTCTGCTGGTTTTTCGACTCCTCCAGGTAATTCTACATGGTACTTTGATTCCGGTTGCTTTAATCACGTGTCCCCTTTGCGTCATCTCTTCTCGTCTTTGTCTATCACTACAAATGTACCTTCTATCAATACTGCTAATGGTTCCCTCTTGCACATGACACACAAGGGTTCTATTTCCCAGTCAACTCTTAATTTTTCTGATACTTATTATATTCCCAAGTTGAACTTTAATCTTATTTCTGTTGGTCAACTTGTTGATCTCGGTTTTAATGTCACTTTTTCCCATTTCTGGTTGTCATATATAGGATCGTCGGATGGGACAAATTATCGGGACTGGACGTAAGGTCGGAAGGTTATTTGAACTCGAGAATCTTCATATTCCTTCTGTGCCAAATCTCTGTGCTACTTCTTTCTATCTACCATTCACTTGTGGTATCAATGTCTTGCCCACAGCTCCTTAGAAAAATTACGTCCTCTTGTTTCTCAGGGTATTTTGGGTCAGGTTCCTAATGAATCTTTTGATTGCATTTCTTATCAAACTGCCAAACAACCTGCTTTATCTTTTCACAATAATTCCTCTCTTGCTTGCTCTCCTTTTGATCTTATTCACTCTGATGTTTGGGGTCTCGCTCTCACTGCTTCTATGGGAGGAGCTCGATACCTTGTCATTTTCATTGATGATTTTTCACGCTTTACTTGGGTTTATTTGATGACTAATCGCCATGAGTTACCTCAGATTTATATTAACTTTGCCACCATGACTAAAACTCAATTTTCCAAGGTCATTAAGATTTTTCGACGCGATAATACTATGGAATACCGTGATTCCAAACTTTTACCTTTCTTGCAGAATAGGGCGCTTTGTCTGAGTTTTCTTGTTTTGGTACGTCTCAACAAAATGGATGAGCTGAATGCAAACACTATCACATTCTTGACTCTATTCATGCAATGCTTCTTTCTTCTTCGTGTCCTGCGCATACTTGGGGTGAAGCTGTTCTTACTGCTGTTCATGTTATCGATATACTTCCTTCTTCTGTTATTGGTAACGTTACTCCCTTTGAGCGTCTTTATCATACCTTCCCATATTACAGTTCTCTTTGAGTTTTCGGTTGTGTCTGTTTTGTTCTTCTTCAGCCTCATGAACATAGTAAACTTGAACCTCGGGCTCGTATGTGTTGTTTCCTTGGTTATGGCACTAAATACAAGGGTTATTGGTGTTGGGATCCTCTCTCTAAACGTATTCGTATATCTCGTCATGTTGTCTTCTGGGAGCATCACATGTTTTCTCGGTTCTCCTCCTTTGAGTCCATTCCTCTTACTCAGTCACCTTTTTTCACTAACCTCAATGTTGATCTTTTTCCTAGTGACGATTCTACAGGTTCTATCTTGAATCACCCTCTACAGCCTCCTGTTCTTCTGCCTTCTCCATCTCCCGATGATTCTAAACCGGACGACGATCCTGCTCCTACCGTCATGCCTCCTCCTTCCACTCGTTCTTCTAGGGTAAGAAATCCACCTCCTCATCTTCTTGATTATCATTGTTTTTCTACTATTGTTCATCAACATGAACCTAAGTCATTCAGAGAAGCCTCCACAAATCCAAATTGGCAACAAGCAATGCAGGAAGAAATACATGCACTTGAAAAAGCATACACTTGGGATTTGGTTGATCCTCCTTGTAATCAGGAAGTTATGGAAAGTAGATGGGTATACAAGATCAAGACTCACTTTGATGGCTCTATTGACCGTTATAAGGCATGATTGGTTGCTCAAGGTTGTACGCAAGAGTATGGTATTGACTATGAAGAGACTTTTGTTCCTGTTGCTCATTTCACATCTATTCGAGCTCTTCTTGCCATTGTTGCGGTAAAAAATGGTCTCTCAGTCAGATGGACGTGAAAAATGCATTTCTTAATGGAGATTTGAAAAAGAAGGTTTATTTGAAAACCCCGCCGGGTTATCCTTGTCCTTCTAGCAAAGTTTGTCTCCTTTGCAAGACACTTTATGGTCTTAAGCAAGCTCCTCGCGAATGGTTTGACAAGTTTAGCACCACTATATGCAATCTTGGTTTCACTTGCAGCCCTCATGAGAATGCTCTCTTTATTCATAAAAGTGAACATGGAGTTGTTCTTCTGCTTTTGTATGTTGATGACATGATCATTATTGGAGATGATGTTGATAGTATCTTTGATAACAAAGCCTCCCTTCACCGTATTTTTGAGATTAAAGATCTTGGTTCTCTCAGTTATTTTCTTGGTCTCGAGGTCATATCCATAGATGATGGTATCTATCTCTGTCAAGCTAAGTATGCTTCGGATCTTCTTACTCGAGCCGGTATAACAGATAGTCGAATTAAGTCTACTCCTCTTGAGCCTAATGTTCGTTTTACTCCTATGGATGGCACTGTTTTGGATAATCCTACTCTTTATTGACAGTTAGTTGGAGGACTAGTCTACTTAACTGTCACCCGACCAGACATTGCCTATCCGGTTCATGTTCTTACCCAGTTCTTGTCAACTCCTCGTACTACTCACTATGCGGCAGTTCTTCGCGTTCTTCGCTACATCAAAGACACCCTATTTCATGGCCTTTATTTTTTTGTGCATTCATCTTTATCCCTTCAGGCGTACTCAGATGCTGATTGGGCTGGTGATCCCACTGATCGTCGTTCTACTACTAGTCATTGTTTGTTTCTTGGCGACTCTCTCATTTCCTGGCGAGCTAAGAAGCAAACGTTCACTACTCGATCAAGCACGAAAGCTGTATACCGTGCTCTCGCTGACACCACTGCTGAGGTTGTCTCGATTCGTTGGCTTCTCAAAAACTTGGGTGCACCGCAGTCGTCCCCAACTAATGTTTTTTGTGACAACCGCAATGCTATTTAGATTGCCCATAATGATGTGTTTCATGAACGCACAATACATATTGAGATTGACTGTCACTTTGTTCGGCAACGCATCTTTATTGATGCTGTTCGTCTCATCGCTGTTGGAACACTGGATCAGACTGCTGATATCTTCACGAAGGCTCATCATCTGACTCGTTTTCGTACTCTGGCATCCAAACTCAAGTGGTATCCTTAACTCTCACTTGAGTTTAAGGGGGATGTTAGAGAATAAATTAAAATCAATATTAGATCAATTAGTATCATTTATATTTATATAGCATATCTGTATATTATTTATAAAATTGTATATTTTTATTATTTTGATTCTTCTAGCACTTATATATATCTTTTGTACATTATACTTTTTAATATACTGAATAATACACAAAAACACTTATTTAAATTTCTCACTTATTTCTAACCATTTTCCTTGACCGATGCGATTATTTTATATATCTTTTAAAATACTAGTCTCAAAGTCTAAGCTATCTTAAAAAACAATATTGTTAATTTTTGTGTATCTTCTAAATTACTCTTAATTTTTATCATTTTATTTTTTATGATAATAGTTAAAAGAATTTTACTGCAAAGTAACTAAAAAATAATATATAAATAAAAAATATCTTATCTATTAGAATAGTAATCAAAAGGATTGATAGATATACACAAACAAAAGTGAGTTTGTATTTCTTCATTTATCTTTTGTTTTTTAAGGTTTTTCGATCTTTTCCCTTCTTTTGTCTTTTTCTCTTAAATAGAACCAGGCCAGGGCCAGGACCACTCTTATCTGGTGGATCTAAGTATCTAACGATTATCAATAATAATAATAATAATAATAATAATAATAATAATAGAAAGAATCTAATGTACGTTGTGGGAAAGCAAGCGCATATAGAATTAAAAGAATCTTCACTGTTGGCTTCTCCCTTTCTTCATTGGCCGTTTGCTATTCCTATAAAAGAGAACGAAGTAGCGATGATATACTGATAGAGCCACATAGCTACCTAAATATTTCTCAATATAAGAGTTGAGAGGTATATATATATATATATATATTCATTCATCAAGTAGCAATTTAAGTACTATTAAAAAACTGTTTGTAATTTTTTACATAAAATATATACAATTTAAGTTTTATTAATTTAAAAAGATACTATTTATA
Organism: Arachis hypogaea; assembly: GCF_003086295.3. Classification (NCBI taxonomy): domain Eukaryota; kingdom Viridiplantae; phylum Streptophyta; class Magnoliopsida; order Fabales; family Fabaceae; genus Arachis; species Arachis hypogaea. The sequence goes on from NC_092054.1 coordinate 140,895,250, forward strand.
ATGATTACAAATTTTATTACATAAAATATATGCAATATCTGAAACTGAAAAAAATTATTATATAAATTTTACAAACAGTTTTTTTTTTTTTTTTTGTAAATTACATAAAATAAAATATGTGCAATATCTGAAATTTTATATACATGAATTTTATTTCTCGAATTGTATAATTTTTTTAAATAGATTCTCGTATTATTAAAAACATTTTTATTTAAATAGCACAAAAAGTTTGACAATTTTGTACAAGAACTGTTTTAAACTATCCTTCAATGGTACAAACAAAATTATATTTTGAATATATCCCCAAAGGTCAAAGCTGAAGACGACGACACTAACCTACAGCTCATGCGCACAGCTCAAGAGTAAAAGACACGTGTAACGTGTTTGATTGTGCCAGGCGTATCCAAACTCGCCCCTTTTCTGTTCTTTCTTAGGGCTGGCAATGGGTAGGGTAGGTTAGGGTTTGGACCATATTTTAATTCTACCCGCGGATTAAAAATTTTATTAAAATTCTATTATATTCTATTCGCAGATTGAGAATCTCTCAACCTTAATCCTACCCACACCCTAAAATTCTAAATCCTACCCTACCATATCTTATCCGTAGAAATATCAAAATTTTTTAAAGTAAATATAAAATTCAATTTCGAATTTTATACATATTAATAACATAAAAAATAAAAAATTAATGCTCTAAATTACTAAATTAACTAACTAATTTTAGTAGTTGTTCATTTATTATAAGTCATTACATAAGAGAGATTGTGGGTTCAACTCTTACTTCCTTCACTATATACCTAATTTTTATAAAATATGTATTATATATGAGATGTGAGTAGAATAGAGTAGAATACATCCTAATCCTAAACCCGTACCTTACCCTACTCTACTCGCAGACATACCCAAACCGTATCCTACCCTATTTACAGGGAGTCGGGATTCCTTCCTATATAAGGAACCAAGTAGCCAGGACCAGGATATACTCATACAGCCACATTGCTGCCTTAATATATTTCTCGAAGACTTTTATCCATATCCATATATCGTAGTAAGTCGTTCTTTTCTTTTCTTTTCTTTTCTTTTCTATATACTTATTCCATGCATGTGTTTGCTATGTGCTAACTGCAGAGAAGACTTGAAGACGTGAGAAGCCGCAATCTGTTCTTCTCCGATCCATACTTGAATAGCATGCCTGTACACATGCAAACCCTTCACATGGTTGGTGGCTTGGGAGAAACAAGCTATGCATCCAACTCTTTGATACAAGTACATACTCGCATACATCTCTCAAACCATTAATTAGCAATATATATTTTTTCCAATATGTATTGGGCAGGTTTGTTTACGAAAACAGAATAATACAAAACACTAGAAATAAGATACAAAAAATAGATACATAAAATTTTATATTCTAGAAATAATTTAAAAAATAACGGCGGTTTGAACCATTATTTTAATCAATTGAAAAACGTCGTTTTATTTAAAAATAATGACGGTTTAAATTGTCATTTTAACCTATTTAAAAACTGTCATTTTAACTTAGAAAACTGTTGCGATTTTTTAAAAATCGTCGTAATAACCAGAATTATGTCGCTTTTTAAAATCGCCGTGCCTGGTAATAATGGTGGTTCAAACTGCCGTAAATACTAAAAAAATTACCATTTTAACAAGAATTTTGTGTAGTATATCTTGTATTCTGTTTGGTGATAAATTAGAACAAATTATGAAAATTTAATTTATTTTTATTTTTTTATCCCAAAAATTTAAGAAAAAATATAATTATAAAAAATTTAAAAAATAATAAAAAAATAAAAAAAATAAATTATGTCTATTAATATTTCTGTGTTCTTTCTATTAGAATAGACATAAAATACACTAATTCAATATCTCTAAATAAAATATCTCTATTTATATCTCATTTGTCAAAAATAATTTTGTAGCTCAATATTTATGTTTGAGCGTCTCGTCCTTATAAACAAACATAATTTATATGTTTTTAACTAATGTCTCCATGCTATGGTGGCTATAATAACTATTTAAGTAATTTTAAATTAAAGTCATATATTTTTTAAATCTGGTAATAATTTGTTTAAGTAACGTTTTATAAAAAATATTATTTTAATTTTAATAATACTTTTTAAAATAATATAATCATCATAATTATCTTAATATAATTATACTAAGATGATCCTTTTAATTATATATTTAAATCGTGATTTTAAACTATTATTTATGATCAAACAAAAAATTCTCATAGTTTTGAATCATGATTTATGAATAAACAAAAAATACATATAAAATTTGATTTTAAACCATAAGATCAAACAAAAAATTCTCATAGTTTTGAATCATGATTTATGAATAAACAAAAAATACATATAAAATTTGATTTTAAACCATAATTTGATTAAACAGTAAGTTTTCATAAATTTTGGTTCTAAACCACGACTTATACAAAAAAAAAAAAAGTTTAATTATTCTATTGATCTTTATAGTTTTGTTCAATTTTTAATTAGGTGTCTATACTTTTTTTTAATTGAGTTTTTGTACTAATTTTTTTTAATTGAATCTTTAAATTTTATTTTTCTTTTATTTGAGTTCCTGCACTAATTTTTTTTTATTTGAATTCCTATATAATTGAATTAATTAATGTCAAGAGAAATCTAATTGAAAAAAAAATTGGTGTAGTGACCAAATTAAAAGAAAAAAATGTATAAGAATCTAATTGAAAAGTTTTCGAAACTATAGAAACTAACAAAGTAATTAAACCTAAAAAAAAATACATATAAATTGTGTTAATTTGATGTTTGATTTTATGTTGACAACTATACCAACCAGTTAAATTTTACGATTGCTTGAATCGATACGAAAACAAATAAGTAAATAAATGAACAAATAAATAAATGATCATAATTAATCTAATTTTACTTCAATATATATACCAACCATACATGTAATATATTTAACTTATACAGGCTATTTTCATTGGTCATTTATCTAAATCCCTCTTAGAGCCTTGCTTGCTAGTCCTTTTTTCCTAGGGTTCTTACAACAATAAATTTAAAAAGTGAATTACATTTATAATTCTAATAAACTTAATAAAAGGATCATTGATTTAACATAACGTCAAGAATTAAATATATGCAATTTTCTAATCCTTTTATTTTTAGTCTTTTTCATTCTTATATTTCTCCTTATTGATTTTCTTTATTGTCATAATTTTTTGGTCAGGTTCGTTTTCTTATAAATACTCGTCGTTTAAAATTTACGGTTTAAACGTCTAAGTTAACGAAATATATAGAATATATTAATTTTTATGTATCACGGTTATATTCGTTTTATTTATTTAAAATTCATATCTTCGTTTCATTTATTTAAAATTTATGTTTTATTTTGTTTATTACATAAATAAAATATAATTATAATTATTTAGTTTATACTCTAAATAAAATAAATAATTAAATACAAAAATTTAAATTGTATTCAAATTATCTATATCATATTAAATAAAATATTTAAAATGATTATTTTAAAAAAATTCCATCATAAACACTATATTCATAAACACTATATTTACAGTTGTATTCGTTTTATTTTAAAATTTGTGTCTTATTTTATTTATAGTGTAAATAAGATATAATTATATTGAATTTCACCTGAAGTTAATATATAATTGATAGTCGTTAGATAAAAATTTAGTCAAATCAGTTAAATTATCAATTAAATTATTTAACCATTTTTAATTATTAATTTCACGTAAAATTAACTGGACTTGAATTTTTATCATAATTATAATTATCATAATTATTTTGTTTATAATATAAATAAAATAAATAATTAAATACAAAAGTTTAAATTGTGTTTAAATTATCTATATTATAATAAATAAAATATTTAAAATGATTATTTTAAAAAAATCAATCTTAAGGTGAAGACTTATATGTAATTGTCTTTATATGAAATTGATAGTTAAAAATCGTTAAATAATAATTTAATCAAATTTATCAAATCATCTAAGAGTCATACGTATCTTTATATAAAAATAACTGCACTAAATTTTTACTCAATTATAAACACTATTCATAATTTACAGAGACGGATTTAGGCACAGAGGAAGGGAGGGGGTCCTTGTCCCCAATGGATTTTGGTAACAAAAGTAATTATATTAATGTATATATATTTTGCCTCCAATGTAACGGTATTTTTGTTCCTACAGTAAGCTATAAAGTTTTATGAGATTTATGTTAAAAAAATTATTTCATTAAATTTAATATGCAATAATATTTATTTTGTTAAATTTAATTTAATATTAAAATTAAAAACAAATAAATAAATTAACTCAATACAAAAATTAATAAATACTGATAATGTACTTTCAGTTAATTAATTAGTTAATTATTAAATTAAATCTCAATTTTTTAAACATAAATAAAATTATTAAGAACTTTTTTCATCTTAAAAAACTAAGTGAGATAAGAAAAAATATTATTTATTAGTATTTTTTATTTTAAAATTATGTGATTTTATTTTAATTCTTAAATAAGTTGGTTTGTAACAACTGTTTTGATTGTAAAAAAATTATACCATAAATATCATAACAAATAAATTTTATAATTGAGTGGGAGATAATCAATTAAAAATTTTAATGACTAGCAAAATAGTTGTTTAAATATATATAATTAATTTTAATATATTAAAAGTATGTATAATATTTTACATAATTATTTAATTATTTTTGTTTTTTAATGATCTTTTACATAATAAATGTAAAAAAAATTACGTTACAATACATAAATTAAAAGGATGCATACATTCTTTTTTTTTTTTAAAAAAAAAGAGAAAAATAATTGTAAATTAAATTTTTATTATTTTATATTAATATATTTTTTAAATATAGATATATTTTTTTTTCTAATATTTATATATAATTTTAGTTTTAAATTATAAATATCAGTACATCAATAAACACTAAATTAATTAAAATAATAAGTTATTTATAATTTAACTAATAAATTTAAAATTAAAGTTTTAAAAATAACAAAAAAATTATATATTTTTTATTTTTATATTTCTATTAAATATAGGATAAATAATAATAGTTAACAAAAGTTATTTTAATATAATTTTACTTTTATTATTAAATTTTTTTGAGGCCATCCATGATTACAATTTACAAACAACATAGACTCCCCCATATATAACCCATAAATAATATTGAGATACAAAAGCACTTATCATTTGTTTTAGTGTCTTGGAAATAGCAAGAACATGCTACTAACCAATAAGAATTTTGCATGTGAACTTAACTTTTTAGTGTTTTTTCTTTCATTTATTGACGGTGTAATTGACTTCATTAACTATTAATAGAAGAATATAATTATTAATTGGGATTTTATTTTACATAGATTTGATGAATTATTCCATGTGTGTAGAGAGAGGGGGTATTGAAGACACAACCAATTCTTGAAGAAGCAATAATGAATGTGTATGGCAACGACCTTTCAAGTTGTTTCAGATTGGCTGACCTAGGATGTTCTTCAGGGCCAAATGCACTTCTTGTGGCATCTAATATTATTGCCATTGTTGATGCAATTAGCCACACTTTGAACCGTGACCCTCCAGCACTTCAATTCTTCCTCAATGATTTGTTTGGCAACGATTTCAACAGCATATTCAAGGCACTTCCTGATTTGTATAAAAGAATGGAACAAGAGAAAGGACCAAGATCTCGTCCTTGTTTCTTTAATGCTACCCTTGGCTCCTTCTATGGCAGGGTTTATCCCTCCAACTCCATCAACTTTTTTCATTCCTCTTTTGGTCAACACTTTCTTTCTCAGGTGATTGTTTTATGGTGCATGTTATGGTGGTCGTTATTATATCACTCTAAGGTTGCTTTTGATTTCGAGAAAAGGACATAACGGAAATATTGAAAACAAGATAGATAGAGACACAAAAATTAATTTTTTTTGTATTTTGTTTAATAATAAATTAAAATAAATTATAAAAGTTTAATTTAATTTTTTTTTATAAAAAATTAAAAAAAATATAATAATAAAAAATTTAATTATAAAAATAATTTATGTCTCTTTTATTAATGTCTATGTATGTATCTTTTCTATTAGCTATTTAACTTAAAACAAATAAATTATACATCCTTTTTTTAATAGACCTATTATAGTGATGAGCTCAAATCACACTTACGTGATTGTGCAAATAGATAAGTTAAAATAAATGAATTATATATATATATATATATATATATATAAATAAAGGATACAAAATATATAAATTTAATATTTTTAGCCACAATTTTTTTGTTCATTTTTTTTATTAAATATGATTTTATTTTTTTGTATTTCTGTCTAAGTGTCATGTGTCTATAAATAAAAATAGCCTAATAATTACACAATTTTAAGTAGGTACATTTTAGTATGGTTATGTATACTATTGTGTTTACGATATTTTAAAAAGTGTTGTTAAAAATTAAAGTAATATTTGTTATTATTTTACAATATTTTTTAATTTGAAAAATAAAAAATATTATTTTAAAAAGTACGACTTTAATTTTAATATTATTTGTATAACCATCATAGTCACAAAAACATCTTCATACTATAATGTGCCATACCTTTTAAGTATTGCCAAAATAAAAGTAACTATTTTTTAATATTTAAAAATATTTTTAATTTAAAAAGTAAAAAAAATAAATATATTTTTTATCGTTAAAATTTGATAAAAAATTTAAAAATATTTTTAAAATTTATTTTTTTAATTTTGTTCAAAAAATTTTTAATTTATATCAAATGTACGTACCTTTTCAACAAATGTTTTAAGAAACTTAGGATCAATTTAAGAACAACTTTATAAAGATTACCTTAATACAAACAACTCAGATACAAATTTTTATTGTTAGGTCTAATTATTAAATATTATTGTTGAATTAGTTTTAAACTTCTTGATAATTTAATTGTTAGAGGTGGTATATTTCATGCATTTCTAAGACAAAATTAAAATAAAATAAAATTTAAATATATTCTAAAATTTTTAAAAAATTGTTAAAATAAAAAATTATACTTTATCTAAAATAAAAATAAAATAAATATTGTAAAAATATATATAAGAAATGTGTCCTTAATTAATTTTAAGAACCCATTTTAAATATTGTTAAAAGTTTCATACACTTCACCTTAGCTTTATACCTTCCAAACATCTAGCAATCAAGGCTATCTAAAATAAAGTTGACTTATTTTATATATTAAAAAAAAAATTGTGAATCATTTTTTAACATTTAAAAAAAATGTTAAACCTTGACTTTTTTTTCTCAGCGTTTGCAATTTGAATTTCTTGCAATATATATGATAGATATCGTTGTAATTTGTTTATTTCTCTTGTGCATGCTTCTTGACAGCCACCAAAAGGGTTGAAGAAGGAGGGAGAAGAAGTTAACAAAGGGAACACTTATTTTACAAGCACTACTCCGCCGGCAGTGTACAATGCATATTTGAAGCAATTCAAAGAAGATTTCAACGTGTTCTTGAAATCACGTTCGGAGGAGTTAGTGCCTAATGGAGGCATGGTCCTCGTTTTCTTTGGCAGAGATGCTAAAGATGAAACCAAAAGCATGATAACACCTTGGGCACTAGTTGGTATCGTACTCAATGACATGGTCCTCGAGGTAACATATATGCTGCATGCCAAGGTTACCGATAGATCTAGAAAATTTTGACACGATAAAATATATATAATACAAAAATAAAATAAATTTTTACAATAACTTAATATAATAGAAACAAATTTATTAATAAATAAGAGTTAATAAATACTATTATATATATCTTAATTTTTTTTATTTTTAATGGGACATTTGTCACCATAATTCACTATATAGATATGTTTATGTTAAATTGATTATTATTATAGTGGTTATAGTAGTTATATATTTTAATAATATATAAAATAATATTTTTTAATATTTAAAAATAAATATAAAAATATTACAAAATATAAAAATTTGTGTCCTTCTACTAGTTATCATAAATTCTACCTGTATCTTAATACTAGTTACTTTTGGTAGGTAATTTCAGTTTGTCTATTTTTTTATAAAATCTCATATGGTCTAAAATTAAAATCCTAATCATTTTTACCACTATGAAATAATTTTTATTTTTTAAAATTAAATTAGGTCTATTTAAATTTTTTAGCCTGAGGGATATGCATATTTTTCATTTTTTTAACACTGTTTTTTTTAATTATAGAAGTGTTGCTTAAGAACCTTAATAAGAAAATGCATGTATAATTGTATATACCCCAAAAGAATTATTATATCGAACGAAATAACAATTTTGAGTTTTCTATATATAGCTCACATATGAACATTTTTGTTCATTCGCATGTGTTACATTAATTCATATTAAATATTTGGTGCAGAACATTGTTGAAGAAGCAAAACTAGATTCGTTCAATTTTCCAATTTATGCTCCGACCATAGATGAAGTTAAGGAAACAATAGAAGCAGAAGGGTCTTTCAGTCTTGAGAGAATGGAATTGATCAAATATGGGTGGGAAGCAGGGCTAATTACTAATAATAGTAATGATGATGGGGAATTACTTGTCGATGAAGGAACCAAAGGTGAATACATTGCAAAATACGTTAGGGCCATAACTGAACCTCTGCTGAAGGCACACTTTGGTGAATCAATCATGGACCCACTTTTTATTAGGTATAAGAACAAGGTTGCCAAGCTGCTCGAGGTCCAAACATTGGGGCACTCTATTCTCGCCATGTTCATGACCAAAAAATGTTTGAATTAATTAATTACGTAGTTTGGAGAATAATAATAAAAGGGATATATCACTACAACAAATTTGAATTGAGGTAACCCTTTAAAACGTTGTCTATAATAAGAAAAAAGGCAACACTTTTCGACAAAAAGCAACGCTTTTTAGGGTTAGCTATACGGCCGTTACCTTTGGTCTAAGACAAATGTTTTTGTGTGTTAAAGGGAATCCTTTTTACGGCAACCTTCAAAAAACGTTGCCTTTTCTGAAAATAAAGTCACTCCGCAAAAGGGTTGCCTTAGAGCACCCAAACACAACGCTTGAGATGAGACGTTATAGCAACACTTTTTACGAGTTGTATTTTCTAATACATAATGCAACACTTGTCTAAAGTTTGTTAAGTTGCCTTTTTATATACCTAAAGCAACACTTGTGCAAATTTTTTCTAGTTGTTTTTTCATATACCTAAAGCAACCCTTGGCCAATTTTTTTAAGTTGCATTTTTTATATACGTAAAGCAACACTTGTCCAGTTTTTTTAAATTACCTTTTTTATAGACCTAATGCAACACTTATGTAAATTTATTTGCAGTTGTCTTTTTTTAATACCTAAAGCAACACCTTATTGAGTTTCTCTTAGATTCTCTTTTTTAATATCTAAAACAATATGTTTTTTACCTTTGTTATATTTATATGACATTTGAAGGATATATAACACCTACATTTGAATAAGCTAATAATATATATTGCATATATATAGAAAAGGTCTTCCAAGTACTAATTAACATACTTGCTAAGTTACCAAGTCAAATAAATAATAAACATAAACAAAATACATATTTTTCTGATGATGAACTTAAACCTAAAAGAAACTAAGTTTTCTACTTGAAACCAAAAAGACTTGGTGCTTCACCATTGCACCAAGAATTGCTTTTATGTCTTCAGAAAATTTTATCCAACAATAAGAAAGCTGCAGTCAAATTTAAATAAAAAAAATTATAGTCAAAATATTAGCTATACAATAACATGTATACTCAAGTGTTTCAACAATTTAGCACACATATACCTAATCATGATTTGGAATATGAGTCAATGGAGGAGGATGTCGAGGAACTAAATTTGGATCTTGTGCACTATTTGCAGACGATTCCTTAGATCGCAAGAGAGAAAGCGCTTCATCAATATTCATACCAGGAGAAGTTTGTTGCAGCATAAGTTTCACAATATCTTCCAATCCTTGCAGTCATTGCTTATGGTCGTCTAATTTAGTTTTTAAAGCTGTTACCTTCTCTTCACTTTATTTTTTGATTTCATCTATTTCGTTATTTTTCTTAAGAGAAGCTTTTGTAACAGTTCTTCCAAAACATCGGACTCTTCCTGGATTCTCTTTACAAAAAACTTTTTGAAATGCATTAGTAGAAGTTTCTCCAACTTCTTGAAAATCATCAAATTTATCCTATACACACAAACATATGATATGTCTATTTTTAGTGATAAAAATTCAATGAAAGAATCCAACAACCTATTGATAACTAATAGGGGCAGCAATCCAAAATAGCCATAAAACAGGCATAAAATAGCCATAGAACAGCAATTAAATCAGTCATAAAGCAGCCATGAAACAGCCATAAAACAACAACTATGGCAGCCATAAAACAGCCATAAAATAGCAGTCCATGATAGCCATAAAACAGGCATAAAATAGCCATAGAACATCAATTAAATCAGTCAGAGCAGCCATAAAATAATAGCCATGACAGCCATAAAATAGCCATAAAATAGCAGTCCGTGATAGCCATAAAACAGGCATAAAATAGCCATAAAACAACAATTAAATCAGCCATTATACAGCCATAAAACAGCAACCATGACAACCATAAAATAGCCATAAAGTGATACTAAAATAACAACCACGATAGCCATAAAACTGCCATAAAATAGCTGCCATGACAGCCATAAAATAGGCATAACATAGCCATAAAATAGCAACTAAATCAGCCACAAAACAGCCATGAAACAACCATAAAACAGCCACAAAGTAGATACTATAACAACAATCACGATAGCCATAAAATAGCAAAGAAGATAGCATCCATGACAACCATAAAATAGCATCTAAAACAAGAAAATTATAGAGTAACTTACAATAACAGCCTGTGTTTCTACATCAAGTATTTTTTCTTTTAGTCCATTCCGAGTTGCAACAAACATTTCAGCTTGATTTGGTTCCTCTTTGTTCTCTTTTTTCTCACGCTACAGACCAAGATAGCAATTACAAATTTATAACATACTAAAATTAGGGGAAAGTAACGAATAGAGAATTTTAACTCAAACTTGACCTTACCAAATCAACACGCACTCTTGCAAAATTGATTGGTCCCATTTTATGCCTCCATTGTTGCTTCTTGCGATTTTCAGAATTTATAGCACACATGGCCTATGTTTAAACTAAACAATGATGAAAAAAATATAAAAATTGAAAGAATTATACTTGATCATATCAAATAATAATAATTGAAATTCTCTAGCTCACTTTTAGCTGTTTCTGAGCACATGAATAATCTTTGAAGCCTGGGAATTAGGGGAAAGTGTCGCAACGTCTTCACAGCAACATTGTGAGATTTTTTTGAAGGCAAAATATCAGCTTCAACTACAGGATGCACGATCCAACGAGAAGCGCCACATTCATGACAAGATGTGTCCTTCTCATGCTCTTTCCAATACAGCAGGCAATTGTTTGGGCATGCGTCAATTTTCTTATAGTCAAGACCTAAGTCTCTCACCATAGTCTTGGCTTTATTGAAAGAAGTAGGAATATTTAAGTTAGGAAAAGTCTCTTTTAGCAACTCTAAGAGAGAAGTAAAAGATGCATTACTCTACCCGTGTTGACACTTTAACAAGTATAATCGGATGGTGAAAGACAACGTAGAAAATTCCTTGCAACCGGGGTATAGTTCTTTGCTAGCCTCTTCAACCAAGTTATAGAATTTCTTTGCTTCTTCATTCATACCTTCTTTTATCCTTTCCGCTTGTGCCACATCCCTAAATCTATCGTTCAACAAGGCGTCCATGTCGTCATACGAGTTAGTCTCAATTTCACTATCAATATCACTATCGCTATCGCTATCAACATCCATGCCGACTATGCTTTTTCCATGATGAACCCATTACTAAACTCAACTTTATCTCTCGGTAAACTCATCCAATCCTTTTCTAAGTCTTGGAAAAACTTAATTATTAATATATTGTTACTACTATTTAACCAAGCATGCAAATAATAATGTTCATGCATATTAAGTACATAAATCCATTAAAAAGGCACACAACAATATTATTATTAAAATTAAGAAACAATTATATTGCTTATCTAAAGGTAGACTAAATATCAAAAGACATTCAACATGAAAAAAAAACTGCACAAAGGTCATAATATACATATGAAAACCTACAAGTATAAGCAAGATAAAAAAATTTACGGAGTCATGGCTCAACAAATTGTAGTCTTCAAGTTCTAGAATGTCCACCAATGTTCCTTAAATTCCTCTGAAGCAATCTTTCTCTATAACAGAGTAAAGTATCAAATTTACATTATTCTTTATAAACAATTTAACTTAATCAAAGTGGCAAATAGAACAACCAATTGAAAAATAATAATCGATTCTATATGAACTTGTTAATTCACCTAATTATGAAAATTAATAATTTTTTACTTTACATTAAAAATAAATTAATCACTTTAACTTTAAAAGTTATACACCTGAATTCTAATGCCTTTTAGGTGTGTATATTCTAAAGATATTAAATCCCTGACCATGTTTTTGTGAAGACATAAATTTCTAAGCAAAAGTAAGTACTGACAGGGCTTTGACCACCGAAAAAAGAGTGGCATAAGTCGTTCTATTGAATAATAGAAGTACCCATGTGTTTCAACAAAAAAAACTATATGAGTATTTAATTTCTGTTTTTTTTTTTTTGAAAAACTAGTTTTAAAACTTGATTTTTTAACCAAAAATCCAAATTTAAAACCAGTTTTTGAAAATCCAATTTTAAAACCAATTTTTTCAACCAAAAATCCAGTTTTAAACTAGTTTTTAAAAATCTAATTAGGGATAAGTACGATTTTGGTCTCTCACGTTGAGGGTCAGAATCGAAATCGTCCCTCGTGTATATTTTGATTTAAAATCACCCTTAACGTGTTTTTTTGTATTAAAATCGTCCTTTTTAATAAAATTTTTAATTTTATTCCTAAACTACCCCTAATTCCCAGCGAGCCACCGCTCCCCCTCTCCCCTTTCTTCTTCCTCTTCTCTCATTTCTTCTCTGTCCCCTTGCCCCACTCTCCTCTCCTCTGCCACGGAACAGCTGCCGCACCCCTCAGTGACGGCGTTGCCACCCAACCTTCGCCACTGCGCCCTTACCGGCGTCCCAACCCGTCACCACCCCCTGTCCGAACCCTAACCCAGCCAACCACCTCCGCGACCCTCTACCCTCTTCACCCCCTCGCGTCTCCTTTCAGCGTCGAACCACCATCACAAACCAACCTCCCCATGGCCGAACCATTGACCCGTAGCCTCCACCATCGACGAGCCATGGCGACCCAACCCAGCGCCGCCGCGGAGTCCAGGCCCCTCCCCTTCGTGCGAAGCCCTTTCCCCTTCCCCTTGCTCCATCGCTCCTCCCACTATCTTCGAAGGTTAGAACAGGGCAAAATCCCTATTTCCATTTCACTGCGTCCTGACCGCTGCCACGTCACCAGCGCCACCACTAGGCTAGCTGAGTTGCTCCGCCCGTTCCTCACCACCACGTTTCCTTCTCCTTCCCTGCTCCAATTTTCTGCTTCCCAGGTGGTTAGAAAATCTGAGCTGGATAGTGGATTTAGGTTTTTTGTTTTGATTAATGCTGCTGTTTGAAAATGTTGCTGTTTCATTGATTTGCCCAGTGCTAAATTGGCTTGTCTGATTCTGCTGCACCCCTGTCTCTTGCTGCTGTGCTTTTGTTCATGGCGGTTTGGAGTGAACCAACTGTTAAATATTGTTAATGGTTGCTTGTGCAGGGATGATTTTTGCTCAATGTATGAATTTAAGTTGTTATTGCTGCTGAGTTCTTGTTTCAATGTGACCTTCATTGTTGGATTCAGTTGGGTGTAATTGTTTGAATTCTTATTGCTTACTTGTAATTGGTTGTTGAATTCAACAAATAGAATATTGCCTGAATCCATCACTTTTGTTCATTGTACTATTTTGGTGCTGTGTCTTCCTTCTCCTTCCCTGTTCCAATTTTCTGCTTCCCAGGTCTCAATTTTTTCTCTTTTGTTTATTCTGTTTCTGCTTCTCTGTGTGGAGGTGGAGGTGGAGGGGATGGGCGGGGGGTGGAGGGGATGGGCGGGGGGTGGGGGGAAGGGGGAGACGGAGAGGGGGAGGGGACGGGTGGGGACGCGGGTTGGGGGGAGGGGGCGGCAGTGGCATTGGTGGTGGTGTTGGTGGTGGTGGAGTGGCAGTGGGTGTTGATGATGATGATGATGGTGATGATGATGTTGATAATGGTGGTGGAGTGGCAGTTGGTGGTGGTGGTGGTGGTGAAGGAAGTAATTATGTTGGTAGTGGTAAGGGTATTTTTGTCTAAAAAAATTTAAAAGGACGATTTTAATACAAAAAAATACGTTAGGGATGATTTTAAATCAAAATATACACGAGAGACGATTTCGATTCTGACCCTCAACGTGAGGGACCAAAATCGTACTTATCCCATCTAATTACTAAAAAATCTACTTTTAAAATCACTTTTAAGACATGAGACACAAAAAAGCAGAGAAAGTGCTTCAAATCAGACACTATAAATGGTTTTAAACAGTTAATTACTGCCTCCATTACTTCACATACAAACACAAATACAAATGTGAAATACCAATCCATGTCATGATTAAAACCAAAACAAATGATGAACGGAATACATATGTTTTAGCCTTTCTGTAGAGAGAATAATGGTAACTCAGGTGAAGGTATATATCACAAGATTCCAAGCAGTATAATAATTAAATAAATAAAATTTCTCTATGGTTAGAATTTACTTTCAATGTGATAGATTATATTACTTTTAGGTAAAATGTAAAATTAAAATTATGTTGTTAACTGTGTAGTTCCTTAACAATGTAAACAAGTTAAAAGCTTATTATAGTTAGAACTTAGAAAAGAGAAGTATCCATCAACCGAAATAATAGTAGGTCATTAGCACTTTTCAGTTTTTGTCACAAAAGAGCAACTACTGCACCCTTTTTGAAAATGGAAAATTAGCATGAATATATCCTTTTAATTGGGTAGAATTAGGCATAATAATGGTTATAAACACGTTGCAAGTAAAGATCTTATGTCTGAAAATCCAGTTTTAAACTAGTTTTTAAAAATTCAATTACCAAACCAGATTTTTTAACAAAAAATCCACTTTTAAAACCACTTTTAAGACATGAGACACAAAGAAGTAGAGAAAGTGCTTCAAATCAGACACTATAAATGGTTTTAAAACACACTAAAACTACAGTTAATTGCTGCCTCCATTACTTCACATACAAACACAAATACAAATGTGAAATACCAATCCATGTCATGATTAAAACCAAAGCAAATGATGAACTGAATACATATGTTTTAGCCTTTCTGTAGGGAGCATAATGGTAACTCAGGTGAAAGTATATATCACAAGATTCCAAGCAGTATAATAATTAAATAAATAAAATTTCTTTATGGTTAGAATTTACTTTCAATGTGATAAATTATATTACTTTTAGGTAAAATGTAAAATTAAAATTATGTTGTTAACTGTGTAGTTCCTTAACAATGTAAACAAATTAAAAGCTTATTATAGTTAGAACTTAGAAAAGAGAAGTATCCATCAACCGAAATAATAGTAGGTCATTAGCACTTCTCAGTTTTTGTCACAAAAGAGCAACTACTGCACCCTTTTTGAAAATGGAAAATTAGTATGAATATATCCTTGTAATTGGGTAGAATTAGGCATAATAATGGTTATAAACACGTTGCAAGTAAAGATCTCATGTCTGATGTTTATCAGTTACCATTATGCGCTGTTATTCATCTGAGTTTTCATATCAGGAATAATTATAACTTTAATTAGCATGCATCTTAATTAGGAAAAACAAATAAAATCAAATAATTGGTGAGCGCAAGAAGAAAACAAATTACTTGGTGAGCTACGACGGCAGAAGCGTTGATCGGAGAGAGTGATGATGTGAGTTGCCTGCTCCAGTGCCGATGCCAGTTGTGAAGAGGAGGAGGCGAGACAGGGGAAGAAGAGGAAGAACGAGAGGGGTTTCTCGAAGGTGACCGCGTACGTGGAGCCGAGACAGGAGGGGGAGAAGCCGTGGAGCAGCGTCCGTGGAGACGATGACCACGAAGGAGAGCACCGCGCCGACGCCCTTGAAGGAGAGCACCGCAACGCACCGACGCCTATGAAAGGGAGCACCGCGCCGCCGCTGATAGCACCGCAAACGAGACTGGACATTGTACGCGAACGGGTCCTCCTGCTGCCGTTTGTGTCGACTTTTGTGTTGATTAGGGAAGTTAGGGCTTATGGTGGGTGCTGGGCATAGTGATGAACTTACTGAACCAAGCAATAGTAGAGAAATGATTTACGGAAAACTAAAGGTCTTTCTTTTTTTTTCTAAGTTATTATTTGATTGGAAAGTAATTATTGGGGGGGAATGGATGAAAAGTTTTCCTCTAAAATTTTTAGCTATCAATGATTTTAGGCAACATTTTATAAAAGTTATTTATTTAATTTTTTTGATAACTCTTATAAAATGTTGTATTTTTATTTAAAAATGTTGCCTTAAATGTTTTATATTGTAATATTTTTTAAGTGTTGCTTTAGATATTAAAGACAACAATTTTTGTGGGTGACCAAAAAATTTGTTATCTTTGCCTTACTCAAAGGCAACTCTTAAAAAATGTTGTATTCTTCTATCTAAGGCAATTTTTATTAAATGTTGCTTCGAATAAGGGTTATCTTAGGCAAAAAAATGTTGTAGTGTATATTGGTATCACCATTTATGTAGATATTAGAATATAATTAGTGAATTAGGTATAGATTAGTAAAGAAGTTGTTGATATTAAAAGATAATTAGTAGAATAGTTAATAGAGTTGTTAAGATTATTGTTAAAAATATTTGTATAAATAATTTTTTTGTATCAGTAAATTATATAATATATAAAAACATATTTTTCGAATCCTTTCTTATATTTTTCTATTTTGGCATTTAGAGTCTTGGTTTTTTTTATGAACTAATATTTTTCACTTTATTTTTTTTCTTTTTTCGACTATCTTTTTGCGTTGTATTAAATCATGAATCATCCTAAATTTTTTTTTACATCATTTTAAACTGAAAGAACAAAACATCACTCGAATATGAAATCACACGTACTATCGCCCCATTTTAATATCTGCCGCTAAAGTTGTTGCACGCATTTTCTTCTTCATTCTTACTGTAGTGTTTTTTCTCCTTTTCGACCATCTTTCCGACGTCTTTGATGAGTAACTCTTACCACATCATTATATTCATTCCTTTGTCTAGAGTCCAATGGATCCAAGATTTTTGCCTGTAGATCTCTAATGCCCTGCCACGTGCCTCTTAAAGCTGTTGTCCTTATCTCTCCTCAATCAGTTTTCAGATTAAATGTGGACTGTTTGATTAAGTGCTGCATTACAATTCAGATCTTTGTCACATGTCGTAGAATCACTTGTAAGCCCGGACCTGTTTCCTGTACCCGCGTGTCGACCCGACACGACTTGCGACCCGCATGTGCATTCGATTCGCGATGTTGACATGGTTCTCTCTACAATAAGGATTTGCCATGTGTCCCTTTGTTGCTAACGTGGCAGATCTACCTAGCTGCTAATGTGGCATCTCTATGTGGACCCCTCTTAAGATTTTTTGGTGTCCTCTTTTCAAAGTTTTCTTCTGTTTTTGCGATTGCTACTCCAATCTTTTTTCTTTTACATTTTATGAGAAATATTTAACTATTCTCATGGAGAAACCATATATCCTTCACCCAATTCCTATCATTCTTAATGGCTCCAACTATAACTATTGGGTTGGAGTCATGAGAGGATTTTTCAAAGGTAGTAAATTATGGCGTTATGTAACTAGTGATATTGTATATCGATAAACGGATAAATGCCGGTTAAGAATTTCTGAAAAGTATTTTCCAAAACAGCATTGCAAGTGCAGCCTTAACCGACAAAATTTTTACTATCAATTTCGAATATGTCACAATTAATAATAAATAACCGGAAGTAGAATCCCGGGTCGTTTCCCTAAGAGTTGACACAAGATGCAAATTATTGGTTAGGATTTTTCTGAATATTTTTGAAATTGAGAATGGAAAAATAAATAGCTAGAAATTAAAGCAATGGATAACTAGCAAGAGTTGATAATTAATCAAAATAAAAGGCCTTGGTTAGGGCAGAGAATTGGAATTTCTATCCTTGTTGTCTTTTCCAAGTGTAATGATAAAGGGTCATTACTCCCACTTAGTTATCCTCTAGCAATTGAAGGAAAGTCAAGTGGGCGTCACTAACTCTAGCTCACAAGTCCTAGTCACTTCATGGGGAAGGGCTAGAGTTGGTGAGATTTGAGCTAGCCGGCAATTTCCAGTTACAAATTAATACTTGGGTATAACAACTCAAGGAATTCCAATTACTCAACCCCCAACCAAGTTGTGAAATTTACTCCATTATCATGAATGCCATTTCCACAAACACATGGTGGGTGTAAATAAAAGACATGATAATTATGAGAAATTAATTAAATCAAAATTAGTAGTAACAATAATTAACAATGATCAAACAAGTAATAAAAATAAACATAAAAATAATTCAATGCATTAATAAAATTTAAGAGTAACAAGATCCAAACATGAATTCAATAACCAAATGGAAAATAGTGCTAAGGGAATTAAAGAAGAAACTAGAAATAAAATGACGAGGAATGAAGGAAGCAGCAGCTCTCTCAAGATCCAATTCGAAATAAAATAGGAATGCCAAAACCCTAGAGAGAAGTAGGAATTTTCTCTCACTAGAATTCAAAACTAATCAAAACTAAAGTGAAAAGTGAAGTGTCTCCAGTCTCAACTCCGTTCCACCCTCTAGTCTGCACTTTCGAGCTTGAAACTGGGTCCAAATCAGCCCAAAAATCGCCCACAGCGAGTTCTGTTAATTGCAGCACGTGACGCTCGTCACGCGTACGCGTCGGTGGGCTCTGCGCAAGGTCACGCCTATGCATCAGTCATGCGTACGCGTTAGTGGAAAACGGCTTGATCATGCGTATGCCTCGACCATGCACGCGCGTCGCTCTTAGCTCTCAAATCTTCAAATCCTTGTGTTCCTTCCACTTTAGCATGCTTCCTCTTCATCCTCTATACCATTCCTGCACTATAAATCCTGTAATCACTTAACACACATATCACGATATCGAATGATAATAACAGAAGATTAAAAATTAGTGATTTAAAGGCTTAGGAAGCATGTTTTCAATTATAGTACAGAATCAGGAAGGAAACCTAAAAATATGCAATTTACATGAATAAGTATGAGAGTAGTTGACAAAACCCACTCAATTCAGTCCAAAATATATCATAAAATGGTGGTGTATCAAATCTCCCCGGCAACGATGCCATAAATTGATAAGCGGATAAATGTCGGTTAAGAATTTCTGAAAAGTACTTTCTAAAACAGCGTTGCAAGTACAACCTTAATTAAAGAAATTTCCATTATCAATTTCGAATGTGTCACAATTAATAATAAATAACCGGGAGTAGAATCCCGGGTTGTTTCCCTAAGAGTTGACACACGATGCAAATTATTGGTTAGGATTTTCCTGAATATTTTTGAAATTGAGAACGGAAAAATAAATAGCTAAAAATTAAAGCAATGTATAACTAGCAAGAGTTGATAATTAATCAAAATAAAAGGCCTTGGTTAGGGAAGAGAATTGGAATTTCTATCCTTGTTGTCTTTCCCAAGTGTAATGATAAAGGGTCATTGCTCCCACTTAGTTATCCTCTAGCAATTGAAGGAAAGTCAAGTTGGCGTCACTAATTCTAGCTCACAAGTCCTAGTCACTTCATGGGGAAGGACTAGAGTTAGTGAGATTTGAGCTAGCCGGCAATTTCCAATTATGGATTAATACTTGGGTATAACAACTCAAGCAGTTCCAATTACTCAACCCCCAAGCAAGTTGTGAAATTTACTCCATTATCATGAATGCCATTTTCACAAACACATGGTGGGTGTAAATAAAAGACATCATAATTATGAGAAATTAATTAAATCAAAATTAGTACTAACAATAATTAAAAATGATCAAACAAGCAATAAAAATAAACATAAAAATAATTCAATGCATTAATAAAATTCAAGAGTAACAAGATCCAAACATGAATTCAATAACCAAATGGAAAAGAGTGTTAAGGGAATTAAAGAAGAAACTAGAAATAAAATGACGAGGAATGAAGGTAGCAGCAACTCTCTCAAGATCCAATTCGAAATAAAAATAGGAATGCCAAAATCCTAGAGAAAAGTAGGAGTTTTCTCTCATTAAAATTAAAAACTAATCAAAACTAAAGTGAAAAGTGAAGTGTCTCCAGTCTCAGCTCTATTCCAGCCTCTAGTTTGCACTTTCGGGCTTGAAACTGGGTCCAAATAAGCCCAGAAATTGCCCCCAGTGAGTTCTGTTAATTGCAGCACGTGACGCTAATCACGCATACGTGTCAGCCACTTGGTGAGTGTTTGGGCTGAGCTTGATTGATATCCACATGATAGGAGGCCTCTAGGGCGTTGAACGCTGGATAGAGGATCCTTTATGGGCGTTGGACGCTGGTCTTTTCTCCTTTGGGCGCTGGACGCCAGAATAGGGCAAATGGCTGGCGTTGAACGCCATATTTGGACCTTTAATTCTGAAGAAAAGTATAAGCTATTATACATTGCGGGAAAGCTCTGGATGTTAGATTTCCATAGCCATTAAGAACGCTCCATTTGGACTTTGGTAGCTCCAGAAAAGCTTTTTCGAGTGCAAGGAGTTCAGATCTGGACAACATCTGTAGTACTTTCTCTGTCTTTGAATCGGACTTTTGCTCCAGCTTCTCAATTTCAGCTAGAAAATACCTGAAATTGCATAAAAACACACAAACTCAAAGTAGAATCCAAAAATGTGAATTTTGCACTAAAACCTATGAAAACTTAATAAAACTTAAACAAACGTACCAAAAACTATATGAAAATGATGCCAAAAAGCATATAAAATATCTGCTCATCAGAACACCAAATTTAAACTGTTGCTTGTTCCCAAGAAACTAAAAACAAAGTAGGATAAAAAGAAGAGTAAGATACAATAAATCTCTAAGTTTTCAATGAAGCTCAGTTTCAATTAGATGAGCGGGACTTAGTAGCTTTTTGCTTCTGAATAGTTTTGGCATCTCACTATCCATTGAAACTCAGAAGTGTTGGCATCTTTAGGAAGATAGAATCCAGATAATATTATTGAATCTCCTAGTTTAGTTCTTTTTGATTCTTAAACACAACTTTTTAGAGTCTTGGCCGTGACCCTAAGCACTTTGTTTTTCAGTATTACCACCAGACACATAAATGCCACAGACACTTAACTGGGTGAACCCTTTTGGATTGTGATTCAGCTTTGCTAGAATCAACAAATAGAGGTGTCCAGAGTTCTTAAGCACACTCTTTTTGCTTTGGATCACGACTTTAACTGCTCAGTCTCAAGCTTTTTACTTGACACCTTCACACCACAAGCATATAGTTAGGGATACTTTTCGTTTGAAGTGCTTAGGCCAATATTTTGTTTCTTTTAGGCCCTTTTAACTATTGATTCTCAAAGTCTTGGATCCTTTTACCTTTGACTTTTGGTTTAAAGGGTTATTGGCTTTTTGCTCTTGCCTTTTGGTTTAAAGAGCTATTGGCTTTTTCTGCTTTTTATTTATTTTGGTTTTCTCGCATGCATATATATATATATATATATATATTTTCCTTTTCTTTTTACTTTTTGCTACTTTTTCTTGCTTCAAGAATTAATTTTTGGATTTTTTAGATTATCAATAATATTTCACTTTTATCCTCATTCTTTCAAGAGCCAACATTCTTAATTCCAATTTCAAATATGCACTTTTCATTCATACATTCAGAAAACAAAAGTAATGCCACCACATCAAGATAATTGAACTATTCTTAAGATAAACTTGAAATTCATGTATCTCTTAATTCTTTTCAAATAAAATTTTCTTGTAAGTAGGGTGAGAGATATATGAAATATTTTATAACTTTAAGACATAGATGATCATGCAATAAGAACAAGAGAACAGACAATAAAACATAACAGAAAATAGAAAAATGACATAAGGAAATGGGATTAAGAGAACGAATCCACCTTAGTGATGGCGGTTATTGCTCCTCCTTGAGGATCCAATGTAGTGCTTGATCTCTTCAATGTCACTCCTTTGTCTTTGTTGTTCTTCTCTCATAGCCCTTTGATATTCTCTAATTTCATTGAGGATGGTGGAATGCTCTTGATGCTCCATCCTCAACTGATTCATGTTAGAGCTTAATTCTCCCATGGAAGTATGCCATTGATCCCAGTAGCTTTGAGGAGGAAAATACATCCATTGAGGCATCTCAGAGATCTCATGCTGAGGCAGCTGCACAAGCTCATGTGCATGCTCTCTAGTTTGCTCCATCCTCTTCTTAGTGATGGGCTTGTCCTCCTCAATGAAGATGTCTCCTTTTATGACAATTTCAGCTGAATTGCATAGGTGACAAATGAGGTGAGGGAATGCCAACCTTGCTTTGGTGGAAGGCTTTTCAGCTATCTTGTACAATTCTTGAGGTATCACCTCATATACTTCCACCTCACTCCCTATCATGATGCAATGGATCATGATGGTTTTGTCAATGAACACTTCTGACCGATTTCTAGTAGGGATGATAGAGCATTGGATGAATTCCAACCATCCTCTAGCTATAGGCTTGAGGTCAAGCGTTCTTAGTTGAGTAGGCTTGCCTTGGGAATCCCTTTTCCACTGTGCTCCTTCCACACAGATGTTTGAGAGCACTTGATCCAGTCTTTGATTAAAGTTAACTCTTATAGTGTTAGGATGCGGATCTCTTTACATAAAAGGCAAGTTGAATGCCAACCTCACACTTTTCGGGCTAAAATCTAAGATTCTCCCTCGGACCATGGTGCTCCAATTCTTGGGATTTGGGTTCACACTAATGTCATGGTTTTTCGTGACCCATGCATTAGCATAGAACTCTTGCACCATTAAGATACCAACCTCTTGGATGGGATTGGTTAGGACTTTCCAACCTCTTCTCTGGATCTCTCTTCGGATTTTCGGATACTCATTCTTCTTAAGCCTGAAAGGGACTTCAGGGATCACCTTCTTCTCTGCCACTACTTTATAGATGTGGTCTTGGTGGGCTTTAATGATAAATCTCTCCATCTCCCAAGATTCGGAGGTGGCGGCTACAGCCTTTCCTTTCCTCTTTCTAGAGGGTTCTCCAACCTTGGGTGCCATAAGTGGTAATGGAAAGCAAAAAGCAACGTTTTTTCCACCCCAAACTTAAAAGCTTTGCTCGTCCTCGAGCAAAAATAAATAAAAGAGAGGAATGGAGTAGAAGAAGAAGAAAATAGAAGAAGATAGAGGGAGAAGAGCAATTCGGCCAATGGGCTTTGATGTGTATGAATGGTGTGTGTATGAATGGTTAGAATGAGGGGTATTTATAAGAGTGGGCTAGGGTTAGGGTTCAGTCATGGGTGGGGTAATTGGGAGGGAAATTTGATTTTGAAGTGGGTGGGGGTTGGTGGGAGTTATGATGGTTTTTGGGAAGAGATATAGATGTGATAGGGCTAGGGTTTATAGGGAAGAGTGTATGGGAAGTGTGAAAAAGAAGAGTGAAGAAGTGGGATAGGTAAAGATGCTGTGGGACCTACTGGTCTTGAGAGGCTAGGGAATTCAGAATCCCTACCCTCTGCATGGTCGTTGAATGCCTAGCATTATGCCCTTGGCTGGCATTCACCACCAGCTTTGCTGCCATTTGGGGTGTTGAACGCCCAACCAATGCTCCTTGGTTGGCGTTCAACGCCAGCAAGTCTGCCAGTTGGGTGTTGAATGCCTAGCCAGTGCTCCCTGGCTAGCGTTCAACTCCAGCAAGTCTGCCAGTTGGGGCGTTGAACGCCCAGCCAGTGCTCCCTAGCTGGCATTCAGTGCCAGTAAGACACTCCATCCAGAGTATTTTGTTTTCATTGCTGAACATTTCTGTCTCTGTTCTGACTGCTGCACATGATCATGTACCTAAGGAAATAACTTAAAGAAAAACAAACTTATAAAATTAGAGGAAATATAAATAACTAAATAAGGTTGGGTTGCCTCCCAACAAGCACTTCTTTAACGTCATTATCTTGATGGTTAGCTCCTTACGGAGATGGATATGGGCTCAGAATTTCACCCCTTACAGTGAACTTTCTTCATGTCTTCTCATGGATGAGCTCTACATGCTCTAGAGAGAGGACACGACTCACTGTATGTGGTATGACTGGCTTCTTGGTGAAGACAACTCTCATGCCAGGTGAGAGGCCTTCAGTGGGGACTTTCTTGTCCCTCCAGCCTTTAGGTACTTTCTTCTTAGTACCTGTGTTCTCCGTGCTTGTTGATGGCTACCCAACAACAAACTTAGAATTGATGTTTGGGAGGCTTAGTAAAGCTCTACACTGAAAGAGATGGTTGGAACACAAAGTGTTACACAATTATCTCTCTATTTTTAGAGGGAGAGTTGGGATGAGGCACCTTGAACAAGATGTTATCCTCCCCTAGTTGTAGAATCAGTTCTCACTTAGCTACATCAATGATAGCATTGGCAGTGGCTAGGAAAGGTCTTCCAAGGATGATGGATTCATCCTCATCTTCCTCAGTATCTAAGATAATAAAGTTTGCAGGGATGTAAAGATTTTCAACCTTCAGCAAGACATCCTCTACTAAGCCATATGCTTTCTTCATTGATTTGTCTGCCATCTCTAGTGAGATGTTTGCAGCTTGTACCTGATGAGCGGATATTTTATACGTTTTTTGGCATAGTTTTCATGTAGTTTTTAATATGTTTTATTCAGTTTTTATTAAGTTTTTACAGATTTTAGTGTTAAATTCATATTTTTGGATTCCACTTTGAGTTTGTGTATTTTTGTACCATTTCAGGTATTTTCTGGTTGAAATTGAGGAGTTGGAGCAAAAGTTTGATTCAGAGACAGAGAAAGCACTGCAGATGCTGTCCAGATCTAACATACTTGCACTCGGAAGAGATTTTCTAGAGCTACAGAAGTCCAAATGGAGCGTTCTCAATGGCAATAGAAAGATGACTTTCAGATCTTTCAAAAAATGTATAATAGTCCATATCTTGTTTCGGACTAGAAGGCTCAAAACTGGCGTCCAACGCCAGCTTCCTGCCTCCTTTCTGGCGTCCAGCGCCCAAAGAGCATAGCCTGGCATCCAAACGCCCAGAGAGAACCCCCCAGCTGACGTTCCATGCCCAAGAGACCTCATACCACGTGGATCTCATCAAAGCTCAGCCCAAACACTCACCAAGTGGGCCTCAGAAGTGGATTTTAGCACTAAAAATACTGTTTTACCCTTACTAGTCATTGTTTAGTATTTAAGAGATTTTATTCACACTTTTGACAACTTTTGTATCACTTTTACCATCATACACGTTTTAACATCAGTATGAGTTTCTAAACCTCCTAGGTTGAGGGGAGGAGCCCTGCTAAGTCCTATGAATTAATAAAAGTCTTACTGTTTTTCTTCGATCCGTGCTTGATTAATTCTAAGACGCATATTCGTTCTTCATCAATATGAATGTGTTGAACTGGCATAAGGTTGTCACATTCTACATGGGTTTAGAGTGCATCTTTCATCAGACAATGATGAACCATCAGCTTGAATATACATCTCTTAGACGGCTAATCCACGATTTTGTTGGGGACTTCTCGAGATATCAGTTTAGCCGATTTTCGGGGAGATTAGGATCTCTGTGGTAGAGGTTAGGACCCAAGGTACAGCATTCTCTAATCCGGAAGATCTGACCTTGTCTGTGGCGTTTTGAGTAGGATCATTAAGGAGAATGAACTGTACGAGTTTCACCCTTAATCAGAATGGATTCGCACTAAACCTGGGGTTCAGATCTGGAGGAGTATTGGCAGCTGCTCAAACCAGTGTCAATCACATACAGCCTGCCATTGAAGAAATCACTCACAAGCAAAGGAAATAGTACTACCAGAATTAATTCAGAAAGACTAAGCAACTCCAATCCCTTACCTCATTCTTATCCCTCTTTTCACAGTTTACACGACTTCTGAGTTCTAATCACCCTGTTTATTTATTCCCTTTACTTTTATGCAATTAAAGATAACATACCAACATCTCCTACTCTTTCATCTGCCTGACTAAGACCTGCAGGATAACCATAGATTGCTTTAAGCCAACAATTCTAGTGGGATCGACCCTGACTCGCTCAGGTATTACTGGGATCGACCCAGTGTGGGGATTCGTACGTACCAAGTTTTTGGCGCCGTTGCCGGGGATTGTTCGAGTTTAGACAAACTGAAGAATTGTCTTGCTCCCTAAATTAGGTAATTTTTCTTTTCTTTTCTTTATCATTCCTATTTGAGTCTTTTAATTTTTGTTTTTTTCTTCCTTAAATTTTTGAAAATTTTAAAAACCTTTTTAAAAATATTTGTCTTTTATCTGTTTGAGCGTTTGTTTGTGTTCTTGGTTTGAATCTTTGTGTCCTTGATTTTTGCAAGAGTATAACTTTCTTTTTTGATTTGAGTCTTTTATTTTTATTTTTATTTCTTTTTCCTCTTATTTTTGGAAAAAATTTCAAAACTTTTTCAAAAATATTTTTCTTTTCTTTGTTTAATTTTTGTTCTTAAATTAAGTCTTATATGTTCTTGTTTTTCAATTCCAAAAATTTTAAAACTTTACCACAAACTTATCTTCTTTGTCACTTTCTTCTTTTGTTTGAGTCTTTTTATTTTGTTATTGGTTAAATTTTCATGTTCTTTGAGTCTTGCTTTCTAAAAATTTTTAAAAATATTTTCTTTATTTAAATCTTGTGTCAAATCTTTAAGTTTGGTGTCTTCTTGTGTTTTTCTTTCATAATTTTCGAAAATTTATGTTTTGGTTTTCAAAAAATTTTAAGTTTGGTGTTCTTTACATGTTCTTGTGTTCTTTGAGTCTTTTGAATTTTGTCTTTGTGTTTTTGTGAGTCTTCAAAGTGTTATTGAGTCTTTTACGTGCTTTAATCTTAAAAATTTTAAATTTGATGTCCCTTCGTGTTTCCCTCCAAAAATTTTCGAAAATAAAGGGTACTAGATCTAAAAGTTTTAAGTCTTGAGTCTTTTACTTGTTTTTCTCTTTTATCATTAAATTCAAAAAAAAAAAAATATCTTTTTTATTTTTATCCTAACCATTTTTTCGAAATTTTGAAGTTAAAAATTCAGATTTCTATTTTCAAAATTTTTATCTTATTTTATCTTAGTTTTTAATTTTCAAAAATCAAATCTTTTCAAAATTAAAAATCTTATCTTTTTCAAAGTTCTTATCTTATCTTATTTCAAAATTAAAATTTCAACTTTTAAAATTCAAAAATTTAAAATTAAAATTTCAAAAATTCAATTTCAAAATCTAAAATTTAAAATCCAAATTTCAATTTTCAAAATTAAATCTTTTCAAATTTCAAATCTTTTTTAAAATTTAAAATTCAAATTTCAAATTTCAAAATTCAAATTTTAATTTTCAAATTTCAAATTTCAAATCTTAAATTCAGATCTCTTTTAAATTAATATCTTCTCTCTCTTCTTTTTTAAAACTCCCTAACTAACTACTTCTCTCTAATTTTCCAAAATCCTCTTCTTCTTCTTCTTCTTTTCTCTCTCTCTCTCTCTCTTTTATTTTCAAAATTTAATAATTAAATTTTAAATTCCTTCTAATTAATTAATTTAATTTTGGTTTAATTAAATAAATAAAATAAAAACAAAAATATTTTAATTCTTATTCATCTCTCCTATCCCTATTTCTTCTTCCTTTCCTTCTACCTTTATTATGAAACCAAGTGGGAATGAAGAGTTCAGGAGAACTCTAGGATCTTATACAAATCCCTCTACTGACTTCTATGGAAGAAGTATTAGCATACCTCACATTAGAGCAAGTAGCTTTGAAGTGAACTCTCAACTCATTATTCTAGTGTAGCAGAACTATCAGTATTCTGGGTTTTCTCAGGAGGAACCTACAGAATTCCTAGCAAACTTCTTAAAGATTGCTGACACAGTACACAGTGAGGGAGTAGACCAAGATGTCTACAGATTATTGCTTTTTTCTTTTGCTATAAAGGACCAAGCAAAAAGGTGGTTGGATAACCAGCCTAAAGCTAGTTTAAAAACTTGGAAACAGTTTGTGGACAAGTTTTTAAATCAATACTTTTCCCTAACAAAGATGACCTAGCTGAGACTGGACATCCAAGACTTCAAACAAGGAGATAATGAATCTCTTTATGATGCCTGGAAAAGGTATAGTAGGATGTTAAGAAAATGTCCCACTGAAATATTTTCAGAATGGGTACAATTAGACATCTTCTACTATGGACTTTCAGACATGGCTAGAATGTCTTTAAACCACTCTGTTGGTGGCTCTATACACATGAGAAAGGCTATAGGAGAAGCTCAAGAGCTCATAGAGACAGTTGCCACTAATCAGCATCTGCATTCATCTCCTGAGCCTTCTATAAAAGGAGAGGTTAAGGCAGTAGTTACTGAACCTAACTCTCCAGAGCAGGATGGTCCATTGACTCAGCAACTGCAAGCCCTTACCCAGCAATTGCTGGAACTGCAAGAGGCTCTGTGAGAAACTCAGGCTTCTAACAGGAATGTAGAAGCCCAGCTGAGTCAAACAAGGCAGCAATTATCTAAACAGATAACAGAAGAATGCCAGGCCATTCAACTGAGGAGTGGGAAAACCTTAAGCACCAAACCTCAACACAATAAGAACAAAAGCCTATAGAGGATAACCAGGTCTCTGCACAAGATGACTCTGGGCATTCAAACGCCCAGAGAGGTATCACTCCTAGCGTTGAACGCTAGAAAAGGGCAGAGACTGGTCGTTCAAACACCCAGAGAGGTATCCCTCTTGGCGTTGAACACCAGGAAAGGGCAGAGACTGGGTGTTCAAACGCCCAGAGAGGTACCCCTATTGGCGTTGAATGCCAGGAAAGGGCAGAGAGTGGGCATTCAAATGCCCAAGGGGGCAGCAGCATGGGCGTTGAACGCCCATGCAAAGGAGATCAGTGTTACCCTCTTCCAACTCACATGGCATTCAGCCTTCATCAACCAAGGTTGATGAATACAAGGCTAAGATGCCATTTCCTCAGAAATTCTGTCAAGAGGAAAGGGATAAATATTTTGTCCGCTTTGCGGAGTATCTCAGAACATTAGAGATCAAGATCCCTTTTGCAGAAGCTCTTGAACAGATACCTTCTTATGCAAAGTTCATGAAGGACATTCTAAGTCATAAGAAGGATTGGAGAGAGACACAAACAGTCCTCCTCACTGAGGAGTGCAGTGCAATCATTCAGAATAGCTTACCAGAGAAGCTTAAAGACCTTGGAAGCTTTATGATACCATGCACTCTAGGTGATGCTTGTACAAGGACATCTCTATGTGACCTTGGGGCAAGCATCAACCTAATACCTGCTTCTTTAATAAAGAAGCTTTGTTTGACTGATGAAGTCAAACCAACTCGCATATGCCTTCAACTTGCTGATGGGTCTATTAAGATACCATTAGGAGTAATTGAAGACATGATTGTCAGGGTTGGATCCTTTGCCTTCCCCACTGGCTTTGTGTTGTTGGACATAGAGGGCCACAAGAGTGCATCCCTTATCCTAGGAAGACCCTTCCTAGTTATAGGATGGACCCTCATTGTTGTTGAAAAAGGGGAAGTAACCTTGAGAGTCAATGAGAAAAAGTTCGTACTAAATGCTGTAAAGGCTATGCAGCATCCAGACATTCCTGAGGAATGCATGAGCATTGACCTCATTGATTCCCTGGTGGAAGAGGTCAACATGGACGAAAGCCTCAAGGAAGGGCTAGATGATATCCTTGATGATACTCAACCAGATTCAGAGGAACCTCTGGAAACCTCTGAGGAAAAGGAGAAGCCTCCAAAGCTTGAGCTTAAGCCATTACCTTCCTCCCTAAAATATGCATTTTTGGGAGAGGGAGATACCTATCCTGTGTTCATAAGCTCTGCATTAGAGCCACAGAAAGAAGAAGCGCTAATTCAAGTGCTTAAAACACATAAAACCACCCTTAGGTGGACTATAAGTGACCTTAAGGGAATTAGCCCTGCCCGATGCATGCATAAAATCCTGTCGAAGGATAATACCAAACCAGTGGTACAACCACAGAGGCGTTTGAATCCAGCTATGAAGGAAGTAGTGCAGAAGGAAGTCACTAAGTTCTATGAGGCTGGGACCATTTATCCCATTTCTGATAGCCCCTGGGTGAGCCCTGTCCAAGTTGTCCCTAAGAAGGGAGGGATGACAGTGGTTCATAATCAAAAGAATGAGCTGATCCCTATAAGGACAGTTACAGGGTGGCATATGTGCATTGACTACAGAAGACTCAATAACGCCACCAGGAAAGATCACTTTCTTTTACGCTTCATTGACTAAATGCTAGAAAGACTAGTAGGTCATGCTTTTTATTGTTTTCTAGATGGGTATTTCGGGTACAATCAAATAGCAGTAGATCCATAGGATCAAGAGAAGACAGCATTCACATGTCTATCTGGCGTGTTCACCTATAGACGAATGCCATTTGGCCTGTGAAATGCGCTTGCCACCTTTCAGAGATGCATGTTATCCATCTTCTCTGATATGGTTGAGAAATTCCTTGAACTATTCATGGATGACTTCTCTGTTTATGGAGACTCATTTGACTCCTGTCTTGATCATTTGACCCTGGTCCTGAAAAGATGCCAAGAAACAAACCTAGTTCTAAACTGGGAGAAATGCCACTTTATGGTAACTGATGGCATTGTTCTTTGGCATTGGATCTCAAATAAGGGGATAGAAGTGGATCAAGCTAAGGTGGAAGTGATAGAACGCTTGCCTCCACCTACTAATGTCAAGGCAATCAAAAGTTTTCTAGGACATTCAGGATTTTACAATTGATTCATAAAAGATTTTTCTAAAATCGCCAAACCCTTGTGTAATCTCTTGGCCAATGATGTTCCATTCGTCTTTGATCAAGAATACCTGCATGCCTTTGAAACTCTGAAAGCCAAGCTTGTCACTGCTCCTATCATCTCTGCATCTAACTGGAACTTGCCATTTGAGCTAATGTGTCATGCAAGGGATCATGCAATTAGCGTAGTCCTAGGTCAGAGACATGACAAGCTTATGCATGACATTTATTATGCTAGTCGCGTATTAAATATGCACAGAAAAATTACACTACTACAGAAAAGGAGCTACTTGCAGTGGTTTATGCCATTGACAAGTTTAGATCCTACCTAGTAGGATCTAAGGTCATTATTTATACTGACCATGCTGCTTTAAAATATCTACTCACTAAGCAGGATTCTAAACCCAGACTTATAAGATGGGTATTACTCCTGCAAAAGTTTAATATAGAAATTAGAGACAAAAAAGGGACAGAAAATCAGGTGGCTGATCACTTGACCCGGATTGAGCCAGTAGCAGGGACTTGTTCCCCCTCCACTGACATATCCGAATCCTTTCCAGATGAGCAACTCTATGCCATCCGGACAGTACCTTGGTTTGCAAACATTGCAAACTATAAGACTATACGGTTCATTCCCAAGGAGTTTACCAGGCAGCAAGCCCGGAAACACATGCATGATGCAAAGTATTACCTATGGGATGAGCCATATATCTTTAAGAGATGCTCGAATGGAATAATCCGATGCTGTGTGTCTGAAAAAGAGGCACATAGAATTCTATGGCATTGCCATGGCTCTGACTATGGAGGACACTTTGGAGGTGAGCGGATAGCCACTAAGGTGCTCCAAAGTGGCTTTTACTGGCCTACTCTCTTTAAAGATTCTAGAGAGTTTATCCGTAACTGTGATAGTTGCCAGAGGACTGGCAATCTTCCTCATGGTCATAGCATGCCTCAACAAGGAATACTAGAGATTGAGTTGTTTGACGTATGGGGCATAGATTTCATGGGACCATTCCCGCCTTCATACTCAAACACCTACATCCTTGTGGCAGTAGATTATGTGTCTAAATGGGTTGAAGCAATAGCAACACCCACCAATGACACCAGAGTAGTAATGAAGTTCCTCCAAAAGAACATCTTCATCAGATTTGGTGTCCCTAGGACACTAATCAGTAATGGAGGAACTCATTTCTACAACAGATAGCTGGATTCTGTCTAAGCCATTACAGAGTTTGCCATAAAGTAGAAACACCGTATCATCCCCAAAAGAATGGGCAAGCTGAAGCCTCAAATAGAGAACTAAAGCAAATCATAGAGAGGACAATAAGTGCCTCTAGAAAGGATTGGGCTAGAAAGCTTGATGATGCTCTGTGGGCATACAGAACAGCTTTCAAAACCCCCATTGGAACTTCACCATATCAGTTGGTATATGGAAAGTCCTGTCATTTGCCAGTGGAGCTAGAACACAAAAATTATTAGACTACTAGATTCCTCAATTTTGATGCTAAGGCAGCAGGAGAAACACGGCTTCTCCAACTAAATGAGTTGGATGAATTCTGGTTAGATGCATTTGAAAATGCAAAGATCTATAAGGAAAAGGCAAAGAGGTGGCATAATAGGAAGATAGCTTCCAGAGTCTTTGAACCAGGACAGAAAGTTCTGGTCTTCAACTCAAGGCTCAGATTATTCCCTGGGAAACTCAAATCCCGCTGGAAGGGACCGTATGTGATTACAAGAGTATCACCTTACAGACACATAGAACTTCAAAGAAAAGATCTTGAAAACAGGTTCACTGTCAATGGACAGAGAATTAAGCATGACCTTAAAGGAGATATAAATCCAGGAGGCTCAACACTGTTACTTCCATTTTATTTTTACTTTTATTTTTATTTTTAATTAGTTTTTGATTATGTTTTAAGTTAATTTTAATGTCAGTGATCATGAACAGTGCTTAAACAGAGACAGAATAATGCAGAACAGCAAACAGAATACCCTAGAGTAAGGATCTTTCTGGCATTTAAACGCCAGAAAAGGATGGCAATTGGGTGTTTAAACGCCCATGGAGACAGCGGGCCTGGCGTTAAATGCCAGTGGTGCACGAAATTGTGATGTCCAGGCTCGAACAATCCCTCGTAATGGCTCCAAAGCTTGGTGCTTTGATCTTAATTCATAATTGTCACAACTTCGATACAACTAACCAGCAAGTGCACTGGGTCGTCCAAGTAATACCTTACGTGAGTAAGGGTCGAATCCCACGGAGATTATTGGTATGAAGCAAGCTATGGTCACCTTGTAAATCTCAGTCAGGCAGATATAAAGTGATAATGGAGTTTTCGAAATTTAATAATAGAATAGGGATAGAGATACTTATGTAATTCATTGGTGAGAATTTCAGATGAGGGAATGGAGATGCTTTTCGTTCCTTTGAACCTCTGCTTTCCTGCTATCTTCATCCAATCAGTCTCACTCCTTTCCATGGCTGGCTGTATGTGATACGTCACCACTGTCAATGGCTACTTTTGGTCATCTCTCGGGAAAATGATCCAATGCCCTGTCACGGCACGGCTAATCGTCTGGAGGCATCACCCTTGTCAATGGCTTCATCTTATCCTCTCAGTGAATAATATGCTCACGCACCCTGTCACGGCACGGCTATTCATCTGTCGGTTCTCGATCATGCTGGAATAGGATTTACTATCCTTTTGCGTCTGTCACTAACGCCCTGCAATCGCGAGTTAGGAGCTCGTCACAGTCATTCAATCATTGAATCCTACTCGGAATACCACAGACAAGGTTTAGACTTTCCGGATTCTCTTGAATGCCGCTATCATTCTAGCTTACGCCACGAAGATTCTGGTTAGGAGATCTGAGAGATATTCATTCTAGCTTAATTCATGTAGAACAGAAGTGTTTGTCAGGCACGCGTTCATAAGGGAGAAGGATGATGAGCGTCACACATAATCATCACCTTCATCATGTTCTTGGGTGCGAATGGATATCTTAGAAGAGAAATAAGAAGAATTGAATAGAAAACAGTAGTACTTTGCATTAATCTTTGAGGAACAGCAGAGCTCCACACCTTAATCTATGGAGTGTAGAAACTCTACCGTTGAAAATACATAAGTGAAGGTCCAGGCATGGCCAAGATGGCCAGCCCCCTTGATCTAAGAACAATGCGTTCAAAGATGATCCTAAGATCCTAAGATGATCAAAAGATGAACAATGGAATAAAACTGAGACCAAAGATGGTCAAAAAGACGCCTAATACAATAGTAAGAGGTCCTATTTATAATAAACTAGTCACTAGGGTTTACATGAGTAAGTAATTGATGCATAAATCCACTTTCGGGGCCCACTTGGTGTGTGTTTGGGCAGAGCCTGAGTGTTGCACGTGCAGAGGCCATTTGTGGAGTTGAACGCCAGTTTCTGTGCCAGTTTGGGCGTTCAACTCTGGTTTTGGATCCTTTTCTGGCGCTGGACGCCAGATTTGGGCAGAAGGCTGGCGTTGAACGCCAGTTTACGTCGTCAATTCTTGGCCAAAGTATGGACTATTATATATTGCTGGAAAGCCCTGGATGTCTACTTTCCAACGCAATTGGAAGCACGCCATTTCGAGTTCTGTAGCTCCGGAAAATCCACTTTGAGTGCAGGGAGGTCAGAATCCAACAGCATCAGCAGTCCTTCTTCAACCTCTGAATCTGATTTCTGCTCAAGTCCCTCAATTTCAGCCAGAAAATACCTGAAATCACAGAAAAACACACAATCTCATAGTAAAGTCCAGAAATGTAAATTTAACATAAAAACTAATGAAAACGTCCCTAAAAGTAACTAGATCCTACTAAAAACATACTAAAAACAATGCCAAAAAGCGTATAAATTATCCGCTCATCAGCCAGCCAGGAGGCTCTGGTTGGGCGTTTAATGCCCTGAAGGGAGCATAAGCCTGGCGTTAAACGCC
This sequence comes from Arachis hypogaea, assembly GCF_003086295.3. Taxonomy (NCBI): domain Eukaryota; kingdom Viridiplantae; phylum Streptophyta; class Magnoliopsida; order Fabales; family Fabaceae; genus Arachis; species Arachis hypogaea. Next base: position 140,930,300 of record NC_092054.1, read on the forward strand.
AGCCAGGGGCCCTGGCTGGGCATTTAACGCCCAAGGAGGAGCATCAACCTGGCGTTAAACGCCAGCCAAGGAGCCCTGGCTGGGCGTTTAACGCCCTGAAGGGAGGAGTACTCTGGCGTTTAACGCCAGAATGCCTGCATTCTGGGCGTTTAAATGCCATCATGGAGGTAACTTCAATTTTTTCATCTTTTCTTGATTCAACTCATCTTTTTCCAATTCAATTTTAAATTTCCTTTGATTTTTAAATTAAATCTTGTTCAAATATTTCATTCTCAATTTAATTTTCAAATTAAAACATTTTTTTCAAAATTTCTTTCAAATTCTTTTCAAAATTTCATATCTTTTACAACTTGTTTTCAAAATCTTTTCTTATCTTGTTCATATCTTTTATTAAACATTCAAATCATTTTCATACTTCATATCTTGTCTTTAATGCCTTTTCTATCCTCTTAAAATCTTTTCTTATCTTTTAAATTTAACAACTTATCTTTTTTATCTTTTTAAAAAATCTTTATCTTTTATTCATGCTTATTTTCAAAAATCCTTCCCCCCTCCCTATATATATATGTGTGTCGTGCCCTCTCTCCCTCACTCACCACCTCTCATTCGAATTCTTTCTTCTCTTTCTTCTTCTATTCTCTTTTCTAGTTCTTTCTTTCTTACTTTTTGCTCGAGGACGAGCAAATTTTTAAGTTTGGTGTGGCAGGAGCCTATTCTCTCATCAAGAATTCAATCCCATGGCTCTAAAACGTGGCAAGACCTCCCCAAAGAACAAGAAAGAAGACAACTCAACAGTTGTTTTCAAACCTGTTCGATTCTTTACCAAGCAACATGAAGAATATTATCACAAGAAAATGAGTAAAAGGCCAGTAATCCCTAAAGTAGGATTCAACCTTGGATAAGAAGAATACCCAGAGATCCAAGAGCAGATTCAAAGGAGAGGCTAAGAGATTCTAAGTAATCCCGAATTAAATGTTGGATACAACATAATCTGGGAATTCTATATAAATCTGTGGATGATAGATAAGCAAAAGAAAGATGGAACAACCCTCCATACCTTTCGCACTATGGTCAGAGGGAAGATCATGTACTTTCATCTGGATAGGGTGAGAGAGATCTTCAAACTACCTCTGCAAAAGGATGACTGTGAGTCATACAACAGAAGGGTTGTAGCCAACCAAAAGCTGGATCAAGTCCTAGAGGACATATGCTTGCTTGGAACCCAATTGATTGAGAATACCAAAGGGGAGCCATGCCAGCTAAAAAGGGCCAACCTCAAGTCTGTTGCCAGAGGACGGCTAGACTTTATTGGGCGTTCTATACTCCCCACAAGTAACCGCTCTGAAGTCAATATTGTAAGAGCTATGATGATTCACTGCATCATGATGGGAATGAGGTGGAAGTCCACCAAATAATCCCCCGTGAGATTTACAAGCTATTAAACAGAGATTCCACTAGGGCCATGCTGGCTTATCCAAACCTCATCTTTTGCCTATGCCAAGAGGCTAAGGTTATAATTTAAGTGGACAACTTTATTCCAGTGAAAAAACCAATTACCAAGCAGGTGATGGAGAGCTCCAAGATAGAAGACGATGACCTCAAAAGGAAGGCACCTGAGCCTGCCCAAAAGATCCCTCCAATGGAGTACTGGGAACAACTGAAGGCATCTGTAATTCACTTACAGAGCACGTTGGATCAGCTCAGAGAAGAACTGAAAGATCAGAATAGCATGATTTGCTAACTGATCAAGGAGCAGGAGAAGCAAGGGCGTGAGCTGGAGGAGTTGAAGCGCCAGAAGCTTTCCTCTGAAGAGCCCAATACCCCTCAAGTTGAAGAGCCATGCGCCCCACAGCTTGAAGAAACCAGCATCCCCCAAGCTGAAGGTTGTTGAGTTTCAACCTATGGCTATTCTAATTCCTATTTTTTTATCTCACGTATTTTTATCCTAATTTAGAGTTGCATGATCACTAGTAATTAAGTTTTTAATTTTAATTTTATTTTATGCCTTTTAATTTTTACGATAACATAAGCATTAGTAGTAATTAATTAATTTTTATTTTTCCAATTAGTTATAAATTATTCCCCTTATCATCATTAAACATGAATAAAATAGTAGATTTTTTTAGAAGAAATAAATTTGCAAAAATTTTTGAGTTCTCCAATAAAGAATAGTTACATTAGTTTGATGTGGTTACATTGCTTAGTTTTCTGAGTGAAAGAATAAACAATGCATATTTGAAGTTGAATTTCATGATGCTGGCTCTTGAAAGAATGAAGAAAAAGGAAAAATATTATTGATGATCTGAAAAATCCAAAATATAATTTTTGAAGCAAGAAAAAGCAGAAAAAGAAAAAGAAAAAAAAGCATGATGCATTCGAAAAAAATGGTGAAAAAAAAAGAAAAGAAAATAGAAAAAGAAAAAGCCATTAGCTCTTTAAACCAAAAGGCAAGAGCAAAAAGTCAATAACCCTTTAAACCAAAAGGCAAGGGAAAAAGGATCTCAAGTCTTTGAGCATCAGTGGATAGGAGGGCCTACAAGAATAAAATCATGGCCTAAGCGGCTCAACCAAGATGTCTCTAACCATGTGCTTGTGGCGTGAAGGTGTCAAGTGAAAAGCTTGAGACTGAGCGGTTAAAGTCATGATCCAAAGCAAAAAGAGTGTGCTTAAGAACTCTAGACACCTCTATCCAGAGATTCTAGCAAAGCTGAGTCACAATCTGAAAAGGTTCCCCCAGTTAAAGTGTCTGTGACATTATTGTATCCGGTGGTAATACTGAAAAACAAGGTGCTTAGGGTCACAGCCAAGACTCTAAAAAGCTGTGTTCAATAATCAAAAGGAGCTGAACTAGGAGAATCAATAATATCATCTAGATTCTAAGTTCCTAAAGATGCCAGCCATCCTGATTTTCAATGGATAGTGAGATGCCAAGACTATTCAGAAGCAAAAAGCTACTAAGTCCCGCTCATCTAATTAAAAATGAGTTTCATTGGAAACTCAGAGATTTATTGCATCCTAATCTTCTTTTTATCCTATTTTATTTTTAGTTGCTTGGGGACAAGCAACAATTTAAGTTTGGTGTTGTGATGAGCAAATATTTTATACACTTTTTGGCATAGTTTTCATGTAGTTTTTAATATGTTTTATTAAGTTTTTAAAGGTTTTAGTGTTCAATTCATATTTTGGATTCCACTTTGAGTTTGTGTGTTTTTGTACCATTTCAGGTATTTTCTGGCTGAAATTAAGGAGCTGGAGCAAAAGTCTGATTCAGAGACAGAAAAAGCACTGCAGATGTTGTCCAGATCTGACCTACTTGCACTTGGAAGGGATTTTCTAGAGCTACAGAAGCCAAATGGAGCATTCTCAATTGCGATGGAAAGCTGACTTCAAGAGCTTTTCAGCAATGTATAATAGTCCATATTTTGTTTCAGACTAGAAGGCTCAAAATTGGCATCCAACGCCAGCTTCCTGCCCCCTTTCTGGCGTCCAGCGCCCAAAGAACATAGCCTGGCATCCAAACACCCAGAGAAAACCCCCCAGCTGGTGTTCCATGCCCAAGAGACCTCATAGCACATGGATTTCATCAAAGCTCAGCCCAAACACTCACCAACTGGGCTCCAGAAGTGGATTTTAGCACTAAAAAGATTGTTTTATCCTTACTAGTCATTGTTTAGTATTAAAGGGATTTTATTCACACTTTTGACAACTTTTGTATCACTTTTACCATCATACACATTTTACCATCAGTATGAGTTTCTAAACCTCCTAGGTTGAGGGGAGGAGCCCTGCTGAGTCCTATGAATTAATAAAAGTATTACTGTTTCTCTTCGATCCGTTCTTGATTAATTCTAAGATGCATATTCGTTCCTCATCAATATGAATGTGTTGAACTGGTATAAGGTTATCACATTCTACATGGATTCAGCGTGCGTCTTTCATCGGACATTGATGAACCATCAGCTTGAATATACGTCTCTTAGACGCTAATCCACGATTTTATTGGAGACTTCTTGAGACATCAGTTCAGCCGATTTCTGGGGAGATTAGGGTCTCTGTGGTAGAGTCTAGAACCCAAGGTGCAGCATTCTCTGATCTGGAAGATCTGTGGCATCTATAGGAACTTCAGATTTCGAATAGTGTTATTGACTCTCCTAGTTCAGTATGATGATTCTTGAACACAGCTTCTTTATGAGTCTTGGCCGTGGCCCTAAGCACTTTGTTTTCCAGTATTACCACCGGATACATAAATGCCACAGACACATAATTGGGTGAACCTTTTCAGATTGTGACTCAGCTTTGCTAAAGTCCCCAATTAGAGGTGTCCAGGGTTCTTAAGCACACTCTTTGTTTTTGCTTTGGACCTTGACTTTAACCGCTCAGTCTCAAGTTTTCACTTGACACCTACACGCCACAAGCACATGGTTAGGGACAGCTTGGTTTAGCCGCTTAGACCAGGATTTTATTCCTTTAGGCCCTCCTATCCACTGATGCTCAAAGCCTTGGGATCCTTTTTATTTGCCCTTGCCTTTTGGTTTTAAGGGTTATTGGCTTTTTCTGCTTGCTTTTTCTTTTTCTTTCTATTTTTTTTATTCTTTTTTTTTTTCTGCAAGCTTTGTTCTTTGCTGCTTTTTCTTGCTTCAAGAATCATTTTTATGATTTTTCAGATTATCAAATAACATGTCTCCTAGTCATCATTCTTTTAAGAGCCAACATATTTAACATTCTTAAACAACAACTTCAAAAGACATATGCACTGTTCAAGCATACATTCAAAAAACAAGAAGCATTGTCACCACATCAATATAATTAAACTAAGTTCAAGGATAAATTCGAAACTCATGTACTTCTTGTTCTTTTGAATTAAAACATTTTTCATTTAAGAGAGGTGATGGATTCATAGGACATTTATAACTTTAAGACATAGTTACTAACTAATAATGATCATGTAATGAAGACACAAACACAGATAAGCACATAACATAGAAAACGAAAAACAGAAGAAATAAGAACAAGGAATGAATCCACCTTAGTAATGGTGGCGTTTCCTTCTTGAGGAACTAATGATGTCCTTGAGCTCTTCTATGTCTCTTCCTTGTCTTTGTTGCTCCTCCTTCATTGCTTTTAGATCTTCTCTGATTTCATGAAGGATGATGGAGTGCTCTTGATGTTCCACCCTTAGTTGCTTCCAATAATTGTGTGGAAGAAAATGTATCCCCTGAGGTATCTCAGGGATCTCTTGATTTGCAGTCAAATGTTCTACCACTGAGCTATAGACCCTTGATGGAAGCTTTTGTCTTCCCTTTCCTCTTTCTAGAGGTTTCTCTGGCCTTAGGTGCCATCAATGGTTATGGAAAAAACAAAAAAGCTATGCTTTTACCACACCAAACTTAGAATGTTGCTCGCCCTCGAGCAAAAGAAGAAAGAATAGAAGAAGAAGAGGATATGGAGGAGATGGATGGCTGTGTGTATTCAGCCATATGGGTGGGATTGGGTGGGGAAGAGATGTTGAATTTTTGAAGGTAAGTGGGTGTATGGGTGTGAGTGGTAAATGGAAGACAGAAGGGATGAGTGTTTATTGGGAATAGAGGATGATTGAGAAGAGAGAAGAGAGTGAGTGAAGGTAGGTGGGGATCCTGTGGGGTCCACAGATCTTGGGGTGTCAAGGCATTTACATCCCTGCACCAATTTAGGCATGCAAAATGCCCTTGCACACAACTCTGGGCGTTCAGCGCCAGGTTGGTGCCCATTTTGGGCGTTCAACGCCCCTTTGCTGCCATTTCTGGTGTTGAACGCCAGAACCATGCTTGTTCTGGGCGTTCAGTGCCAGGATGCTCCCATTCTGGGCGTTCAGCGCCATAACTATGCTCTGTTCTGGCGTTTGAACACCAGACAGATGCTCCTCCAGGATGTGATTTTTCTTCTGCTGTTTTTGATTCCGTTTTTGATTTTTTTGTTTATTTTGTGACTCCACATGATCATGAACCTAAGAAAACATGAAAAACAATAAAAATAAGAATTAGATAAACATTGGGTTGCCTCCCAACAAGCGCTTCTTTAATGTCAATAGCTTGACAGTGGGCTCTCATGGAGCCTCACAGATGTGCAGAGCTTTGTTGAGACTCCCCAACACCAAACTTAGAGTTTGGATATGGGAGTTCAACACCAAACTTAGAGTTTGACTGTTGGGGCTCTGGTTGACTCTGCTTGGAGAGAAGCTTTTTCTGCTTCCTCTCCATGGTTGCAGAGGGAGATCCTTGAGTTTTAAACACAAGGGAGTCCTCATTCCATTGAAGGAATATTTCACCTCTGTCAACATCAATCACAGCTCTTGCTGTGGCCAGGAAAGGTCTTCCCAGGATGATGGATTCATCCTCTTCCTTTCCAGTATCCAGGACTATGAAATCAGCAGGGATGTAAAGGCCCTCAACCTTTACTAATACATCTTCTACTTGTCTATAAGCCTGTTTTCTTGAGCTGTCTGCCATCTCTAGTGAGATTTTAGCAGCTTGCACCCCATAGATTCCCAGTTTCTCTATTACAGAGAGGGGCATGAGGTTTATTCCTGAACCAAGGTCACATAGAGCCTTAAAGATCATGGTGCCTATGGTACAGGGTATTATGAACTTTCCAGGATCCTGTCTCTTCTGAGGCAATGTCAGTTGATCCAGATCACTTAGTTCATTGATGAACAAGGGAGGTTCAACTTCCCAAGTATCAATGCCAAATAATTTGGCATTCAGCTTCATGATTGCACCAAGAAACTTGGCAGTTTGCTCTTCAGTAACATCCTCATTCTCTTCAGAAGAGGAATACTCATCAGAGCTCATGAAGGGCATAAGGAGGTTCAATGGAATCTCTATGGTCTCTAGATGAGCCTCAGAGTCCTTTGATTCCTCAGAGGGAAGCTCCTTATTGATCACTGGACATCCCAGGAGGTCTTCCTCCTTGGGATTCATGTCCTCTCCTCTCCTCACAGGTTCGGCCATGGCGCTTATGTCAATGGCCTTGCACTCTCCTTTTGGGTTCTCTTCTGTATTGCTTGGGAGAGTACTAGGAGGGATTTCAGTGATCCTTTTACTCAGCTGGCCCACTTGTGCTTCCAGATTTCTAATGGAAGACCTTGTTTCATTCATGAAACTTACAGTGGCCTTAGATAGATCAGAGACTAAATTTGCTAAATTAGAAGCATTTTGTTCAGAGTTCTCTGTCTGTTGCTGAGTGGATGATGGAAAAGGCTTGCTATTGCTAAACCTGTTTCTTCCACCATTGTTAAAGCCTTGTTGAGGCTTTTGATCCTTCCATGAGAAATTTGGATGATTTCTCCATGATGAGTTATAGGTGTTTCCATAAGGTTCACCTAAGTAATTTACCTCTGCTATTGCAGGGTTCTCAGGATCATAAGCTTCTTCTTCAGAAGATGCCTCTTGAGTACTGTTGGATGCAGCTTGCATTCCATGCAGACTCTGAGAGATCATATTGACTTGCTGAGTCAATATTTTATTCTGAGCCAAGATGGCATTCAGAGTATCAACTTCAAGAACTCCCTTCTTCATAGGCGTCCCATTACTCACAGGATTCCTTTCAGAAGTGTACATGAACTGGTTATTAGCAACCATGTCAATGAGTTCTTGAGCTTCTGCAGGCGTTTTCTTTAGGTGAATGGATCCACCTGCAGAAGTGTCCAGTGACATCTTTGATAGCTCAGATAAACCATCATAGAATATATCCAGGATGGTCCATTCTGAAAGCATGTCAGAAGGACACTTTTTGGTCAACTGTTTATGTCTTTCCCAAGCTTCATAGAGGGATTCACCTTCTTTCTATCTGAAAGTTTGAACATCCGCTCTAAGCTTGCTCAGCTTTTGAGGAGAAAAGTACTTGGCTAAGAAAGCTGTGACCAGCTTATCCCAAGAGTTCAGGCTATCTTTGGGTTGAGAATCCAACCATAATCTAGCTCTGTCTCTTATAGCAAAAGGGAAAAGCATGAGCCTGTAGACTTCAGGATCTACTCCATTAGTCTTAACAGTATCACATATCTGCAAGAATTCAGTTAAGAACTGAAAAGGATCTTCAGATGGAAGTCCATGAAACTTGCAGTTCTGCTGCATCAGAGAAACTAACTGAGGTTTCAGCTCAAAGTTGTTTGCTCCAATGGCAGGAATGGAGATGCTTCTTCCATGTAAATTGGAATTAGGTGCAGTAAAGTCACCAAGCATTCTCCTTGCATTGTTGTTGGGTTCGGCTGCCATCTCCTTTACTTGTTCGAAATTTTCAATCAAGTTGTCTCTGGATTGTTGTAATTTAGCTTCTCTTAATTTCCTTTTCAGAGTCCTTTCGGGTTCTAGATCAGCTTCAACAAGAATGCCTTTTTCTCTGTCCCTGCTCATAAGAAAGAGAAGAGAACAAGAAAAGAAGAGGGATCCTCTATGTCACAGTAAAGAGGTTCCTTATTGTTAGTAGAAGAAAAGAAGAAGAAATTCGAACACAGATAGAAGAGGGGGTTCGAATTTGGTGATGATGTGAGGAAGAGATGTTAGTGGATGAATAAATAAATAAAATAAGATGAGAGAGAAGGAGGGAATTTTCGAAAATTAATTTTGAAAAGGAGTTAGTGATTTTTGAAAATAGTTTTTGAAAAATGTTAGTGATTTTCGAAAATTCAAATTTAAAAATTAAAATAATTAATAAATTAAAAAGAAATTTTGAAAAAGGGGGAAGATATTTTCGAAAATGAGAGAGAGAGAGTTAGTTAGGTGGTTTTGAAAAAGATAAGAAACAAACAAAAAGTTAGTTAGTTAGTTGAAACAAGTTTTGAAAAGATAGGAAGTTAGGAAGTTAAAGAAGATATTTTGAAATCAAATTTTTGAAAAAGATAAGATGAGAAGATATTTTTGAAAAGATATGATAGAAATTAGTTTTAAAAAAGATTTGATTTTTAAAATCTTAATTAATGACTTGATTCATAAGAAATCACAAGATATGATTCTAGAACTTAAAGTTTGAATCTTTCTTAACAAGCAAGTAACAAACTTCAAATTTTTGAATCAAAACATTAATTGATTATGTTAATTTCGAAAATTTGGTCTAAAAAATAAGAAAAAGATTTTTGAAAAATATTTTTGGAATTTTCGAAAATAACTAAGAATTTTGAAAAAGATTTGATTTTTGAAAAAGATTTTGGAAAAGATAAGATTTTCAAATTGAAAATTTGATTTGACTCATGAAAGCAACTTGATTTTAAAAAATTTTGAAAAAGTCAACTCAATTTTCGAATTTGATGAGAGAAAAAGGGAAAGATATTTTTTTTTGATTTTTTTGAATTTTTATGATGCAAGAGAAAAACACTTAAAAAGATGCAATGCAGGAAATTTTTAGATCAAAACAATGAATGCATGCAAGAATGCTATGAATGTCAAGATGAACACCAAGAACACTATGAATGTCAAGATGAACATCAAGAACATATTTTTGAAAAATTTTTTTAATGCAAAGAAAACATGCAAGACACCAAACTTAGAATTCTTTAATGCCTAGGCACTAAGAATTCAAAAATGCATATGATAAACATGAAAAGACACAAAACAAAAAATCATCAAGATCAAACAAGAAGACTTACCAAGAACAACTTGAAGATCATGAAGAACACTATGAATGCATGATATTTTCGAAAAAATGCAAGATGCATATGCAATTGACACCAAACTTATGATATGAATCAAGACTCAAACAAGAAACAGAAAAATATTTTTGATTTTTATGATTTTCTAATTTTTTTGGTAATTTTTTTTCGAAAATTATATGAAAAAGGAAAATAAGGATTCCAAAATTTTTAATATGAATTCCAGGAATCTTGCATTCTTAGTCTAAAGCTTCAGTCCAGGAATTAGACATGGCTCACTAGCCAGCCAAGCTTTCAATGAAAGCTCCAGTCCAAAACACTAGACATGGCCAATGGCCAGCCAAGCTTCAGCATTTAACACTAGAGTATATTGCTCTTTATAACAAATTGCAAGCCTCAGTCCAAATAAATTTAGACATGGCTTTACAGCCAGCCAGGCTTCACATGCTTCATGAAACACTAGAATTCATTCTTAAAAATCTTGAATAAAATTTTTGAAAATATTTTTATTTTTTTTCGAAAACAGATGAGAAAATTTTAGGAATGATTTTTTTGAAAATTTTTTGAAAAGAAAACAAAAAGAAAATTACCTAATCTGAGCAATAGGATGAACCGTCAGTTGTCCAAACACGAACAATCCCCGGCAACGGCGCCAAAAATTTGGTGCACGAAATTGTGATGTACAGGCTTGAACAATCCCTGGTAATGGCTCCAAAGCTTGGTGCTTTGATCTTAATTCATAATTGTCACAACTTCGATACAACTAACCAGCAAGTGCACTGGGTCGTCCAAGTAATACCTTACGTGAGTAAGGGTCGAATCCCACGGAGATTGTTGGTATGAAGCAAGCTATGGTCACCTTGTAAATCTCAGTCAGGCAGATATAAAGTGATAATGGAGTTTTCGAAATTTAATAATAGAATAGGGATAGAGATACTTATGTAATTCATTGGTGAGAATTTCAGATGAGGGAATGGAGATGCTTTTCGTTCCTCTGAACCTCTGCTTTCCTGCTATCTTCATCCAATCAGTCTCACTCCTTTCCATGGCTGGCTGTATGTGATACGTCACCACTGTCAATGGCTACTTTTGGTCATCTCTCGGGAAAATGATCCAATGCCCTGTCACGGCACGGCTAATCGTCTGGAGGCATCACCCTTGTCAATGGCTTCATCTTATCCTCTCAGTGAATAATATGCTCACGCACCCTGTCACGGCACGGCTATTCATCTGTCGGTTCTCGATCATGCTGGAATAGGATTTACTATCCTTTTGCGTCTGTCACTAACGCCCTGCAATCGCGAGTTAGGAGCTCGTCACAGTCATTCAATCATTGAATCCTACTCGGAATACCACAGACAAGGTTTAGACTTTCCGAATTCTCTTGAATGCCGCTATCATTCTAGCTTACGCCACGAAGATTCTGGTTAGGAGATCTGAGAGATATTCATTCTAGCTTAATTCATGTAGAACAGAAGTGTTTGTCAGGCACGCGTTCATAAGGGAGAAGGATGATGAGCGTCACACATAATCATCACCTTCATCACGTTCTTGGGTGCGAATGGATATCTTAGAAGAGAAATAAGAAGAATTGAATAGAAAACAGTAGTACTTTGCATTAATCTTTGAGGAACAGCAGAGCTCCACACCTTAATCTATGGAGTGTAGAAACTCTACCGTTGAAAATACATAAGTGAAGGTCCAGGCATGGCCAAGATGGCCAGCCCCCTTGATCTAAGAACAATGCGTTCAAAGATGATCCTAAGATCCTAAGATGATCAAAAGATGAACAATGGAATAAAACTGAGACCAAAGATGGTCAAAAAGACGCCTAATACAATAGTAAGAGGTCCTATTTATAATAAACTAGTCACTAGGGTTTACATGAGTAAGTAATTGATGCATAAATCCACTTTCGGGGCCCACTTGGTGTGTGTTTGGGCAGAGCCTGAGTGTTGCACGTGCAGAGGCCATTTGTGGAGTTGAACGCCAGTTTCTGTGCCAGTTTGGGCGTTCAACTCTGGTTTTGGATCCTTTTCTGGCGCTGGACGCCAGATTTGGGCAGAAAGCTGGCGTTGAACGCCAGTTTACGTCGTCAATTCTTGGCCAAAGTATGGACTATTATATATTGCTGGAAAGCCCTGGATGTCTACTTTCCAACGCAATTGGAAGCGCGCAATTTCGAGTTCTGTAGCTCCGAAAAATCCACTTTGAGTGCAGGGAGGTCAGAATCCAACAGCATCAGCAGTCCTTCTTCAACCTCTGAATCTGATTTCTGCTCAAGTCCCTCAATTTCAGCCAGAAAATACCTGAAATCACAGAAAAACACACAATCTCATAGTAAAGTCCAGAAATGTGAATTTAACATAAAAACTAATGAAAACGTCCCTAAAAGTAACTAGATCCTACTAAAAACATACTAAAAACAATGCCAAAAAGCGTATAAATTATCCGCTCATCAGCCAGCCAGGAGGCTCTGGTTGGGCGTTTAATGCCCTGAAGGGAGCATAAGCCTGGCGTTAAACGCCAGCCAGGGGCCCTGGCTGGGCGTTTAACGCCCAAGGAGGAGCATCAACCTGGCGTTAAACGCCAGCCAAGGAGCCCTGGCTGGGCGTTTAACGCCCTGAAGGGAGGAGTACTCTGGCGTTTAACGCCAGAATGCCTGCATTCTGGGCGTTTAAATGCCATCATGGAGGTAACTTCAATTTTTTCATCTTTTCTTGATTCAACTCATCTTTTTCCAATTCAATTTCAAATTTCCTTTGATTTTTAAATTAAATCTTGTTCAAATATTTCATTCTCAATTTAATTTTCAAATTAAAACATTTTTTTCAAAATTTCTTTCAAATTCTTTTCAAAATTTCATATCTTTTACAACTTGTTTTCAAAATCTTTTCTTATCTTGTTCATATCTTTTATTAAACATTCAAATCATTTTCATACTTCATATCTTGTCTTTAATGCCTTTTCTATCCTCTTAAAATCTTTTCTTATCTTTTAAATTTAACAACTTATCTTTTTTATCTTTTTAAAAAATCTTTATCTTTTATTCATGCTTATTTTCAAAAATCCTTCCCCCCTCCCTATATATATATGTGTGTCGTGCCCTCTCTCCCTCACTCACCACCTCTCATTCGAATTCTTTCTTCTCTTTCTTCTTCTATTCTCTTTTCTAGTTCTTTCTTTCTTACTTTTTGCTCGAGGACGAGCAAATTTTTAAGTTTGGTGTGGCAGGAGCCTATTCTCTCATCAAGAATTCAATCCCATGGCTCTAAAACGTGGCAAGACCTCCCCAAAGAACAAGAAAGAAGACAACTCAACAGTTGTTTTCAAACCTGTTCGATTCTTTACCAAGCAACATGAAGAACATTATCACAAGATAATGAGTAAAAGGCCAGTAATCCCTAAAGTAGGATTCAACCTTGGATAAGAAGAATACCCAGAGATCCAAGAGCAGATTCAAAGGAGAGGCTAAGAGATTCTAAGTAATCCCGAATTAAATGTTGGATACAACATAATCTGGGAACTCTATATAAATCTGTGGATGATAGATAAGCAAAAGAAAGATGGAACAACCCTCCATACCTTTCGCACTATGGTCAGAGGGAAGATCATGTACTTTCATCTGGATAGGGTGAGAGAGATCTTCAAACTACCTCTGCAAAAGGATGACTGTGAGTCATACAACAGAAGGGTTGTAGCCAACCAAAAGCTGGATCAAGTCCTAGAGGACATATGCTTGCTTGGAACCCAATTGATTGAGAATACCAAAGGGGAGCCATGCCAGCTAAAAAGGGCCAACCTCAAGTCTGTTGCCAGAGGACGGCTAGACTTTATTGGGCGTTCTATACTCCCCACAAGTAACCGCTCTGAAGTCAATATTGTAAAAGCTATGATGATTCACTGCATCATGATGGGAATGAGGTGGAAGTCCACCAAATAATCCCCCGTGAGATTTACAAGCTATTAAACAGAGATTCCACTAGGGCCATGCTGGCTTATCCAAACCTCATCTTTTGCCTATGCCAAGAGGCTAAGGTTATAATTTAAGTGGACAACTTTATTCCAGTGAAAAAACCAATTACCAAGCAGGTGATGGAGAGCTCCAAGATAGAAGATGATGACCTCAAAAGGAAGGCACCTGAGCCTGCCCAAAAGATCTCTCCAATGGAGTACTGGGAACAACTGAAGGCATCTGTAATTCACTTACAGAGCACGTTGGATCAGCTCAGAGAAGAACTGAAAGATCAGAATAGCATGATTTGCAAATTGATCAAGGAGCAGGAGAAGCAAGGGCGTGAGCTGGAGGAGTTGAAGCGCCAGAAGCTTTCCTCTGAAGAGCCCAATACCCCTCAAGTTGAAGAGCCATGCGCCCCACAGCTTGAAGAAACCAGCATCCCCCAAGCTGAAGGTTGTTGAGTTTCAACCTATGGCTATTCTAATTCCTATTTTTTTATCTCACGTATTTTCATCCTAATTTAGAGTTGCATGATCACTAGTAATTAAGTTTTTAATTTTAATTTTATTTTATGCCTTTTAATTTTTACGATAACATAAGCATTAATAGTAATTAATTAATTTTTATTTTTCCAATTAGTTATAAATTATTCCCCTTATCATCATTAAACATGAATAAAATAGTAGATTTTTTTAGAAGAAATAAATTTGCAAAAATTTTTGAGTTCTCCAATAAAGAATAGTTACATTAGTTTGATGTGGTTACATTGCTTAGTTTTCTAAGTGAAAGAATAAACAATGCATATTTGAAGTTGAATTTCATGATGCTGGCTCTTGAAAGAATGAAGAAAAAGGAAAAATATTATTGATGATCTGAAAAATCCAAAATATAATTTTTGAAGCAAGAAAAAATAGAAAAAGAAAAAGAAAAAAAAGCATGATGCATTCGAAAAAAATGGTGAAAAAAAAAGAAAAGAAAAAGCCATTAGCTCTTTAAACCAAAAGGCAAGAGCAAAAAGTCAATAACCCTTTAAACCAAAAGGCAAGGGAAAAAGGATCTCAAGTCTTTGAGCATCAGTGGATAGGAGGGCCTACAAGAATAAAATCATGGCCTAAGCGGCTCAACCAAGATGTCTCTAACCATGTGCTTGTGTCGTGAAGGTGTCAAGTGAAAAGCTTGAGACTGAGCGGTTAAAGTCATGATCCAAAGCAAAAAGAGTGTGCTTAAGAACTCTAGACACCTCTATCTAGAGATTCTAGCAAAGCTGAGTCACAATCTGAAAAGGTTCCCCCAGTTAAAGTGTCTGTGACATTATTGTATCCGGTGGTAATACTGAAAAACAAGGTGCTTAGGGTCACAGCCAAGACTCTAAAAAGCTGTGTTCAATAATCAAAAGGAGCTGAACTAGGAGAATCAATAATATCATCTAGATTCTAAGTTCCTAAAGATGCCAGCCATCCTGATTTTCAATGGATAGTGAGATGCCAAGACTATTCAGAAGCAAAAAGCTACTAAGTCCCGCTCATCTAATTAAAAATGAGTTTCATTGGAAACTCAGAGATTTATTGCATCCTAATCTTCTTTTTATCCTATTTTATTTTTAGTTGCTTGGGGACAAGCAACAATTTAAGTTTGGTGTTGTGATGAGCAAATATTTTATACACTTTTTGGCATAGTTTTCATGTAGTTTTTAATATGTTTTATTAAGTTTTTAAAGGTTTTAGTGTTCAATTCATATTTTGGATTCCACTTTGAGTTTGTGTGTTTTTGTACCATTTCAGGTATTTTCTGGCTGAAATTAAGGAGCTGGAGCAAAAGTCTGATTCAGAGACAGAAAAAGCACTGCAGATGTTGTCCAGATCTGACCTACTTGCACTTGGAAGAGATTTTCTAGAGCTACAGAAGCCAAATGGAGCATTCTCAATGGCCATGGAAAGCTGACTTCAAGAGCTTTTCAGCAATGTATAATAGTCCATATTTTGTTTCGGACTAGAAGGCTCAAAATTGGCATCCAACGCCAGCTTCCTGCCCCCTTTCTGGCGTCCAGCGCCCAAAGAGCATAGCCTGGCATCCAAACACCCAGAGAAAACCCCCCAGCTGGCGTTCCATGCCCAAGAGACCTCATAGCACATGGATTTCATCAAAGCTCAGCCCAAACACTCACCAACTGGGCTCCAGAAGTGGATTTTAGCACTAAAAAGATTGTTTTATCCTTACTAGTCATTGTTTAGTATTAAAGGGATTTTATTCACACTTTTGACAACTTTTGTATCACTTTTACCATCATACACATTTTACCATCAGTATGAGTTTCTAAACCTCCTAGGTTGAGGGGAGGAGCCCTGCTGAGTCCTATGAATTAATAAAAGTATTACTGTTTCTCTTCGATCCGTTCTTGATTAATTCTAAGATGCATATTCGTTCTTCATCAATATGAATGTGTTGAACTGGTATAAGGTTATCACATTCTACATGGATTCAGCGTGCGTCTTTCATCGGACATTGATGAACCATCAGCTTGAATATACGTCTCTTAGACGCTAATCCACGATTTTATTGGAGACTTCTCGAGACATCAGTTCAGCCGATTTCTGGGGAGATTAGGGTCTCTGTGGTAGAGTCTAGAACCCAAGGTGCAGCATTCTCTGATCTGGAAGATCTGACCTTGTCTGTGGCATTTTGAGTAGGAACATTAAGGAGAATGAACTGTACGAGCTTCACCTTCGATTAGAATGGATCTACACTAAACCTGGGGTTCAGATCTGGAGGAGTATTGGTAGCTGCTCAAACCAGTGTCAATCACATACAGTCTGCCATTGAAGAAATCACTCACAAGCAAAGAAAACAGTACTACCATAATTAATTCAGAAAGACTAAGCAACTCCAATCCCTTACCTCATTCTTATCCCTCTTTTCACAGTTTACACGACTTCTGAGTTCTAATTACCCTATTTATTTATTCCTTTTACTTTTATGAAATTAAAAATAACATACCAACATCTCCTACTCTTTCATCTGCCTGACTAAGACCTGTACGATAACTATAGATTGCTTCAAGCCAATAATCCTCATAGGATCGACCCTGACTCACTCAGATATTACTTGGACGACCCAGTGCACTTGCTGGTACAGCTGTACGAGAGTGTGGGGTTTCATACACACCAGTACCTTAAAGATTCTCAGCTTCTCCATTACAAAGAGTGGCATGAGATTTATACTTGATCCTAGGTCACACAGAGCCTTCTTAAAGGTCATGGTGCCTACGATGCAAGGGATTAGGAAGCATTTGAGATCTAGAAGCTTCTGAGGTAGCTTCTGTTATACCAAAGTATTGAGTTCTTTGGTAAGCACTGGAGGTTTTTCCTCTAAAGGCTTTGTACCAACCAGCTTGCATTCAGCTTCATGAGAGCTCCTAGGTACCGAGCAACTTGCTCTTTCTTAGTGTCCTCATCCTCATCAGAACTTATGCACTATAGGAGTGCATGCAAAGGAACCTCTATGGTCTCTACACGAGCCTTGGCTTTCTTTAATTCTTGGATAGGAATTTCTTCAGTGGATGCTGAACATTTAATAAGTATGCCATCACTGGCGTTCAACGCCAGTTCTGGTGGTTCTTTGGGCATTGAATGCCCATCATGCATCCCTTCACTGGCGTTTAAATATGCCAGTTCCTTTGCCAAGTTGGGCATTAATCGCCCAGGAGGGACCTCCTTCCTGGTGTTCAACGCTAGTTCTAGTGCCATTTTGGGCGTTGAATGCCCAGTAAGGGCTTTTTCACTAGCGTTCAATGCCATCTTAGTTTCTCCAGATTCGGCCTCATCCTCAGTGGTGATGGCCTTGCGCTCTTCTCTTGGGTTTACTTCAGTGTTACTAGGAAGAGTGTTAGGAGAAGTCTTAGGGATCCTCTTGCTCAGTTGAGCAACTTTTACCTCTAAATTTCTAATGGAGGACCTTGTTTTAGTAATGAAACTGTGAGTGGTCTTGGAGAGGCTGGAGACTATAGTGACTAAGTCATAAAGGCTCTACTTAGGGGTCTCCATATGTTCCTGAGAATATGGGAATGATGGTCTATTGTGGAACCTGTTCTGGGTTCTTTCACCTTGATTATTATTGAAGCCTTGCTGAGGCTTCTGTTGATTCTTCCATGAAAGGTTAGGATGATTCCTCCATGAGAGATTGTAGGTGTTTCCATAGGGTTCTCCCATGTAATTCACCTCTTCCATGGTTGGTTGGTCAGGATCATAAGCTTCTACTTCAGAAGAAGCTTCTTGAGTGCTGTCAGCTGCAGCTTGCATCCCAGTCAAATGCTGAGAGATCATATTGACCTGCTGGGTCAAGATCTTGTTCTGAGCCAATATGGCATTCAGAGTGTCAACTTTAAGAACTCCTTTCTTCTGAGGGACCCCATTGTTCACAGGATTTCTCTCAGAGGTATACATGAATTGGTTGTTTGTAACCATCTCAATGAGTTCTCTTGCTTCTGCAGGCATTTTCTTCAAGTGGAGTATTCCACCTGCAGAGCTGTCCAATGATATTTTTGACATCTCAGACAGACCATCATAGAAGATGCCTAGGATAGTCTATTCTGAGAGCATGTCAGGAGGACATCTCCTGATCAGTTGCTTGTATCTTTCCCAAGGTTCATAGAGGAATTCACCTTCTTTTTGTCTGAAGGTTTGAACTTTCACTCTGATTTTGCTCATCCTTTGAGGTAGAAAGAATTTGGCCAAGAAAGCATTGACCAGCTTCTCCCAAGAGTCCAGGCTCTCTTTAAGTTGAGAATCAAACCATATTTTAGCTTTGTCTATAACAGCAAAGGGAAAGAGCATAAGTTTGTAGACCTCAAGATCCACTACATTGGTCTTAATGGTGTCACAGATTTGTAAGAATTCTGATAGGAATTGGTGTGGATCTTCCAGTGAAAGTCCATAGAACTTGCAATTCTGTTCCAGAAGAGAGACTAACTGAGGCTTAAGCTGAAAGTTGTTAGCTCCAATGACAGGTATAGAGATACTTCTACCATAGAAGTCAGAGGTAGGCATAGTGAAGTCACCAAGAACCTTTCTTGCCTCTCCTTCATGATTAGGCTCGGTTGCCATGTTGTCAACTTCTTGTTCGAAATTTTTTGAGAGGTTTTTTCCGGAGTGTTGTACTTTAGCTTGTTGTAAACGCTTCTTTAGAGTTTTCTCAGGTTCAAGGTCAGGATTAAAGAGAGGCTCTTTATCTCTATTCCTGATCATAAAAAAGAAAAAGAAAACAAGAAAGAAAGAAAAGAAACTTCTATGTATCATTTGAGTATAGAGGACTTGCAGTGAGATGTGAAGAAGAAAGGATAGAAGAATGAAGATAGAAGAGGGAGAAGAAGAATTTGAAAAGAGAGGGATATAAATTCAAAAATTAGAAGTAAAGAAAGAAAAAGAATTAAAATATTTTTATTTTTATTTTATTTATTTATTTAATTTGAAAATAAAAGTTAATGAACTAAAAAGATTTGAAAATTAAATGATGAATTTTCGAAAAAGAAGAGAGAGAAAGAGAGAAGATATTTTCGAAAATAGGAAGAGAGAAGAATTAGTTAGGAAGTTTTGAAAAAGAAGAAAGAGAAAACAAGTAACTAATTAAGAAAGATTTGAAAACAAGATAAGATAGAAGATTAGAAAAGATTTGAAATTAAAATTTAAAATTAGAAAAGATAAGATAGAAATTGAAAAGATTTGAAAAAGATTTGAATTTGAAATTTGAAATTAGAAAAGATAAGATACGAATTTGAAAAAGATAAGATTTGAAATTTGATTTTTGAAAAAGATTTTATTTTGAAATTTGAATTTTGAAATTTTAAATTTTAAATTTTGAAATTGAATTTTAAATTTTGAATTTGAAATACGATAAGATAAGATTTTTTTTTGAATTTTAAAAAAAGATAAAAAGATAGGATAGTAAATTGAAAAAGATATGATTTTTGAAAAGATTTGAATTAAAAAGATTTGAAATCTAAAATTTAAAACTAAGATAAGATAAGATAAGATAATGATTTTGAAATTAAAATTTGAAAAATTAGTTGTAATTTTTGAAAATTGAGATAAAGATAAGAAAAGATATTTTATTTTTTTGATTTTTGAATTTAATGAAGAAAGAGAAAAACAACAAAAAGACACCAAACTTAAAATTTTTAGATCTATGGACACTACTATGCGAAAATTTTAAAGAAAAACACAAAGAGACACCAAACTTAAAAAATTTAAGATCAAACAAGAAGTAAAACAAGAACACTTTGAAGATCAATAAGAACACCAAGAACAAAACTCAAAGAATTCAAAGAAAACAAGAACATGCAAAAGACACTAAACTTAAAAATTTTGAAAACTAAAGACAAAAATTTTGAAAATTTAAAAGAAAAGACACAAGAAGACACCAAACTTAAAGATTGACACAAGATTCAAATAAATGATACTATTTTTGAAAATTTTTAGAAAAAGGACTCAAGAAATTCGAAAAAGACTCAAACAGGACAAGAACAAAGACTCAAAAAGCAAAGATTAAATAAAGAAAAGATTTTTTTTGAAATTTTTTTTGTTTTTTTTCCGAAAAAGAAAAGGAAAATAAAAGACTCAAACAAAATTAAAAACAATACCTAATCTAAGCAACAAGACAATCCGTTAGTTGTCCAAACTTGAACAATCCCCGGCAACGGCGCCAAAAACTTGGTAGCGCGGAATTACACTTCGCACTACTAAACTAGCAAGTGCACTGGGTCATCCATGTAATACCTGAGTGAGTCAGGGTCGATCCCACGAGGATTGTGATTTGAATCAAGCTATGGTTATCTTGTAGATCTTAGTCAGGCGAATAGAAGAGTTGTTTGTTTGTTTAATTCGCATAAAAAGAGAATAAATAAAACGTTACTCAGTTGATAGTGAATGCAATGATATATAGATGGTTAAGGCTTGGAGATGCTTTGTTCTTCTGGATAATTCCAGTCTTACTGTCTTCTTCAACTATAAATGATTTCTTCTATGGTAGGCTGTATGTGATCAATGCCTTTCTTAAGGGATCACCAATACTCCTCCAGATCTGAACCCCAGGGTTAGTGCGGATCCAGTCTGATTGAGGGTGAAGCTCCTGCAGTTCATTCTCCTTAGTGATCCTACTCAAAATGCCACAGACAAGGTCGAATCTTCCGGATTAGAGAATGTTGTGCCTTTAGTTCTAGCCTCTACCACAAAGACTCTAATCTCCCCGTACCTTGGCTGAACTAGTGTCTCGAGAAGTCTGATGTGGGCGGAAATTGGCGAGTTAAGAATGATTATAAAATATGCGTTGCAAGTATAGTTCTCAACCAACCAGAAATCCGCTTATCAATTTAGAAGGGTGTCACAGAAATTAAAATTAAAATATTGGGAGTATGAATCCCAGGTCGTCTCCCAACGAGTTGCAGAAAAGTGTGCTATTTTATTAATCAGATGTTTTCAAAAAGGTTTGAGTTGAATGGCAGAAAATTAAATTAGAGAATTTATATAAATTTAAATAAAAGCCTTGACTGGGAGTTGATTAGCCGGAAGTCCTATTCTTGTTGGAGTACTCTCAAGATTAATTGACAATTGAGGGTTATTATGTTTAGTTGTCCCTCACTAAGTAAGGAAAAGTTAAACAAGTTGGAATGCTGTTTCTATCCACAAGTTCCAATCCGCTCTTGGGAGGATTGGTGTTAGTGACTAGAGAGCAATCCAACAATAAACCCAATTACAATCTTTCTCTTGAGCATCCCAACTCAAGGGTTCCTTTCAATCAACTCCCCATCAAGTTAGGGAACTACTCGCTCATTGTAAATGTAAAATTCATAACATAAGAAAACGAATTAAAGAAATACATGATAAATAATGATCAAAAGATTAATTAAAAATAAAAGTAATTCTTGTATTAATAAATGCTAAAATAATCCAATAGTAAAATTAAGTAAATTAAGGAACATGGAAGAGTACGAGACAAGTAAAGAGAACGAACTAGAATGTCGAAGTCTTGATGAGGCACTAACTCTTCTCAATATCCCAATGCAAAAATAATGAAAATAACAAATCCTAAAAACTATGAATGTGTAGAGAGAAAACCTAGAGGAGAGGAAAACTAGATCTAAAAACCAAAACTATGCGGAATGAATGTTGTTTTTGGTTTCTGCATGTTCTCTGGCTCTAGTATGCTTTTTTGGGCCGAGAACTGGGTCAAAATAAGGCCCAAAATTGCCCCAGCGATTCTGTAGATTATGCAGATCGCGCATGTCACGCGGACGCGTCATTCAAGCGGACGCGTCATTCGGCGTTTCGCTTTGCCACGCGGGCGCGTCGTCCACGCCTCCGCGTCACTTGTGCAGTTTCCAATTCGCGTGGCCGCGTCATCCATGCAGCCGCATCATTGCGATTTCCTCTCTTCCGTGCGGTCGCGTCATCCATGCGACCGCGTCGCTTCTCGCTGGTCATCTCCTCAATTTCTTATGTTCATTCCATTTTTTGCAAGCTTCCTTTCCAATCTCTAACTCATTCATGCCCTATAAAGCCTGAAACACTTAACACACAGATCATGACATCGAATGGAATAAAGGAGAAATAAAATACATAATTAAAAGTCTCTAGGAAGCAAGTTTTCAATCATGCAATAACTTTAGGAAGGAATTATAAATGCATGCTTATTTAATGAATAAGTGGGTAAAGGTCATGATAAAACCACATAATTAAACACAATATAAACCATAAAATAGTGGTTTATCAACCTCCCCACACTTAAACATTAGCATGTCCTCATGCTTAGTTGAAGGAGATAAAATGAATGAGTAAGAACATGTAAAACCCATGCAATGCAATGCAGCCTATATATGCAAATGCAACTATATGATTCTTGTCCACTTGATCTAAAGTAAATAAGCTCTTCAAAACAATTACAAATCAAATTCCACTAACCCAATTCTTATAAAGCAAGAGCAGATAAAAATGCAAGAAGATAGCTCATGAAAGCAGGGAACATAATATTTCAAGCATTGAACCCTCACTGACGTGTATGTACACTCCAGTCTCTCTAGTGTATAGGGTAATTACTCTATCCTTCTCTAATCATGCTTTCTAGTTTTTGTTCTTCTCCTAACCAATCAACAACATTTAATACACCAATGCAAACATCATGAGGTATTTTCAAGGTTGTAATGGGGCCAAGGTGAGGGTAAGGATATATATATGGCTAAGTAAGCTTATAAATTGAATCTTTAATTAACTCAAGCTTTAACATAACCTATATATTCTATATAACTTTTAAAATTCATACCTAGCTACCCAGAAATTTCCCTTCACATTCCATACTCATGTTTCAACCTTTTATTTTAATTTTATCATACATGCATTGACCCTTGAATTCTTAATTTAACATTGGGGTAATTTTGTCCCCTTATTTATTATTATTTTTTTGAATATTTTTTTTCTTCAACATAAACATAAACATAAACATAGCTTATCAATGCACATAGATTTTTAATTCTTATAGTTTCTCATGAGTAGGTATCCAAATTCCTAGTATATTATCATGACACATTCCCTTATTATCTTTTGCTTCCACAATTTTCCATACTTAAATAACACACACAATTCTATCTTAAGCTAACCAAAGATTCAATTTGGAATATATAATTGTTTTTCCGCTTAAGGCTAGTAATGTGGTAAAATATAGAACAAATGGGATTTAAAGGCTCAAAGTGGCTAACAAAGGTAATTGAAAGGGTAGGCTTAATTTGGATAAGTAAGCTAAACAAATAATGGCCTCAATCATATGCAAACATATAAATATAATAAACATTGGACATATAGGATGAAACAAAATATAGATTACAATCATAGAGAAGTAAACACACAAGAATAAAACAATTATGGTTAAATAATGTAACCATTCATAGAGGCTCAAATATCACAGGTTGTGTGTTCTTTAGCTCAAAAATCATGTTCCAAATACAACTTCAGGCAAATTTAACATAAAAGTTTTAATTAAAATTAGTGAAATTTTGTTCCAAAGATAAGGTCTTAGAAGAAACTTATTGTCTTTTCAATCAAGCAGAACATGCATGCAACTAATCTATTACTATGCAATTTATCCTATTCTACAAAAGAAAAATCTAACTAAATATCCTAATTTATTGGTGCTAGGGAAGAGAAATTACCTCTGGAAGTCAGGTACTAACCGACCTCCCCACACTTAAGGCTTTGCACCGTCCTTGGTGCCATCCGTCAAGAACAAAGGTGGGCTGGTAGCAGTATCTCCACAGTCGGGACCATCATGGCTCCCTGTGCTAGTAAAAGAAGTGGAGTCTGGGGTGTTTGAGTCCTTGAATTTTCCCATGAGCAGCTCCTTGAGGTATGTGAATCGGCGCTTGTTACGGCGCTCTCTCATCTTAGCTTTTTGTTCATGCCGATCCAACTTTTCAAGTATCTGATGAAGCAGTTGGGCTGTTGTAGGTGCCTGTGGTGTTGAAGAAGGAATATCTTCAACTGGTTCAGTAGGCTGGCTAAAAGTGGCTGCTGAAAGTTTAAGGTACTTCCCGTTGGGGACATACTGATCATCCCGTGGAAGCATGGCTTTGGTGTCCCCAGCTCTGTAGGAGACTCCGGCTGCTGAGACAAGATCTGAGACCAGGGCGGGAAAAGGTAAGTTGCCAGCAATTTGTACGTGTCCCATGGCATTCCGAATATGTCTTGGTAGATTCAGAGGTTAGTCTGTAAGGATGCACCATAGTAGAACAGCCATGTCCGTAGTGAAGGAGGACTCGTGAGTGCTCGAAAAGACGTAATGGGACATAATCTGTGCCCATACGCGAGCCTTCAAGGTAAGTGTTGAAGCCAAAATTCCTTTAGGGCGGGTACGATGGTATCCGTAGATCCATCTGCTGCCAGGTAGTGTGATAACTCTGAGAACGACGTCCCAGTTGAATTGGTACATCTGGCGCTTGAGTGTTCTTGAAAGGCGTCCAATCCTTCTGGAACAGGGGGAAGACCTAGAGCTTTTTGAATGGCTTCTTTAGTAATGGAGACTTGCTTCTGACGGACATAGACAGACTGCAGGGTTGGCAGGTGGAAGTTGGAGTAGAACTCGACTACCCAAGAAAGATTGACCTGCCTTGGCTGTCTCTGTAGGAAACCCCATTGTCTTCGGGCAATTTGTGGCTCAACAAAGGTAGCAATATTGGGCGGGAGGAGAAGAAGGTATTCGTTGTTGTAACTCCTTTCAGCCAGGATGGGGAACATCTGCTCACAGTAGCGATTGGGAAATCGCGCAGTGTCCTTTGTTGGGAAGGCTTTTTCTTTATCATCAACCTTTATGATCCTCTTAATCTTCTTTGTTGAGGGCTTTACCGCAGTTGAAGAGGGTTCTACCACTAATGCTCTTTTTGTACCTCTTCTTGCTGGTTGTTTGGGGGTAGCTTTCTCCTTTCCTTTCTTGGTGGCCATCCTGAAAAAGGAAAGAGAAAGTAAATTAAATTTATAGGGGTAGAGCAAGGAAGAGGGTGGTGTAAGTGATAATCAATGCTCAATAAAGAAGAATGATGTTAACTCATGGTTATGATCACATGGAAAAAGTCATCAATGGAAATATAGCAAGTGCATATGGGGACAAATAAATGCAAGGGGTTTATTGGCATGCAGGCAAAGGCATGAGTAGCATAGATCAAGCATTCAGTGTCCAATTAAAATATGTTATCACTCGTAACTAATCATCACGTTTGTATTGACAATTAAATTCAATGAATAAAATAGTAAAGGAAATTTGTGAAAAGCAAGCATTGAATATTAGAGTAGAAAAATGTAAAGAAGTTCATAATGCCATATGGGCTTTTTCACAAACACATAGCATGCATGTAGAAGAAGCTCTTGAAAATAAGAATTTGAACATGCAAAGAATCCCTTAAAAAGCAATATATAATTGTCTAACAAATTTACAACAATCCACAAGCATATAATGAAAAATAATGACTTAAATAAATTTATAACACCAAGTAAAAAGGAAAAAGAAAGGAAGAAAAAGAAGATATGAGTAATGAAAGTAAAAATAAAAGAAAAGAAGATGACAGATAAAAATAAGAAGAATAATAGAAAAGTAAGGAGGAAAGGAGAAAAAAAAGAAAAACCTTGTTAACGGGGGTGAGAGAGAGGAAAAAGTGAGAAAGAAGGAAGAAGGAAGGAAGGGATGGAGAAGAAATAAGGAGGGAAAAGAGAAAATAGGATTTTGGGAGAAAAAGATAAGATAATTGGCAAATCAGGAAAACTGTGCGGCGCAAGCGACACGGTCGCGTGGGGCACGCGATCACACGACTTGCGCTTAAACTGAATGACGCGGACGCGTTGATCACGCGGTCACGTGACCCGTTTTATGCCATTGGCGCGAAGGCAGCCGCGCACTCGCACAATTCTCTGTTCAAAATCATTAAATGCCAAATTTTGGGTGACGCGATCGCATGGGACATGCGATCGCGTGAGTGGTCAATTATTGGGGTACAACGTGGACGCGTGGGGCACGCGATTGCGTGAGAGGGACTGCACATCTAGCGCTAGTCCAGCACCACTCTAGCACAACTTTCGGGTGTGCGCCACTTTGACGTCGAAATCCTGGTCACGCAATCGCGTGAGGCACGTGGTCGCGTGGGAGGCCATTATTCCCGTATGACGCGGTCGCATCGGCGACGCGGTCGCGTGGGACAATTTGTGCCATTGACACGCCTCCAGCCACGCTCTCGCGTGACTCTCTGTTCAATTTATTATTCTCTCCCACACCTACGACGCGGACGCGTCAATGAGGCGGTCGCGTCGCGTGAATTTTTTTTTAAAAGTCAAAGTATGGAAATGCAGATGCGCGAAATGTACTAATGAAGAGAAGAGTTATTGAATAAGAAAACTAAAAATAAAGAAAAGAACGATCATACCATGGTGGGTTGTCTCCCACTTAGCACTTTGCTTTAACGTCCGTAAGTTGGACGCTCCACTAGCTCAGTCTTCGGCTATGTGGGGATCTTCCAAGAGGAAGATCTCAAGCTCCTTGTTTTTCTTCAGCTTCTCATCATGGTATAGCTTTAAACGATGTCCATTAACTTTGATAAGTTCAGAGCTTGAAGGATGGCTTAGGTGATAAACTCCGTACGGTTCGTCCTTCTCTACTCTGTATGGACCTTCCCATCTTGATCTCAACTTGCTTGGCATGAGCCTCAGTCGAGATTTATAAAGGAGGACTAAGTCCCCAGGTTGGAACTCTTTCCTCTTGATGTGTTGATCATGTACAACCTTCATCTTCTCCTTGTATAGTCTTGAGTTCTCATAAGCTTCTAGGCGAAGGCTCTCCAGTTCCTGCAGTTACAACTTCCTTTCAGCTCCGGCTTTTTCAATTCCCATGTTGCATTCCTTTACTGCCCAGAAGGCTTTGTGCTCTACTTCAACAGGGAGATGACAAGCTTTTCCATAAACTAAGCGGAAAGGACTCATTCCAATAGGTGTTTTGTATGCTGTTCTGTATGCCCAGAGTGCATCTTGTAGCCTGGTGCTCCAGTCTCTTCTATGAGGTTTGACTATCTTCTGCAAGATACACTTTATCTCTCTATTTGACACCTCGGCTTGCCCATTAGTCTGAGGATGGTAGGCTGTTGCAACTTTATGAATTATCCCATGCTTCTTCATTAGTCCTGTTAGTCTCCTGTTACAAAAATGGATGCCTTGATCTCTCACGATTGCTCGTGGTGATCCAAAGCGACAAATAATATGGTTTCTCACAAAGGAAACAACAGTGTTAGCATCATCAGTGCGGGTAGGAATTGCTTCCACCCATTTGGAAACGTAATCCACAGCTAACAATATATACAAATAACCATTAGAATTTGGAAATGGACCCATGAAGTCAATGCCCCAAACATAAAAAATTTCACAGAAAAGCATAATTTGTTGAGGTATCTCATCCTTCCTGGATATATTACCAAATTTCTGGCATGGAAAACAAGATCTACAAAATTCAGCAGCGTCCTTAAAAAGAGTAGGCCACCAGAATCCACAGTCTAAGATTTTTCTAGCAGTTCTTTGAGGGCCAAAATGTCCTCCACTCTCAGATGAGTGACAGGCCTCTAAGATGGACTGGAATTCTGATTGAGGCACACACCGTCTAATTACCTGGTCAGCGCCACATCTCCATAAATATGGGTCATCCCATATATAATATTTAGACTCGCTTTTCAGCTTGTCTCTTTGATGCTTAGAAAAGTTCGGAGGAAAAGTGCGGCTAACTAGATAATTAGCTACAGGTGCATACCAAGGGACTATCTCAGATACTGCTTGCAGGTTATCAAATGGGAAATTATCAGCTATAGGAGTGGGGTCATCTGTAATATGTTCAAGGCGACTCAAGTGGTCTGCCATTAAATTCTGGTTACCACTCCTGTCCTTAATTTCCAAATCAAATTCTTGTAATAGCAGTATCCAACGTATAAGCCTTGGTTTGGACTCCTTTTTAGCTAATAAATACTTTAGAGCTGCGTGGTCTAAATACACTACTACTTTAGTACCAAGTAAATAGGTTCGAAATTTATCCAGAGCAAAAACAATAGCAAGAAGCTCTTTCTCAGTAGTAGTGTAATTCGACTGAGCGGCATCTAAAGTTTTAGGCGCGTAAGCAATAACAAAAGGATCCTTATCTTCACGCTGAGCCAGTGCTGCTCCTACTGCATGGTTGGAAGCGTCGCACATTATTTCAAATGGTTGGCTCCAGTCTGGTCCTCTTACAATTGGGGCTTGAGTCAGTGCGGTCTTCAACTTATCAAACGCTTATTTGTAATTTTCAATGAACTCGAACTCAATATCTTTCTGTAGTAATCTGGATAGGGGAAGTGCTACCTTACTGAAATCCTTAATGAATCTCCTGTAAAAACCTGCATGGCCAAGGAAAGAATGGACCTCCCTCACAGAAGAGGGGTAAGGTAAACTAGAAATAACATCCACCTTTACTGGATCTACGGAAATGCCAGTGTTAGACACAACATGTCCTAGTACAATCCCTTGTTTAACCATAAAGTGACATTTTTCAAAATTTAATACAAGGTTTGTACTGACACATCTATCTAATACTCTAGATAAACCATCTAAGCAAAGGCTAAAGGAATCGCCGTATACACTAAAATCATTCATAAAAACCTCCATACAGTCCTCAATAAGATCAGAGAAAAGAATCATCATGCACCTTTGGAAAGTAGCTGGTGCATTGCACAAGCCAAAGGGCATTCTCTTGTAAGCATAAGTCCCAAAAGGACATGTAAAAGTGGTCTTTTCCTGATCCTCAGGAGCTATATGAATATGGAAATAACTTGTGTAACCATCTAAAAAACAATAATGCGATTTACCTGACAGGCGATCCAGCATTTGATCAATGAATGGAAGAGGATAGTGATCCTTACGGGTTGCTTGGTTGAGGCGTCTGTAGTCAATGCAGACCCTTTAGGCATTCTGAACTCTGGTTGTCAGGAGCTCTCCATGCTCATTCTTCACTGCAGTGACTCCAGACTTCTTTGGCACCACTTGTACTGGGCTTACCCATTCACTGTCTGAGATGGGATAGATGATATCTGCCTCTAGTAGTCTGGTCACTTCCTTTTTGACAACCTCTAGGATAGTGGGGTTCAATCTTCTTTGGGGTTGACGGACGGGTCTTGCTCCCTCTTCTAAAAATATCCTATGCTCACAGACTTGAGGATTGATGCCTACTATGTCTGCCAAACTCCAACCAATTGCCTTCTTGTGCCTCCTCAGCACACCAAATAGCTACTCTTCCTATTGAGAAGTGAGTTCCCTTGCAATGATAACCGGAAACTTCTGCCCGTCTTCAAGGTAAGCATATTTGAGGTGTGGAGGAAGGGGTTTTAATTCTAACTTCTGATCATGTTCAGGCTCTGGGTTGTCTGGAGCTGGTAACAGTGGTAGGGCACTGTCATTGTCCTCTGAGAATGTCCCCACACTTGGGCCTTGTCCTGTGTGCTTCTCTTCAAATTCCTCCTGATGGACTTCAGCCACGGTTTCATCTATAATGTCACACTTGAGGATAGAATGATCCTTTGGAGGATGCTTCATAACTCCATTCAGATTGAAGATCACTACTCGGGCATCTATTTCAAAAGAGTATGTTCCTGAGAAAGCATCTAATTTAAACTTTGAGGTCTTTAGGAATGGTCTTCCGAGTAGGATTGATGATGGCTTATCTGAGACATTCTGGGGCATCTCCAGGATATAAAAATCAATGGGAAATGTGAGCCCCTTAATGCCCACTAATACATCTTCAGCAACTCCAGCCACTGTGATAATGCTTTCATCTGCTAACACAAAACGACCTGCCGACCTTTTTAAGGAAGGGAGCCTCAAAACATCATATATAGACAAAGGCATTATACTCACACATGCTCCTAAATCACACATGCAGTCAGAAATTATCACACCACCAATAGTACAATTAACTATACAAGGACCTGGGTCACTACACTTTTCAGGTAAACCTCCCATTAAAGCAGATATGGAACTTCCTAAAGGAATAGTCTCTAATTCATTAATTTTGTCTTTATGTATACATAAATCTTTTAGAAACTTTGCATACTTAGGTACCTGTTGAATAACATCAAATAGAGGAATAGTTACCTCAACCTTTTTGAATATCTCTACTATTTTGGGATCAGGTTCCAGCTGCTTCCTGGGCTTCCTTGCTAGTTGTGGAAATGGAATAGGAGTGGTGTCTTCTGCAGTGTCTGCGCCTTTTGATGCTTCCTCCTGTGGTCGAGCTTCTTCTTTTTCAGCTATGTCTTGTATGCCTTCTTCTTCTTCAACATCTTCTATTTCCACTACCTCTTCAGCTGAGGCGTGTTCTGGTGAGCTTGGCTCCTCCTGGTTC
Organism: Arachis hypogaea; assembly: GCF_003086295.3. Taxonomy (NCBI): domain Eukaryota; kingdom Viridiplantae; phylum Streptophyta; class Magnoliopsida; order Fabales; family Fabaceae; genus Arachis; species Arachis hypogaea. The sequence goes on from NC_092054.1 coordinate 140,960,803, forward strand.
CTCTCCTGCAGTGTGGTTCCGGACCTTAGGGTGATGGCATTAATACCACCCTTGGGATTGGGTAATGGTTGAGATGGAATTCCACTGGAGCTCAAAGGTTGATTATTGGGGTTATTCATTGAACCAATATGTGAGACAAGAGTTTGTAAAGTAGCATTCAGACCATTCAGAGTGGCATTAATGTTATTTTCTATGGTCTGCTATCTCCAATCAATTGATTGTAGTAAGTCATTGATAAACCACTATTTTATGGTTTATCTTGTGCTCAATTGAGTGGATTTTATCAACTATTTACCCACTTATTCATACTATTTGCATGGTTTTATATTTCCTTCCTAATTTTATTCTATAATTGGAAACTTGCTTCCCGAGCCTTTTAATTACCAAAAATTAATTTCCCCTTATCACCATTAGATGCCTTGATATGTGTGTTAAGTGATTTCAGAGATTACAGGGCAGGAATGGCTCAGAGGATGGAAAGGAAGAATGAAAAAGTGGAAGGAATACAAGAAGTTGGAGAAATTGCTAAGTTGTCCAGCCTGACCTCTTCGCACTCAAACGGCTATAACTTTAGCTACAGAGGTCCAAACAATGCGGTTTCAGTTCCGTTGGAAAGCTAACGTCCGGGGCTTCGATATGATATATAATATATTATAGTTTCCTAGACGCTAGGTGACGCGACCGTGTGCTCCATGCGGCCGCGTCGCAGTGACGAAAAACCAGCGTGGCAGATTTCTTCTCCAGTGATTTCTGGGCTGTTTTCGACCCAGTTTACGGCCCAGAAAACACAGATTAGAGGCTATAAAGTGGGAGAATGCATCCATTCATAATAACAAGCTTTCACATTCACAATTATAGGATTTAGATATAGTTTTTAGAGAGAGAGAGGTTCTCTCCTCTCTCTTAGGATTAGGATTTTGGATTTCTCTTAGTTTTAGGAGTGCCTCTCAATCCCAGGTTCAATGTTCCTTTTATTTATTTTTCTAATTTAATTTATGAACTCTTCCATGTTACATTTGATATCTTTATTAGTGCTAATTGAGGTATTTCAGATTTATGATTGCTTTCTTTTATTTATTATATAAATAATTTGAATTTTTCCCTTTTGGCTTTGGTTGAGTCATTGGAGACACTTGAGTTATCAAACTCATTGTTGACTAAAAATTGGAATTCTTCAAGAATTAATTTGAGTTTCAATAACTCTATCCTTTCCCAAGGAAAGACTAGGACCTGAGGAATAAAAATTAATTCATCCACTTAACTTACCTTCATAGTTAGAGGTTAACAAAGTGGGAGAAAAATCCAATTCTCATTACAATTGATAAGGATAACCAGGATAGGACTTCCAGTTCTTTATACCTTGCTAAGAGATTCTATTATTGTTAATTTTTTTTACTTGTTATTTAAATATACCTGTGCCCATTGCCCAAACTCCAAAACCCCAATTTACAAACTCATAACCAATAATAAGAACATACTTCCCTGCAATTCCTTGAGAAGACGACCCGAGGTTTAAATACTCGGTTATCAATTTTAAAGGGGTTTGTTACTTGTGACAACCAAAACGTTTGTATGAAAGGACTTTTTAAGGTTTAGACACTATACTTGCAACGAGGATTTATCCGCAAATTTCTAGACCATGCAAAAGTTCTCTCATCAGTCATCATTAGCAGAAGAAGAAGGATAGGTAATTTGAGAGGTCTGCTGTTGGGTATTCTGTGGTCCTTGGGATTGCCTCAGGTGAGGTGCTCTGTAAGGCTGGTACTGGTTCTGCTGCCTGTTGTTGTTGTTATTCTACCTCTGATTCCCCTGATTATCTCTGCCTCCTCTGTTGTTGTTGTTGTTGTTATCCCACCAATTCTGGTTAGAATTGTCCTGCCATCCATGGCTGTAGTTGCCACCTTGATTGTACCCTTGGTTGGGGCGGTCATAAAAGTTATGAGTGGCTGCCACGGTGTTGTCTTCCTGCTGGAGCTGTGGACATTCGTCAGTATAATGGCTGTAATCAGCATAGATTCCGCAAACTCTTTGTGGGACTAGCTGTTGGTTTTGCTATGGTGGAGAAGGTTGAGCTTGCTGAACTTGTTGTTGATTCAATTGCATCTGCTTCAGCAAGTTGGTTATTTCACAGATACTCTGAGTTAAAGCAGCAGTCTCTCTGCTAGAGGATACTTCTGCAACGGCTTTTGAATGGCCTTGTTTCTGCCTGCGATTCCTAGTAGATTCAGCTAAGTCACTGATCAATTGTCATGCCTCATCTGTGGTCTTGTACTTTTTCATAGACCCATTGCTAGCACTTTCCAATGTGGTCTTATCTTGGGGCCTCATGCCCTGTGTGACATAACCGAGTAACACTATCTTGTCAATCATATGGTGGGGGCAAGCTTCCAGAAGATTATTGAAGCACTCCCAGTACTCATAGAGAGTTTCAGAATCATCCTGAACAATCATGGAAATATCTTTCCTCAGTTTATCAGTAACTTCAGCTAGAAAGAACTTTTCCAAGAATTTTCTTCTAAGTGTATCCCAGTTGGATACAATTGCTGCTGGTTGAGTGTAGTATCACTCTCTTGCCTTCCCCTTAAGAGAAAACGGGAAAGCTTTCAGCAAAATTGAAGTTTCATCTGCACCATCACGCCTGACAGTAGAACAGGCTGCTTGAAAATCTCTCAGGTGCTTGATAGGCTCTTGAGCAGGCAAGCCATGAAACTTGGGCATCAAATTGAGCAGTGCGGTCTTTATTTCAAAGTCTGTAGCCACCACTGGGTGATGCGCTTGAAATGGTTACATTGTAAAATCGGGGGCTCCGGCCTCCTGGATAGTAACTTTCCTGGCTGCTGCCGTGTTACCTGCACGTAAAACAACCAAATCAGTAGAACGGGGGCTGATTTCTTTCTCAAGTGACATTTCAGATCCGCCCTCAGAAAGGACTAACCGACGCCGAGCTTGCCTTATTCGTGAAATAGTTCTTTCAATCTCAGGATCGAATACTAGCAAGCTTGGGTCAGGAAGCGAACGCGTCATCCAACAAAAGAAACAAGCAGTTCATAGTAGTAAAATAAAATAAAATGCAAATAAATAAAATCCAATCAATAACTTTAGCACTCTATTGCAACTCCCCGGCAACGGCACCAAAAATTGATGTGGGCGAAAATTGGCGAGTTAAGAATGATTATAAAATATGCGTTGCAAGTATAGTTCTCAACCAACCAGAAATCCGCTTATCAATTTAGAAGGGTGTCACAGAAATTAAAATTAAAATACTGGGAGTATGAGTCCCAGGTCGTCTCCCAACGAGTTGCAGAAAAGTGTGCTATTTTATTAATCAGATGTTTTCAAAAAGGTTTAAGTTGAATGGCAGAAAATTAAATTAGAGAATTTATATAAATTTAAATAAAAGCCTTGACTGGGAGTTGATTAGCTGGAAGCCCTATTCTTGTTGGAGTACTCTCAAGATTAATTGACAATTGAGGGTTATTATGTTTAGTTGTCCCTCACTAAGTAAGGGAAAGTTAAACAAGTTGGAATGCTATTTCTATCCACAAGTTCCAATTCGCTCTTAAGAGCATTGGTGTTAGTGACTAGAGAGCAATCCAACAATAAACCCAATTACAATCTTTCTCTTGAGAATTCCAACTCAAGGGTTCCTTTCAATCAACTCCCCATCAAGTTAGGAAACTACTCGCTCATTGTAAATGTAAAATTCATAACATAAGAAAGGGAATTAAAGAAAGACATGATAAATAATGATCAAAAGATTAATTAAAAATAAAAGTAATTCTTGTATTAATAAATGCTAAAATAATCCAATAGTAAAATTAAGTAAATTAAGGAACATGGAAGAGTACGAGACAAGTAAAGAGAACGAACTAGAATGTCGAAGTCTTGATGAGGCACTAACTCTTCTCAATATCCCAATGCAAAAACAATGAAAATAACAAATCCTAAAAACTATGAATGTGTAGAGAGAAAACCTAGAGGAGAGGAAAACTAGATCTAAAAACCAAAACTATGCGGAATGAATGTTGTTTTCGGTTTCTGCATGTTCTCTAGCTCTAGTCTGCTTTTCTGGGCCGAGAACTGGGTCAAAATAAGGCCCGAAATCGCCCCCAGCGATTCTGCAGATTATGCAGATCGCGCATGTCACGCGGACGTGTCATTCAGGCGGACGCGTCATTCGGCGTTTCGCTTTGCCACGCGGGCGCGTCGTCCACGCCTCCGCGTCACTTGTGCAGTTTCTAATTCGCGCGGCCGCGTCATTTATGCGGCCGTGTCATTGCGATTTCCTCTCTTCCGCGCTGTCGCGTCATCCATGCGGCCGCGTCGCTTCTCGCTGGTCATCTCCTCAATTTCTTGTGTTCCTTCCATTTTTTGCAAGCTTCCTTTCCAATCTCTAACTCATTCATGCCCTATAAAGCCTGAAACACTTAACACACAGATCACGGCATCGAATGGAATAAAGGAGAAATAAAATACATAATTAAAAGTCTCTAGGAAGCCAGTTTTCAATCATGCAATAACTTTAGGAAGGAATTATAAATGCATGCTTATTTAATGAATAAGTGGGTAAAGATCATGATAAAACCACATAATTAAACACAATATAAACCATAAAATAGTGGTTTATCAAAGTCCCCAACGAAGTCGTGGATTAGTCGTCTAAGAGATGTATGACAAAGCTAGTGGTTCATCATTGTCCGATGAAAGACTCACTCTGAACCCATGTAGAATGAGATAACCTTGTGCCGGTTCAATGCATTTATAATGATGAAAAATGGATATACATCTTAGAATAGAGAAACAAACACGTATTGAGATAGAACAGTAGTACTTTATTACTTCATAAAACTCAACAGAGCTCCTCCCCTCAACCAGAGAGGTTTAGAAACTCATACTGATAGAAAATAAAATGATAAACGAAAATATGATAGGTCCACCCTTGAGTCTGTAAAAGTTCTCAAATAAATACTAAGCTAATGACTAATGATTACATAGGAAGGGTAAAATAGTCTTTTAGTGCTAAAATCCACTTCTGGGGCCTACTTGGTGAGTGTTTGGGCTGAGCTTGATTGATATCCATGTGTTAGGAGGCCTCTAGGGCGTTGAACACTGGCTAGAGGGTCCTTTATGGGTGTTGGACGCTGGTCTCTTCTCCACGCCAGAATAGGGCAGGAGGCTGGCGTTGAACGCTAGTTTTGGGCCTTCAATTCTGAAGTAAAGTATGGACTATTATACGTTGCTAGAAAGCTCTGGATGTTAGCTTTCCATAGCCATTGAGAACGCTCCATTTGGAATTTTTTAGCTCCATAAAATCTCTTTCAACTGCAAGGAGGTTAGATTTGGACAGCATCTGCAGTACTTTCTCTGTTTCTGAATCAGACTTTTGCTCCAGCTCCTCAATTTCAGCCAAAAAATACTTGAAATTTTATAAAAAGACACAAACTCAAAGTAGAATAAAAAAATGTGAATTTTGCACTAAAACCTATAAAAACTTAATAAAACTTAAACAAACATACCAAAAACTATATGAAAATGATGCCAAAAAGCGTATAAAATATCCGCTCATCACATTTTTTATTTCTTTCAAGTTTCTTGAGAGCAATCATCAACTAAATCCCCACTCATTAGGGGGAGGAGCTCTATTATAATTCTAATGAATTTATGCAATTCTTCTTCTTCTCAATCCGCTTGTTGTAGCTAAGGGAAAGCTTTTGTGCTTTATAGATCCATTCACTACCGAGAGGGGGTTTGGATCTAATTGAATCTCTATGTGAGCCTTGAGAAAGGGATCATAGAATTCAGTTTGAAGCTTCTCCCTCATAACTCTTTTGATCAACACATTTTTAGTTGGTACGTGACATATAACCTCTTTGAATTGAGATCCTAAGAGTTGTGTGGCTTATGGATTAGAAATTTGAGCTTAACCTCTTCTCATGAACAATTAGATTAAGAGATTGGCAATTGATTGTGTTAAGAGAAATTGAGTTACCAAGGGATTGGAATTCAATTATTTACAATCCGCCATAGATCCACTTCATATGATTGAGAATGAAGTTGAGACCCATTGATTCATGAAGGATCATAATATCTCCGATCCCTAATGAATCTTACCCATTATATTTCCTCACTTTAATTCTTCTACCTTTCTAGTTTCTTTTAATTCCCATTACCCATAATCCTTTTTACTTTCATGCAATTTACATTTCCTTGTCCTTTACATTCTTGTCTTTACTTTCTTTCCATTTAAGTTTCAGTTCTTTACTATTTTGCAATTTACTTTCAACCCTTTTTTATTCAGTCATTTAGATTCATCACTTTTACTTTCTATGCTATTTACTTTTCTGTTGAGTTAATCACCCAAAATCATCAATTATTAGTTTGACTAGAGATACCATTTAACTAAAGTTGCTTAATCCATCAATCCCTGTGGGATCGACCTCACTCAACAGTGAGTTATTACTTGGCGATCCGGTATACTTGCCGGAGGAATTTATGTTGTGTAAATTCCGGTCATCAGCTTACAACAAGCTAGGCTTTACAAAGCTAGTGAAAATCTCAGTGAGACCTTTGAAAAGGAAGCTGCAGAGTCCATTATGGATCCTAATCATGTTGTTAATGCCAATGTGGTAAATTATAATGAGAATGAATAACCTAGAAGGGCTTGGTTCATACACTGCTCCCAATCCAAATTTCTATGGGAACAGTATTGTGGTGCCTCCTATAGCTGCAAACAACTTTGAGCTGAAACCTCAGTTTGTCACTCTGGTGCAGCGAAACTGTCAGTATCATGGATTCCCGCAGGAAGATCTAAACCAATTCATCTCTAACTTCCTGCAAATTTGGGACATTGTGAAAATAAATAGAGTGAATCCTGAGGTTTACAAGCTCATGCTCTTTCCATTTGCTGTGAGGGACAGAGCAAAGCTGTCTTTAGATTCTCAGCCCAAGGAGATCCTGGACACTTGGAATAAGGTAGTCACTGGATTATTGTCCAAATTCTTCCCACCAGAGAAGCTAACTAAGCTAAAGGTGGATGTTTAGACCTTCAGGCAGAAAGAAGGTGAGAACCTCTATGAAGCCTAGAAGAGGTACAAGCTGATGACCAGGAAATGCCCTCCTAACATGTTTTCTGAGTAGACTAAGCTAGAGATCTTTTATGAGGGCCTCTGTGAAATGGTCAAAATCTGTTTAGACAACTCTGTAGGTGGTTCATTACACATGAAGAAAACGCCTGAAGAGACTGCTGAGCTTATTGAGTTGGTTGCTAACAACTAATATCTTTACTCTTCTGATAGGAATATTGTGAACTCTGGGGCTCCTCAGAAGAAAGGAGTTTTGGAAGTGGAGACCTCAGATGCTATTCTTGCTCAAAACAAGGTTATGTCTTAACAGATTAGTATGCTTACTCAACACTTGAGTGGGATGCAAGTTTTAGCTGTCAATGCTCATAATGCTCCTCAAGAGGCTTCATATGACATGAATGGTGGATTTAATCCAGGTGAGAATTATGATACTCAATTTCCTCCTGAATAGGTCAACTATATGGGAAATACTCCTAGAAATCCCAATAATGACCCATATGCCAAGACCTTTAATTCGGGATGGAGAAATCACCCAAATCTTGGGTAGAGAGAGCAACCTCAGAGGTCATAGAATTTCAACAATTCTCAGAGTATTTTCCATTCGAATAATTTTAATAACCACCAGTTTCAGTCATCTCAGCAAGCAACTCCTCAGTCTCAGAAGACTACTGATTTAGAATCTCTGGTAATAAGCTTTATACAGAAAACCAGAGCATCAATCAAGAACTTGGAGGTTCAGATGGGTCAATTAGCCACAAAAGTTAATGAAATTGATCAGAAGACCACTAATAGCCTTTCTGGTAACACAATTCCAAATCCAAGAGAGGAGTGCAAGGCCGTCACCGTGATAAGTGGACAAATGGCAAGTATGGAAGCACAAGTTACTGAGGAGCCAGTTGAAAAAAAAGTTCCGGAGGAGAAAAAGGAGGAGGTTGAACACGCCCCACCTAGGCGTGCAGACAATCCTTTTCCAATCACTATTGACACACATCTGACAATGCCTAAAGCTTCTGAGTACAAGCCTAAGATGCCATATCCTCAGAGACTTCAAAAGGAGACCAAGGACAAGCAGTTTTCAAAGTTCCTGGAAGTTTTCAGGAAGTTACAAATTAATATTCTTTTTGCTGAAGTTTTGGAGCAAATGCCTCTCTATGTCAAGTTCATGAAGGAGTTGTTATCCAAGAAGAAGCCTTTAAAGGGAGATGAGATAGTGGTCCTGACCAAGGAATGTAGTGCCATAATTCAGGATAACTTGCTAAGGAAGATGCCCGATCCAGGGAGCTTTCAAATTCCATGTACTATTGGGAGCACTACCTTTGAGAAATCCTTATGTGATCTGGGAGCAAGCATCAATTTAATGCCCTTGTCTGTGACGAAGGAGCTACAAATCAAAGAGGAACAACCAACAAGGATAGCATTACAAATGGCAGACAAATCTTTGAAGCATGCACATGGAATAGTGGAGAACATTTTGGTCAAGGTGGGTAAGTTCTTCCTCCCAGCAGATTTTGTGATTTTTGACATGGGGGAAGATGAAAAAGCCTCTATAATCCTAGGAAGACCATTCCTAGCCACTGGGAGAGCTCTAATTGATGTGGAAAAAAGTGAATTAGTGCTTAGAGTGCATAATGAGCAACTGGTGTTTCATGTCTTCAAAAATATGCACTCATCTGGTGTAGAAGAGAGGTGCATGCAGACTGAGCTTATTAATCCAAACCTTCAAGAACCCCCTGATGATGCAGAACAGAATCTGCAGCTCAAACCTCCTTTGGTGACAATCAACGAAATTCCCTCTGATATCAAACCTAAGTTTGGTGTCGGGAATGCATCATCCACCAAGAGGAGGTTCTCAAAAAGAAGAAAGTACCTAGAGGATGGAGAAATAAAAAGATTCCTACTGAAGACTTCTCCCCAGGAATGAAGGTGGTATTCACTGCATGCCCAATCCTGCCTCATACAGTGAACAGGATCCTATCTCTTGAGCATATAGAGTCGATCCATGAGAGCATAGGAAAGAAGTTTATAGTGAGGGGTAAAAAGATGAGCCCCTATGATCCTCCTCCATAGAGGAGCTGACCGTCAAGCTAGTGGCAGTAAAGAAGCGCTTGTCGGGAGGTAACCCGATATTTTTGTATCCTTAAGTTTGATTTTTATTTTGATTTTTTTATTTTTAACTTAATTAGTTTTTTTAGTTTCTACTATTTTTCCTGTGTTTTATGTGTATTTGGATCATGTAGAGTGATTAGAACAGAAACAGGTGCATTTAAACAGAGTTTCAGACATTGGTGCACAAAACTGACTCCACACGTTCCGCACAGATAGACCGGCAAGTATACCGGGTCGTCCAAGTAATACCTCAAGTGAGTGAGGGTCGATCCCACCGAGATTGTTGGTTTGAGCAAGCAGTGGTTATCTTACAGATCTTAGTCAGGCGGATAGAAAATATAGTTGTCACGAGAAAACGCATAAAACAGATAAATAAATAAAACGTTACTGGATAAGTGTGAAGTCAATGGTATGAGATTGGTTGAGGCTTCAGAGATGCTTCTTCCTTCTGGATCAACTTTTCTCACCATCTACTCCAACTTCTGCTTGATTCATTCCATGGCAGGCTGTAAATGATTGACGTCGGGTCAGCGGTCATTAATCTCCTCTGCTTCAGATCAAACGCCAGGTTAGCGGTCATCCAATTTGAATGAGGGTGAAGCTCTAGCAGTCCATGCCCTTGGTGATCCTACTCAAAGTACCACAGACAAGGTCGAATCTTCTGGATCAGAGAATGCTGCTCCTTGGATTCTAGCCTATGCCACAAAGGCCCAAATCGCCCCGCATCATGACTGAACTGATGTCTCGAGAAGTCCCCAACGAAGCCATAGATTAGCCGTCTAAGAGATGCATAATCAAGCTTGTGGTTTATTATTATCCCGTCAAGGACTCGCAAGAACCCATGTGAATAGGGATGACGGTCAAGTTACACTCCCAATTCGTTAGGATGAAGAATGAAGATACATCTTAGAATAGAATCAAGCATAGATTGAAGTAGAATAGTGATATTATTAATTCATAAGAATCAGCAAAGCTCCTAACCTTAACCTTAGGAGGTTAGTGACTCATACTGTACAATGTGATGTTCGAAAATAAAGTGGGGGAAGAAAAAGATCAAAAGTTTTTTAAACAAGGGTGATTTCTTCCTATATATACTAATCTGATAACTAAGAATTATAGAAAATAAGATAAGCTAGTCTTGTAGTGTGAAAATCCTTTTTTCGGGCCCACTTGGTGAGTGTTTGGACTGAGCTTGGAGTGTCTCTACGAGCTAGTACCTCTTAGGGGCGTTGAACGCTGGCTTGGGACTCCCTTTTGGGCGTTGGACGCCAGCTACCCCCTCTTGGGCGTTGGACGCCAGGAATGGGGATGGTGGCTGGAGTTGAATGCCGGTTTTGGGCCTTCATTTACAAAGCAAAGTATAAACTATTATATATTTCTAGAAAGTCCTGGATGTTAGCTTTTCATAGCCGTTAAAAGCGCACCATTTGGACTTTTGTAGCTATAGAAATGCTCCTTCGAGTGCATGGAGGTCAGATCCTAACAGCATCTGCAGTCCTTTCTCTGTCTCAGAATCAGACTTTGTCAAAACTCCCTAATTTCAGTAAGAAAATACCTGAAATCATCATAAATAAAAAAAGAACTCAAAGTAGAATCCAAAAGTATGAATTTTGAACTAAAACCTATGAAAATAGAATGAAACTCAAACAAAACATAATGAAAACTATATGAAAATGATGCCAAAAAGCGTATAAAATATCCACTCATCAGAACACAAAACTTAAACTGTTGCTTGTCCCTAAGCAACCAAAAACAAAGTAGGATTAAAAATAAGAGAAGGATACAATGAATGTCAGAGTTCTCAATGAAGCTCAGTTTCAATTAGATGAGCGGGACTAGCAGCTTTTTCCTTCTGAATAGTTTTGGCATCTCACTTTCTATTGAGGCTCAGAATAATTGGCATCTTTAGGAACTTAGAATCCAGATGATACTATTGATTCTCCTAGTTTAGTTCTTTTTTATTCTTGAACACAGCTTCTTTTGAGTCTTGGCCGTGACCCTAAGCGCTTTGTTTTCCAGTATTACCACCAGATACATAAATGCCACAGACACTTAACTGGGTGAACCCCTTAGGATTGTAATTCAGCTTTGTTAGAATCCCCAGCTAGTGGTGTCCAGAGTTCTTAAGCACACTCTTCTGCTTTGGATCACGACCTTAACTGCTCAGTCTCAAGCTTTTCACTTGACACCTTCGCACCACAAGCATATAGTTAGGGAAGCAGCTCACTTGAACTGTTTAGGCCAAGATTGTGTTTCTTTTAGGCCCTCCTAACTATTGATGCTCAAAGCCTTGGATCCTTGCTCTTGCTTTTTGATTTAAAGAGCTATTGGCTTTTTCTTCTTTTTATTTCTTTTTTTTCGCATATGAATATTTTTTTCTTTTATTGCTTTTTGCTACTTTTTCTTACTTCAAGAATCAATTTTTGGATTTTTCAGATTACCAATAATACTTCACTTTTATCCTTATTCTTTCAAGAGCCAACATTCTTAACTCCAACATCAAATATGCACTATTCATTCATGCATTCAGAAAGCAAAAGCAATGCCACCACATCAAATAATTGAACTATTCTTAATATATAACTCGAAATTCATGCATCTTACTTTTCTTTTTCAAATAAAATTTTTCTTTTAAACAAGGTGAAAGATGCATGGAATATTTCATAACTTTAAGACATAAAGATGATCATGCACTAGAAACAGACAATAAGACAAAATACATGGAAAACAGAAAAATAACATAGGCAACAGGGGATTAAGGGAACGAATCCACCTTAGTGATGGCGGCTACTACTCCTTCTGGAGGATCTAATGGACTGCTTGATTTCTTCTATGTCATGCCCTGCCTTTGTTGCTCTTCCCTCATGGCTCTTTGATCTTCTCTCATGACCCTTTGGTCTTCTCTTATTTTATAGAGGATGGTCGAGTGCTCTTGATGTCCTATCCTCAGTTGGTCCATGTTGGAGCTTAATTCTTCTAGAGAAGTGTGCAATTGGTCCCAGTAGCCTTAGGGAGGAAAATGCATCCCTTAAGGCATCTCAGGGATTTCTTGTTGAGGCAGCTCCTCACGCTCTTGTTGAGGTACATGTGTAGGCTCTCTTGGTTGAACCATCCTTCTTTTAGTGATGGGATTGTTTTCCTCAATGGGAATATCTCCTTCTATGACAATTCCAGCTGAATTGCATAGATGACATATAATGTGGGGAAAAGCCAACCTTGCTAAGGTGGAAGGCTTTTTAGCCTTTTTGTACAACTCTTGAGGTATTACCTCATGTACCTCCACCTCACTTCTAATTATGATGCGATGAATCATGATGGCTCTATCAATGGTCACTTTTGACCAATTGCTAGTAGGGATGATAGAGCTTTAGATAAATTCCAACCATCCTCTAGCTACAGGCTTGAGGTCAAGCCTTCTCAGTTGGATAGGCTTGCCTAGAGTATCCCTCTTCTATTGAGCTCCTTCCACACAAATGTCTGAAAGGACTTGGTCTAGCCTTTGATCAAAATTGACTTTCCTAGTGTAAGGATGTGGGTCTCCTTACATTATTGGCAAATGCAGCGCCAAACTTACACTTTCTGGGCTGAAATCCAAGGGTCGCCCTCGGACCATGGTGCTCGAATTTTTGGAATGTGGGTTCACACTAGTGTCATGATTTTTAGTGACCCATGTATTATCATAGAACTCTTGCACCATCAAGATTCCAACTTTCGAAATAGGATTGGTTAGGACTTCCCAATATCTCCTCCAGATTTCTCATCAGATCTCCGAGTACTCATTCTTTTTTAGCCTAAAGGAGACTTCAGGGATCACCCCTTCTTTGCCACTACTTCAGAGAAGTGGTCTTGATGGGCTTTGGGTGATGAATCTCTCCATCTTCCAAGGTTTGGCGGTGGAAGCAACTGCTTTCCCTTTCCTCTTTCTATAGGATTCTCCGACTTTGGGTGCCATAAGTGTGAATGGAAAGCAAAAAGCAAGGCTTTTCCAACATCAAAATTAAAAGCTTTGCTCGTCCTTGAGCAAAATAAGAAGAAAAGATTAGAAGAAGAAGAGAATTGCTAGAGAAAGGGGGAAAGGAGAATTCGGCCAAGTGGGGCTTTAGTGTATGAAAGGTGTGGTGAAGTGATGGAGGAAGAAGGGGTATTTATAAGGGTGGGATGGGTTAGGGTTCCAATTAATGGGTGGAAATTGGGTGGGAAATTTTTGAATTTGAAGTGGGTGGGTGTTGGTGGGAGTTATGATGGTTTTGGGAAGAGATACGGATGTGATTGGGTTAAGGTTTTATGGGGAAGAGTGTGTGGGGAAGAGTGAAAGTAAGAGAGAGAAGAAGGTGGGATAAGTGGAGATTCTGTGGGACCCACTGATCCTGAGGGGCTAGGGAATTCAAGTTCCCTGCCCCTTGTGGGCGTTGAACGCCTAGCTCCTGATCCAGGCTGGTGTTCAATGCCAGCTCTGTGCTCCTTCCTAGCGTTCAACACCAGGTCTCTACCTCTGTTCAGGCATTGAATGCCCAGTCTCTGCCCTGTGGCTGGCGTTCAACGCCAACTTCATGTTCTCTGATTAGTGTTCAATGCTAGATTCATGCTCCCTGGCTGGCATTCAATGCCAGTAATGTTGCTCCTCATGGGCGTTGAACGCCCACTCTGGCCCCCTTGTCTGGCGTTCAACGCCAGTAAGGTCTCTGCTCCAGGGTGTTCTATTTTCAGCTCTGACTGTTTCTGTTTCTATTCTAACTACTGTACATGATCACAAAGTTAAACAAATATGAAAATTAAACTGATATAACTCAAATAAACTTAATGAAAATCAGAAATAACTTTAATTATGGTTGGGTTGCCTCCCAACAAGCACTTTTTTAACGTCACTAGCTTGACAGTTAGCTCCTTACGGAGATGGATAGTGGCTCAGAAATTTGTCCCTTATAGTGAACTTCTTGCCTGTGCTCTCATGGATAAGTTCTACATATTCTAGAGACAGGATCCTGTTTACAGTGTGTGGGATGACTGGATTGTTAGTGAAGATAACTCTCATACCAGGTGAGAGGCCTTCAGTGGGAATTTTCTTATCCCTCTAGCCCTTGGGCACTTTCTTACTGCCATTCCTCTCAAAGCTTGATGATGGTTGCCCCACACCAAACTTAGAATTGGTGTCTGAGGGCTCTGTTAGGCTCTGTACTGAGAGTAGTGGTTGAAGCACTTCATTTTTGTTAGTGGTGCTTCCTTCAACTGAGGTGGAATGAGGTTTATGAACCTTGAACACAAGACAGTCTTCATCTAATTGCAGGACTAGTTCTCCTCTGTCTACATCAATCACAGCCTTGGTTGTAGCTAGGAAAGGTCTTCTAAGGATGATGGATTCATCCTCTTCCTCCCCAATATCTAGGATTATAAAATCAGCAGGGATGTAAAGGATCTCCACCTTTACTAAGACATCCTCTACCAAACTATAAGCCTTTTTTATTGACTTGTCTGCCATCTCTAGTGAGATTCTTACAGCTTGTACCTCAAAGATTCCCAACCTCTCCATTACAGAGAGAGACATGAGGTTTATGCTTGACTCTAGGCCACACAGAGCCTTATCAAAGGTCATGGTACCTATGGTGCAAGGAATTAAGAAGCGTCCGGGATCCGGCTTCTTCTGAGGTAGCTTCTGCTAAACCAAGGCATTGAGTTCCTTGGTTAGCACTGGAGGTTCTACCTCCAATGTATCTGTGCCAAATAACTTGGCATTCAGTTTCATCATAATTCCTAGGTATCGAGCAACTTGCTCTTCCCTAGTTTCCTCTTCCTCATCAGAGGAAGAGTACTCTTCAAATTCTATGATCTTCAACCAAGCATTCAAGGGAACTTCAATGGGCTCCTCATGAACCTTGGGTTCCATTAATTCTTCAATAGGAGGATCCTTAGTGGACTTTGGGTATCTAACTACTCCTATTGTAGCGTCCAATGCCAGGACTTATGTCTCTTTGGGCATTGAACGCCTAGCTTGTATCCTTTTACTTGCGTTCAATGCCAGCTTTTGTGCTGCCTTGGGCATTGAACGCCCAGTAAGGCCTTCCTTACTGGCGTTCAACGCCAGTAATGGTGCTTCTATGGGCGTTGAACGCCGAATAAGGCCTTCCTTACTGGCGTTCAATGCCAGTGATGGTGCTTCCTTGGGCGTTGAACGCCCAGTAAGGACTTCCTTACCGGCATTCAACGCCAGAGAATCCTCTTCTGATTCGGCCTCAGCTTCTACAGTGATGGCCTTGCACTCTTCTCTTGGGTTTACTTTAGTATTACTGGAAAGAGTGTTAGGAGGAGTCTCAAGGATTCTCTTGCTCAACTGATCAACTTGTACCTCCAGATTTCTGATGGAGGACCTAGTTTCTATTATGAAACTGTGAGTAGTCTTAGAGAGTTCTGAGATTATGTGTAAGAACCGGGGTTTTTCACATAAAACCATTTTAATAAAATAATCTTAGCGCCCAGAATAGATTCAAAATTTAGAAGTTTTAATTTGAAAATAAAAAGGTGAAATTTGATTTCAATAAATTTTTCTGAGCTGGAAAATATATCTGTTTTGAAAAGTTTTGTAAAAATGCGTACTGGCGCTTAAGCTGGCAGTACCATCTCTAGCCTGTCCAATACTACATATTTTGAAAAATAAGATTTTTGAAAATTGATTTATTATTTTGAAAGGATAAAAATAATTTAGAATTGAAAATCGGGCGCTAATTTTAAAGGTTTTGGCCCAACGTGGGGCAAACGGGCTAAAAACGCTAACGGGTTAGACCGGGCCCAAAACGGACCCAAGGCCCAACATATATAAGCTCATTAAATGAGATTTTCAGCTCATTTCCTCCCCCAAAATGAGAGAGAGCTCGGATTGAGAGAGAAGAGAGGTGAGGATGGGAGACACTATTCACATCCACCTTTCGGGAGCCATATCTTGAGCTACGGAGCTTCGATTGACGAGTCATTTGTGGCCACGCAAAACTCTCGACGAGCTCTTCGTTTCTATTTATTGTTTTATGGTAAGAGCTCGAAACCCAAGCACCAGTTTCCTGCCCTAACTTTCTGCGTATTTTTGGGTTTGGTTTTGAGCAAGTTTTGTAGTTTTGCTTTTTTAGGTGATCTCTAGTAGCTGGTAATTATTGGAAATTACCCAACCCTCTTTGGACAAGGTAAGTTGCTCATAAACCCTTGTAGTGTTGTATGTTGTGGTTTCTAGGTTTTGATTTTGGTGATATATATGATGTTCGATTGAGTCTTGGTGTTTGTTGGAGTTGGTTGAGACTTTGGATCAAGCTAGGTGGCTTCGTTTTTGGTGTTTGGTACGTTTGAGAATCGGCCAAGGTATGGTTTTAGTTTCCTTTATGTAATTATGATTGGGTATATGTTTAATTGCATGTGATTTTGATGTTTAGTATTGATTGAATTATGATTGAGGAAAGTGTTGGTGGAGGATTGACTTTGGTATCATATGTTTGAGGTTTGATGGTTGAGAATGGTATAATATGTTATAAAGGGTAGATTATGATGGAAATTAGAGTTTGAAGTGGTTTTGGTTGGGTTTTGGTTGGAAATGTTGGTATGTTGAGGTTTTGAGACTTTTGGTAAAAGTTGGTTTTTGGTAAAATTTGTTTGATCATAACTTATGCCTCAGTTTTCAAAATTGGTTGAATTTTGTTTGAAATTGAAGCTTATTGAAAACTCTTCAAATCGGTATAAAGTTTGTAAGATTTGGATTTTTGTAGAGGAAGTTATGATCATTCAAAGATTGGTGTCAAAATCTAAAATTCTGCAGAGTTGCAGAATTTTGTGAATTCTGGTATGTGCGCACGCACAGCCTTGTGCACACGCACAACCCTGTAAATTTTTAAACCTATGCGCACGCACAGCCCTGTGCACACTTACAAGCGGGGAAAGGCCTGCTGGTAAGAGCGCTAGCACGATCTGTGCGCGCACATATCCAATGAAGTTTTACAACCTGTGCGCACGCACATCCCTGTGCGCACACACAAGTTGGGAAAGTTAATGCCTGTGCGTACGCACACATCTAAAGATCTTCTGGGCGTGCGCACGCACACCTTTGTGCGTACGCACATGTCCTGTTTTATATCTTAAACTTTGTTTTTATACTATTTCACTTTTGCAACAAGATTGTTTACTTCTATGACACCATTTTAAGACCCTTGGGATTATTTTTGGGCACTGGAACATGGAAAAGATCCTAGGAGGTTTAAATTGGGTTTTACTTTGAAAAGTTAGCAAACGGAGGTTTAGATTTCTGGTGTAGTGAGGATGAGTTGGTTGAGAGAGAAGGAAGAGTGGTAAATATAGGGATTGCTGACAACGAATTTGAGAAACTGATGAACTAAAGAGTTCGGAATGGAACATATGAATTGATGATGGTTGTGATGAGTATGAATGGAAGGGTGCTGTGAGCACTGGCCTCTGAGATTGAATTTGTGATTATGATATGTTCTGTTATCCGTCGTAAGGGCTGTGGCAGTCTCCCACCTACGTTCGGATGTGAGAGTTGAAGCTGGGCTTCTCACTCATATTTCTCGCAACAAGAGGAAGGTGGTAGGGAACGCTCTCTCTGAATGTTTCCCTCTGAAAGGAGAAGGTGGTAGGGCACTCATCCCTCGGAATTATTCCTCCTGAAAATGCGATTTCTCTCTGATTACAAGGTGGTAGGGCACTAACCCACGGAATCATGCGGCAACCAGAGAAAGGTGGTAGGGCACGCTCCCTCGGAATGTTTCCCTCTGAAAGGAAAAGGTGGTAGGGCACTCATCCCTCAGAATTATTCCTCTGTATGCGCAATATAGAGACTAATACGGGAGTTGTCGACCGGATTTTCTGTCGGGTTTGGCATTATAACCGACATGTGATATCACAGCCAATAGGATAGACATTCATCATATGCATCTTCTTTATCACAACCAGGGTTTTTCACGTAAAACCGTTTTAATAAAATAATTTTAGTTCCCGGAATAGATTCAAAATTTAGAATTTTTAATTTGAAAATAAAAAGGTGAAATTTGATTTCAATAAGATTTTCTGAGCTGGAAAATATATCTGTTTCGAAAAGTTTTGTAAAAATGCGTACTGGCACTTAAGCTGGCAGTACCGGCCCTAGCCTGTCCAATACCACATATTTTGAAAAATAAGATTTATGAAAATTTATTTATTGTTTTGAAAGGATAAAAATAATTTAGAATTGAAAACCGAACGCTAATTTTAAAGGTTTTGGCCCAAAGTGGGCCAAACGGGCTAAAAACGCTAACGGGTTGGACCGAGCCCAAACCGGGTCCAACGCCCAACATATATAAGCTCATTAAATAAGATTTTCAGCTCATTTCCTCCCCCAAAATGAGAGAGAGCTCGGATTGAGAGAGAAGAGAGGTGAGGGTGGGTGACACTATTCACATCCACCTTTCGGGAGCCATATCTTGAGCTACGGAGCTTCGATTGATGAGCCGTTTGAGGCCACGCGAAGCTCTTAACGAGCTCTTTATTTATATTTATACTTTTTTGGTAAGAGCTCGCAACCCAAGCACCAGTTTCCTGCCCTAACTTTCTGCACGTTTTTGGCTTTGGTTTTGAACAAGTTTTGTGGTTTTGCTTGTTTAGGTGATCTCTAGTAGTGGGTAATTGTTGGAAATTACCCCAACCCTCTTTGGACAAGGTAAGTTGCTCATAAACCCTTGTAGTGTTGTATGTTGTGGTTTCTAGGTTTTGATTTTGGTGATATATATGATGTTAGATTGAGTCTTGGTGTTTGTTGGAGTTGGTTGAGGCTTTGGATCAAGCTTGGGGGCTTCGTTTTGGTGTTTGATGCATTTGGGAATCGGACAAGGTATGATTTCGGTTTTCTTTATGTAATATGTAATGTTTCTGGAAACTTAGGCTAGTAGACCTTAAGATAGGATTGAATGTTTTGGGTGTATGTTTAATTGCATGTGATTTTGATGTTTAGTATTGATTGAATTATGATTGAGGAAAGTGTTGGTGGAGGATTGAATTTGGTATCATATGTTTGAGGTTTGATAGTTGAGAATGGTATAATATGTTATAAAGGGTAGATTATAATGGAAATTGAAGTTTGAAGTGGTTTTGGTTGGATTTTGGTTGGAAATGTTGGTAAGTTGAGGTTTTGAGACTTTTGGTAAAAGTTAGTTTTTGGTAAACTTTGTCTGATCATAACTTATGCCTCAGTTTTCAAAATTGGTTGAATTTTGTTTAAAATTGAAGCTTATTGTAAGATTTGGATTTTTGTAGAGGAAGTTATGATCTTTCAAAGATTGGTGTCAAAATCTGAAATTCTGCAGAGTTGCAGAATTTTGTGATTTCTGGTATGTGCGCACGCACAGCCTTGTGCGCACGCACAATCCTGTAAATTTTTAAACATGTGCGCACACACAAGCGGGGAAAGGCCTGCTGGTAAGAGCGCTAGCACGACCTGTGCGCGCATGTATCCAATGAAGTTTTACAACCTGTGCGCTCGCACAAGTTGGGAAAGTTAATGCCTGTGCGTACGCACACCATTATGCGTACGCAAACATCTTAAAGATCTTTTGGGCGTGCGCACGCACACCCTTGTGCGTACACACACGTCCTGTTTTATAACTTAAACTTTGTTTTTAAACTATTTCACTTTCCCAACAAGATTGTATACTTCTATGACACCATTTTAAGACTCTTGGGCTTATTTTTGGGCACTGAAACATGGGAAAGGTCCTAGGAGGTTTAATTTGGATTTTACTTTGAAAAGTTAGCAAACAGAGGTTTAGGTTTCTGGTGTAGTGAGAATGAGTTGGTTGAGAGAGAAGGAAGAGTGGTAAATATGGGGATTGCTGACAACGAATTTGAGAAACTAATGAACTAAGGAGTTCGGAATGGAACTTATGAATTGATGATGGTTGTGATGAGTATGAGTGGAAGGGTGATGTGAGCACTGGCCTCTGAGATTGAATTTGTGATTATGATATGTTCTGTTATCCGTCGTATGGGCCGTGGCAGTCTCCCGCCTACGTTCAGATGTGAGAGTTGAAACTGGGCTTCTCACTTATATTTCTCGCAACCAGAGGAAGGTGGTAGGGCACGCTCCCTCGGAATTTTCCCTCTGAAAGAAGAAGGTGGCAGGGCACTCATCCCTCGGAATTATTCCTCCTGAAAATGCGATTTCTCTCTGATTGCAAGTTGGTAGGGCACTAACCCACAGAATCATGCGGCAACCAGAGGAAGGTGGTAGGGCATGCTCCCTCGGAATGTTTCTCTCTGAAAGGAGAAGGTGGTAGGGCACTCATCCCTCAAAATTGTTCCTTCTTATGCGCAATAGAGAGACTAATCCGGGAGTTGTCGACCGGATTTTTTGTTGGGTTTGGCATTATAACCGACATGTGATATCACAGCCAATAGGACAGACATTCATCATATGCATCTTCTGTATGCTTGCTTGCTTTATTTACTTGAGCTTGCCTAATTGTATAACATGCCTACTTGGTTCTTGAACTACTTGTTATAAATGAATATTATCTGTGTTTTACTTGTTTGCATTAATTGTGATTGTCTGATGCTGAGGAGGTTAGGTAAGCGGTGGCGATGGGATCGCACGGAGGTTAGGTTGGTAGAGGCTATGGGATACAGCGGTGTGATTAGTATTAGTTAGAATCCTTTAAGTTTAGAAAACCCTGTTTATTGTTTAAGGTTTACGTTAATTATATTTTGTTCTAAGCTTGAATATCCGTGTTCGATGTGAAGTTCTAGGATTGCCTTCGGCGTCCCAGAGCCTTACATCTTACATTATTGGGCACTGTTACCATACTGAGAACCTCCGGTTCTCATTCCATACTTTGTTGTTGTTGTTTTTCAGATGCAGGTCGTAATTCACCTTGGTGAAATTGCGGATATGGTGACAGAGCGGAGTATGGTTCCTTCCTTATTTATTTTTGTTTGAATTTTATTGTAGTATTCTCTCACCTCTTGTATATTTATCTTTGTGGCCTTAGAGGCTTACTTGAGAGATAAGTTGTATAAGCTGTTTTAACTCTATAACTCTGCATTTTTTTGTTTGTAACTAGTCGACTTAAACTCCACAAGCCGCGGCTAGTTCCCTATGATTATTATATTCTTATATCTATATCTGTTCTATTCTTTTGCATCTGTATCTTGTATCTTACGCGTTAGATTCGTGTGAATGTTTCGCGCTTTTTTAATTCTATTTTTGAGCTTAATCCTTCATCGGGCTTCTAGAATATATTAATTTCTTTTATATTAATAGGTATAAGCCTTAGAATTGTTGTAACCTCTGATTAACTTTTGCTTTATGACTAGAGGTAAGGCTTAGGGTAATTAGAGTGTTACACTATGGTTGCTAAGTCAGAAAGGCTCTGCTTAGATGTCTCCATCTGTTGCTGAGAAGGTGGGAATAGTGGTCTGTTGTTGAAGCCTTGCTGAGGCTTCTGTTGATCCTTCCATGAAAGGTTAGGACGATTCCTCCATGAGGAGTTGTAGGTGTTTCCATAGGTTTCTCCCATGTAATTCACCTCTTCCATCATGGGTTGATCTGGATCATAGGCATCTCCATCATAGGAGGTGTCTTGAGTGTTGCCAGCTGTAGGTTGCACTCCAGTCAAATGTCGAGAGATCATATTGACCTGTTGGGTCAAGATCTTGTTCTGAGCCAATATGGCATTCAGAGTGTCAACCTCTAGAACTCCTTTCTTCAGAGCTACCCCATTGGTCACAGGGTCTCTCTCAGAAGTGTACATGAATTAGTTGTTAGTAACCATTTCAATGAGTTCCTGTGCCTCAGTAGGCATTTTTTTGAAGTGGAGTGATCCACCAGCAGAATAGTCCAATGACATCTTGGACATCTCAGATAGTCACCATAGAAGATACCTAGGATAGTCCATTCTAAGAGCATGTCAGGAGGACACCTCTTGATCATTTGCTTGTATCTTTCCCAAGCTTCATAGAGAGATTCACCCTCTTTTTGTCTCAAGGTTTAAACTTCCACCCTCCGCTTGCTCATCTTTTGAGGTAGAAAGAACTTGACCAAGAAGGCATTGACCAACTTTTTCCAAGAGTCTAGGCTTTCTTTGGGTTGAGAATCCAACCATATCCTAGCTCTGTCTCTGATAGCAAAGCGGAAAAGCATAAGTCTGTAGACCTCAGGATCCACTCCATTAGTCTTAACAGTATCACAGATTTACAGAAATTCAGATAAGAATTGATGTCGATCTT
Source organism: Arachis hypogaea (assembly GCF_003086295.3). Classification (NCBI taxonomy): domain Eukaryota; kingdom Viridiplantae; phylum Streptophyta; class Magnoliopsida; order Fabales; family Fabaceae; genus Arachis; species Arachis hypogaea. Next base: position 140,983,230 of record NC_092054.1, read on the forward strand.
CTAGTGGAAGTCTACGAAATTTGCAATTCTGTTGCATTAGAGAGACTAACTAAGGTTTAAGCTCAAAGTTATTTGCTCTAATAGCAGGTATGGAGATACTTCTTCCATAGAAGTTAGAAGATGGTGCAGCAAAGTTACCAAGGACCTTCCTTGCATCTCCTCCATTATTCTGCTCGGCTGCCATATTTGTATTTTCAGTTTCTTGTTCAAAAAGTTCTGTGAGGTCTCTTCTGGAGTGTTATGCTTTAACTTGTTGTAAACACTTCCTTAGGGTCCTCTCAGGTTCAGGATCAGGATCAAAGAGAGGTTCTTTATCCCTGTTCCTGATCATAAACAAGAAAGAAAGAGAATGGGAGTTTCTATGTCAAAGGATAGAGAACTCCCTGTGAGATATGAAGAAGAAAGAAGAATGAAGATAGAAGAATGAGATGAAGAATTCGAATAAAAGGATAGAGGAATTCAAAAATTTAATAAGTAAAAAAAAACTAAAATTAAAACGTTTTTGTTTTTATTTTCTTTATTAATTGAATTCAAAAAACAAGAAGAAAATTAAAAGCTAATTAATTAAAAAGATTTGAAAATTGAAAGATGATTTTCAAAAAAGAAAAGAGAGAAAACAAGTAACTAATTAAGAAAGATTTGAAAATAAGATAAGATAGGAGATTTGAAAAAGATTTGATTTTAAAATTTTGAAATTTAAAATTGAAAAGAAAAGTGAGCAAGATAAGATAAGAATTGAAAAGATTTGAAAAAGATTTAATTTTAAATTTTGAAATTGAAACAAGATAAGATAAATATTTGAAAATAAGTTTGAAAAGATAACATATGGTGAAGATTTGAAAAGTTTTTGAATTTTGAAAAGATTTGAATTTAAAATTTAAAATTAAGATAAGATAAGATAATGATTTGAAAAAGTTTTAAATTTTAAAATTTTAAAAGAAAGATAAGATAGGAAAGAATCAAATTAAAAGAAAAGATTTGAAAAGATTTAAAAAGATAATATTTGAAATTTTAATTTTGACTTTACTAACAAGAAAACACTAAACTTTAATTTTTTTAAATCAAAATAAAAAAAGCAAGATTTTCGAAAATTTGAAGAAAGATAAGATAATTTTTTTTTTTGAAAATTAAGAAAAGAGAAAAACAACTAAAAGACACCAAACTTAAAATTTTTAGATGAAAGGATACTGATTTTCGAAAATTAAAAAGAAAAACACCAAAAGACAGCAAACTTAAGAATTTTTAAGATTAAAACCAGAAAAGAAACAAGAACAACTTGAATACCAAGAAGAACACTCAAGAACAAATTCAAAAATTTAAAGAAAATAAAGAACACACACATGACACCAAACTTAAGAATTGAAACTAAACTCAAACAAAAGATAAAGAAAAGATGAATTTTGAAAAAGTTTTTTTTTTTTGAAAAAGAAAAACAAAAGTCATGAGATAAACCAGTTAAAAAGTACATACTCTAAGCAGCAAGATAATCCGGTAGTTTGTCAAATCCGAGCGATCCCCGACAACGGCACCAAAAATATGGTGCACAAAACTGACTCTGCACATTTCGCACAGATAGACCGGCAGGTATACCGGGTCGTCCAAGTAATACCTCAGGTGAGTGAGGTTCGATCCCACGGAGATTGTTGGTTTGAGCAAGCAGTGGTTTTCTTGCAAATCTTAGTCAGGCGGATAGAAAATATAGTTGTCACGAGAAAACACATAAAATAGATAAATAAATAAAATGTTACTAGATAGGTGTGAAGTCAATGGTATGAGATCGGTTGAGGCTTCGGAGATGCTTCTTCCTTCTGGATCAACTTTTCTCATCATCTACTCCAACTTCTAGTTGATTCATTCCATGGCAGGCTGTAAATGATTAATGTCGGGTCAGCGGTCATTAATCTCCTCTGCTTCAGATCAAACGCCGGGTCAGTGGTCATCCAATCTGAACGAGGGTGAAGCTCTAGAAGTCCATTCCCTTGGTGATCCTACTCAAAGCGCCACAGACAAGGTCAGATCTTCCAAATTAGAGAACGCTGCTCCTTGGATTCTAGTCTATACCACAAAATCCCTAATCGCGCCGCACCTCAACTGAACTGATGTCTCGAGAAGTCCCCAACGAAGCCGTGGATTAATCGTCTAAGAGATGTATAATCAAGCTTGTGGTTCAGTAATATCCCGTCAAGGACTCGCAAGAACCCATGTGAATAGGAATGACGATCAAGTTACGCTCCCAATTCGTTAGGATGAAGAACAAAGATACATCTTAGAAGAAAATCAAGCATAGATTGAAGTAGAATAGTGATATTATTAATTCATAAGAATTAGCAAAGCTCCTAACCTTAACCTTAGGAGGTTAGTGACTCTTACTGTACAATGTGATGTTCAAAAATAAAGTGGGGGAAGAAGAAGATCAAAAGTTTTTTAAACAAGGGTGATCTCTTCCTGTATATACTAATCTGATAACTAAGAATTACAGAAAATAAGATAAGCTAGTCTTGTAGTGCGAAAATTCACTTTCCGGGCCCACTTGGTGAGTGTTTGGACTGAGCTTGGAGTGTCTCCACGAGCTAGTACCTCTTAGGGGCGTTGAACACTGCCTTGGGACTCCCTTTTGGTCGTTGGACGCTAGCTACCCTCTTTGGGCGTTGGACGCCAGGAATGAGGCTGGTAGATGGCGTTGAACACCAATTTTGGGCATTCATTTCCAAATTAAAGTATAAACTATTATATATTTCTAGAAAGCCCTGAATGTTAGCTTTTCATAGAGATTGAGAGCGTGCCATTTGGACTTCCATAGCTCCAGAAATGCTCATTCGAGTACATGGAGGTTAGATCCTGACAGCATCTGCAGTCCTTTCTCTGTGTCTGAATCAGACTTTGTCAAAACTCCTCAATTTTAGCCAGAAATACGTGAAATCATCATAAAACACACAAACTCAAAGTAGAATCCAAAAATAAGAATTTTTCACTAAAACCTATGAAAATAGAATGAAACTTAAACAAAACATAATGAAAACTATATGAAAATGATGCCAAAAAGCGTATAAAATATCCGCTCATCAGACACCCTGGAGAAGTTTGCTGTGGACAGGGCGGCGCCTAACTTCAAATTCTGAATTTAGGCGCCACATGAAGGCCAATTTTAGAGGAGCTTTCGGGAGGGGTGGCACCTAACTTTACTTTTGTGAATTTAGGCGCCAGTCATGCGTGCAATTTGGGGTTCTCTACTAGAGGCTTGGCGCCTAACTTCACATTCTTAAAGTTAGGCGTCACATGAGGCGCAGGAGGAAATTTCAATTCAGGCAACCAGCAAAGTTAGGTGCACATCTCATGAAGTTAGGCATGGCAGGAGGCTTTGCCTTCCGGTGGTTCCAAATCTAACTTCCCAACCTTTAAGTTTGGCGCCAAGTGCATCAAACCCAAAACAAATCATATGATTTCCAGAGCAATATCTCTTGATTCGGTCCCCACCCCTGCACATATTTCCTTTCCCTTATTTTTTGCCTTTCCAATCCCATTCAAACCTTTTTCACCTTCCAATCGATTCCTTCCCCAAAATTTCTTTGACTAATACCTCCCCCCCAACTCGTGAGCCATTCACATGACCCCCCCTCATACCAACGTGACCCTCCATATATATCCCCTATATATATCCCTTTAATTCCTTTCTAATTTTCCGTTCAAAAATAATATATATATATATATATATATATATATATATATAAAAGTTTTTTTTCTTTCTTGTCCTTTTTTCATTCTCAACTTCTTTTGCATTAATATTTATTTTTACTCCTCTATACGTTTTTTCATGTCCCCCTTTTTCAGTTTTTTTTTTTTTTGCTTGAGGACAAGCAAACTTTTAAGTTTGGTGTTAGGTCGAACAAACTCTCTGTTATCCTATCATCAATGACACCAAAGGGAGGGGAAGCATCTTCATGAAGGAGCATAACCTGAGGAATGAGATGGCCACCAGAATAACTGAGGTGGTTGAGTTCCCTTCATTCTATTTCCTTCCGTTTTTATTATGTTATATTCCTGTTTTATGCTATTTTACTTGCATGTCTGCATGATCTTTAGTGATTCTAAGTCCTAGGTTCTAGTTTAATTCTGTTATTCTAAAACTTCAGTTATTTATCTTTTAATTGAAGAGTTGTCTCATGTACCGCTCACTGATCTTGAATCCAAAGAGAAAAAGAAAAAGAAGTGATGTATTACATGAGAAATTGAGTTATATTAAATAGTAGTCTTATTTACTTAGATGTGGTAGTATTATCTATAATTCTGAATGCATGATAAGAACAGTGCATATTTAAATTTGAATCAAAAGATGTTGATGCATGAGGAAGAAGAATTTAGAGAACTATTATGAATTCTCTGAAGTAAACAAAAGCTTAATCCTTGAAGCAAAAGAAATAGCAAAAGGAAATAAAAAAAAGTAGGGTCCAAGACTCTGAGCATCAATGACTAGGAAGGACAAATATGATTAAAAGCTCAAAGAGTTATTTTCCTAGTCATATGCTTGTGGTGTAAATGTGTCAAGTAATCCTTGAGACAGAGTACTAAGAGTCGAGATCAAGTGCATTTAATAGAGTATGCCAAAGGCTTTGAGCACCACTGTCTGGGAGTAACTGAAAGAAAAATCAGAACTAAAAGAAAGTTCCCCGGTTAAGTGCTTGTGGTGTTTTTGTGTCAAGTAAAGCTTGAGAAAAAGCATTTAAAGTCACGGCTAGGCTCAAGGTGCAAAGCACCAAAGAAAAGAGAATGAAAGAAAATTTGCTGTGTTCAAGGATTAATCCGAAGTAAAAAGGCCAAAGAATTCATAATATTATCCGGACTCTAATTCCAAATGACAGTGACATTCCTCTGATTCAAAGGATAGTGAGATGCCAAAACTATTCAGAACTACAATGTATAAACCCCACTTTAAGTTATATTAGTTTTGGTTGCTTGAGGACAAGCAACAATTCAAGTTTGGTGTTGTGATGCGTGAGCATCTTTTCTATCTTTTTCTAGTGAATTTGCATTCGAATTGTTATGTTTAATCAAGATTTAAATACCTTTTAGCCAATATGAATGCTACTTTGAGTTGTGTGCAATTCTTTTTATTTTAAGTAGTATTCAGATGGATTTGACGGAGTTTTGTAGAAAAAGAGCAGAAGGTAAATGATGCTGTCAACCATGAGCTCCTTGCACTCTAACGGACATAACTTGAGCTACAGAGGTTTGATTGACGTGACCTCAGTGGCATTGGAAAGCTAACTTTCAGAGCTTTCCAATGATATATAATAATATATGCTTTTCTCTCAGACTATACAGCCTTGGTGGTGCCTAACTTGGGATTCTCCAAGTTAGGTGCCAAATGAGAACATACACGCCAATACCATACGGGTAGGGTGACGCCTAACTTGGGATTATCCAAGTTAGGCACCAGTTGAAGCAAAACAATTCAAATCCATGCTGCCATAGTGGCGCCTAACTTGGGATTTTCCAAGTTAGGCGCCAGCCCAAATTAAAGAAGTGGTCCCAGCGCATGATAAAGGAGAAGTCGAAGATATTATTTATTTCTTTTGATTAAAATTTTATTTTATTTATAAATAGGAAAAGATATTATTTAGTTTTAGAAAATACATTTTATATTAATTAGGATTAGATATAAAAAGGGAAAAGAATCAGCCCTTCGAGCTCGTCTCTTCTCTCATACCTCATTCCGCAATTTACAGTTTTTCAGAACCCTAGTTTTCTCTCTGAGCCATGAGCAACTAAACTTCCACTGTTAAGGTTAGGAGCTCTATTTATTCTATGGATTACTAATATTACTTCTCTATTTTAATCCATGTATTGATTTCAATTTCAAGAATTGTTTCGTTCTTTATCTTATGAATCTGAGTGGAACAGAAGTATGACCCTTATTTTATTTGAGTTCTTGTAAAACTTGGAAAAGCTCTTTACCTGAACAACAACTTGAAAACAAATTCTCCTGAATCACTAATTATTGGACTTAACGGGATACGTGACATATAATCCTCTTATATTTGGGTAATTAAGGTTTATGTGGCACATAAACTAGATTTGAACTTAACCATCTTATTGGAATCAAGTGACCAAAGAATTGGCGGTTGATGAAGGTTAGAGGAGACTAAAAAGGTCTAAGGAATTAGGGTTTAGTCACATATAGTTTGCCATGAATTGAATCTTGCAAGATTAAAAATTTGGTAAGAAAAGTTAATCCGGAAAAAATATCTCTAAAGCCTTAACTATTTTACTCATATATTTCACAACACGTTTACTGTTTGTTTTTTGATATTCTGAATTTACTGCTTTTGAACTCTCAAAACACCATTTTCTATTTGTCTAAATAAGAAATCACGCAATCATTGTTGCTTAGTCCATCAATCCTCGTGGGATCGATCCTCATTCACTTGAGGTACTACTTGGTACGACCCGGTGCACTTGCCGGTTAGTTTGTGGGTTATAAATTCCGTATCAGCTCTCCTTTTAATCTTAAGAACCCTCTTTATGGACTTAGGACTAAAGTCCACTTCCACCCCTCGTACATAGCTTTTGAAGGGTGGATCGCCTTCATGTTCTCTGACAGTTTTGGCATAGAACCTAAACCAACCTTAAGCTAACCCATGTTGGTGGATTACACAGATGTTCCCACCTCCTCTTTTTAATCTCTTACCTCATTGAAGAGAACATACTTTCAAGGTTGAAAGGTGCTTCGGGGATTGCTTCCTTCTTGATCATCCAGCCATAGAATTGTCGTTGGTGGAAGTGAGATGTGATTCTTCCTCCCTCTAACTCGGGTTGCTCTACTACTTGTTTCCCTTTGTTGTTCTTGTTCCTAGAGGAAGTGGCCATGAGGATGAGTTGAAGTCAAGGAGAGTGTTGAATATGTTGAAGAGTGTTAAATGAGGAGAGAGCAAGCAAGTGGACTTAATATGAGGTAAGTGGCCGAATGGAGTATGGAAGCAAGGGCTTAGAATATGAAGGCAAGAATGTGAGACTTGGGGATTGGAATAAGGAAGCAAGAAGTAAAATATGAATGCAAAGGAGATAGAGTGTGAGTTCGGGTGGCTCAAGTATTTATAGGTGGGGGGTGTTCATAATGAATGGTTGAGATCAATGTTATGGGGGATCAAGTGGTGTGTATGTTGTGGGAAATGAGGACAAGGATTCGGAATGTATGTAGTTGGGGTGGTTGAGTTCGGCCATCATGAGAGGAGATAAGACAAAATTGACTAGCCATTGCATACAGAGTTGCGCTTCCCAAAGAGCGGATTCCAAGGTGCATGTGATAAGTTGCCATAAGTGCTAGAAGTTCCTAGCTCCATTGTCAAAAGTAAGTGAACCCTTAGCTTCATTGATCACTTCCATAAATCATTCTTTAAGATTTACCCTTCAAAACACAATTCAAAATTATATTTAGAGCTCATGACGGGAAAACAAAAGATTTTGACTGTTTTTCAAATTTATAAAAAACTAAACCAGACTAATTGTTTTCATGTGATTCGAGTCCTTAAACATTAATTCCGAAAAATTGTGCATATGTGGAACACCAAACTTAGTTTTTGGTGGTGTGGAGCAAGAATGAATAATTGGATTCCTAAGATATACATATTGAATGTTTTATGAGCCTATCTTAGGGTGCCTCTGGGCACACCAAACTTGATGTTTACCATATGCTTCATGCAGGTTTTTCATAATCATGCATTAAATTATTTTTAGGATTTCGAATTCACAATGAAAACTAATTTATTGCTAACTAATAAAACATAAAATGAAAGGATATTAAACATGGGTTACCTCCCATGAAGCGCTTCTTTAACGTCATTAGCTTGACGGTTGTCCCCTTTTAAGGTGGTTGATGCTCATAGTGCCTCAGCTTTTCCCCTCTCACAGTGAGCTTTCTTCCAGTGCTTTCTGTGATTATCTCAGCATGCTATAGTGATAGGATCTTGGTCACTATGTAACATTCAAACATTTGTGGAGGTTCCTCCCTTGATTGGTAGCTCAACATCACCTTATCCCCAGGTGAAAAGCCTTCAGTTGGGATTTTTTTATTCCTCCAACTTCTTGGCACCTTCTTTTTAGGATTCTTCCCCTTTTTAAATGGTGCTTCTTTCTTGGTAGGCTCAATTTCAGGAACTTCCTTGTTGATTGTCACAATTGAGAGTTTTGCTTGTGGATCTTCTTTGGTTTCTCTGACTCCCTGAGCTTTTTGCTTTTCTTCATCTTCTTTCTTCCCCTCCAAGAATGGGCTTAGGGATTCTAGAGGTAACTCCTTGGATGTCTCTTTCCATTTTGGATATCCATCATCAATCTTCATGCATTCCTTTTCTTGGGTAGGCTCTTGCAAATTCTTGAAGACATTGACTACTAGATGCTCATCAAGCACTCTTAGCATCAATTCTCCTCTTTCAACATCTATCAGTGCTCTTCCTGTAGCTAGGAAGGGTCTTCCCAAGATGATAGGGGTTTTGTAATCCTCCTCCATGTCAAGGATCACAAAGTCAGCTGGAAGGAAAAACTTCCCTACTTTCACCAGTACATTCTCCACCACCCCAAGTGCTTGCTTGATAGATTTGTCAGCCATTTGGAGAGCTATCCGTGTAGATCTCAATTCATGAATTTGGAGTTTTTTCATGAGAGACAGAGGCATCAGGTTTATACTTGCACCAAGGTCACACAATGACTTCTCAATTGTTATGTTTCCTATGGTACAAGGAATATGAAAACTTCCAGGATCATTTTTTTTCATTGGGAGAGTCCTTTGGATGATAGCACTATACTCTTTTGTCAACACCACAAGTTGTCTTTCTTCCAAGGACCTTTTCTTTGACAGCAGTTCCTTCATAAACTTAGCATATAATGGCATCTGTGCAAAAGCTTCTATGAAAGGAAGGTTGATGTGGAGTATTTTGAAAACCTCTAGGAATTTGGAGTATTATTTCTCCTTGTCTTTTCCCTTAGAACTTTGAGAATTTGGAAGCTTGGGGACACATGGTTTCACCTCTTCCTTCTTCTCTTGTAACTGTACTTCAAGGGTGTTCTTATCTTCCTCTAAGGTTAGTGAGTCTTTGGTCTTGTGATCCTGCTCGCTCCTTTTCTCTATCTTCTCTTTTGGAACTTCTCTGTCATGCTCTTCTTAAATGGTGGCTTCTTTTTCCAAAACCTCCTTACTGCTTAATGTAATTGCATTGCACTTTTCCCACTTTGTAGCCTTGCATTCCTCTTGTGGGTTAGAAATTGTGTCACTGGAAAAGGCATTTGTTGGATTCTCAGTGATTTACTTGGCCATCTGGCCTATTTGCCTTTCAAGGTTCTTCACTGTAGCATCTTGATTCTTCATGAATTTATCCAGTGTTGCTTATAAGTTGGAAATTCTTTGGGCCTCTGGTTGGGGTTGTGGTTGTGTGGGGTGTGAAGTTTGTTGATGGAAATTGTTGGAGCCATTTGAAGAGTGGTTAGATGAAGTTGTGGGGTAGTTATTCTGAGGCATTTGTGGAGTGTTGTGATGTTGAAAATGTGTGTTTTGGGGTTTTCTGTATTGGTTGTTATTAGTGGGTGGTTGGTACTTATTGTTTGTGTTGCGGAAGTTGTTAGAGTTGGAGTTTCTTTGTCCTTGATTCTGGTTGTCACCCCACCTCAAGTTAGGATGATTCATCCAAGATGGGTTGTATGTATAACCATGGAAGTCATTTTGGAAAGAGCTTGAGGTGTTGTTCATGTATTGCACTTGCTCAGGGCTTTGTGGCTCATAGTTGAATGACCCAAAACCTTCTTCGGATTGGTTCCATCCATTTGAGCCTTGAGCTTGACTTTGTGTGCTTACAGCTGCTAGCTGCAATCCATCCATTCTCTTAGCCATCATCTCCATCTGTTGCTGGATTTGTTGGTGCATGATCTTGTTCTGTGCTAGAATAGCATCTACACTCTCTAACTCCATTACTCCCTTCTTTTGAGTCGTGTTATTGTGCCTCTCTGAAGAGTAAAAATATTGATTATTTGCCACAATGTCTATGAGATCTTGTGCCTCTTCAGGGGTCTTCATCATTTGGAGTGATTGATGAGCGGATATTTTATACGCTTTTTGGGGTTAATTTCATATAGTTTTGAGTATGTTCTAGTTAGTTTTTAGTCTATTTTCATTAGTTTTTAGGAAAAATTAATATTTCTGGACTTTACTATGAGTTGTGTGTTTTTCTATAATTTCAGGTATTTTTCTGGCTGAAATTGAAGGAGCTGAGCAAAAATCTGATTCAGGCTGAAAAAGGACTGCTGATGCTGTTGGATTCTGACCTCCCTGCACTCAAAGTGCATTTTCTGGAGCTACAAAACTCGAAACGGCATGCTTCTAATTGCGTTGGAAAGTAGACATCCAGGGCTTTCCAGCAATATATAATAGTTTATACTTTGCACAAGAATAGAGGACGTAAACTGGCGTTCAACGCCAGTTCTCTGCCCAATTCTAGCGTCCAGCGCTAGAAAAGGATCAAAAGCTGGAGTTGAATGCCCAAACTGGCATAAAAACTGGCGTTCAACTCCACAAATGGTCTCTACACGTGAATTACTTAAGTCTCAGCCCAACACACACCAAGTGGGCCCCAGAAGTGGATCTCTGCATCATCCATCATAGTTTACTCATTTTTTGTAAACCTAGGCTGCTAGTTTAGTATTTAAACAACTTTTAGAGACTTATTTTGTATCTCATGACATTTTAGATCTCAACTTTGTATTCTCTGACGGCATGAGTCTCTAAACCCCATTGTTGGGGGTGAGGAGCTCTGCTGTGTCTCGATGAATTAATGCAAGTATTTCTGTTTTCCATTCAAACACGCTTGTTCCTATCTAAGATGTTCATTCGCGCTTAACTGTGATGAAGGTGATGATCTGTGACACTCATCACCTTTCTCGAACCATGAACGTGTGCCTGACAACCACCTCCGTTCTATATCCGATTGGATGAGTATCTCTTAGATCTCTTAATCAGAATCTTCGTGGTATAAGCTAGAACTGATGGCGGCATTCATGAGAATCCGGAAAGTCTAAACCTTGTCTGTGGTATTCCGAGTAGGATTCAAGGATTGAATGACTGTGACGAGCTTCAAACTCCTGAAGGCTGGGCGTTAGTGACAGACGCAAAAGGATAGTAAATCCTATTCCAACCGGATCGAGAACCAACCGGTGATTAGCCGTGCTGTGACAGAGCGCGTGAGCGTAGTTTTCACTGGAAGGATGGAAGGTAGCCATTGACAACGGTGATCCACCAACACACAGCTTGCCATAGGAGGACGTGTGTGCGTGAATCAGAAGACAGAGGAAAGCAGAGATTCAGAAGACAAAGCATCTCCAAAACTCCAACATATTCTCCATTACTACATAACAAGTAACCTTTAATTTATGCTCTCTTGTTTAATTGCAAATCAACTGATAAACATAATTGACTTCCTGACTAAGATTTACAAGATAACCATAGATTGCTTCAAACCAACAATCTCCGTGGGATTCGACCCTTACTCACGTAAGGTATTACTTGGACGACCCAGTGCACTTGCTGGTTAGTGGTACGAGTTGTGAAAATCGTGATTCATAATTTGTGCACCAAGTTTTTGGCGCCGTTGCCGGGGATTGTTCGTGTTTGAACAACTGACGGATTATTTTGTTGCTTAGATTAGGAAAATTTTTCTTTTTGGTTTAGAGTCTCTTATTATTGTTCTTGGTTAAAAATATCCTTCTTTAAAACAAGTGTTACATTTACTGCCCAGTTGGCTAGAGCATTAGTCTAAGCCCGTGGCAGTTGGGTACACTCTTTTTAAAATCTTTTTCATAAATAATATTTTCTCTATTAAATTTTGTGCCAAACTTTAAGTTTGGTGTTTTCTTGTTGATTTTTCAAAAAAAAAAAAATTTCGAAAATTTATTTTGGTTTTCTAAAAAATTTTAAGTTTGGTGTTCCTTAGTGTTTTTCCCTTAAAAATTTTCGAAAACAAGGAGCATCAGATCTAAAAATTTTAAATCTTGTGCTATCTTATTGTTTTTCTCTCTCCTCTTTAAATTCAAAAATATTTTTTCTCTCCATTTTTAAACATTTTTTCGAAAATTTCCTTTAAAATTCAGATTTTTTTTTAAATTTTAAAACTTTTTTCAAAAATCATCATATCCTTTTCAAAACTTCCTAACCACTTTCTCTCTCCTCACTTTTTCGAAAATCTTTTACTCATTTTTATTTATTTTATTTTGATTTATTTTATTTTCAAAATAAATTAATAAATAAATAAATAAAAATATTTTTTCTATTTTACATCATCTCCCTTTCTCCATCATGGACCTAAGCGGAAATGAACAGTTCAGGAGGACTCTGGGGTCATATTCTAACCCCTCTACTGCTTCATATGGGAGTAGTATCTGCATACCCTCCATTGGAGTCAGTAGCTTTGAGTTGAAGCCTCAGCTCATTATCATGGTGCAGCAAAGCTGCCAGTATTCCGGTCTTCCATAGGAAGAACTTACAGAGTTTCTGGCACAATTTTTACAAATTGCTGACACAGTACATGATAAAGAAATAGATCAGGATGTCTACAGACTATTACTGTTTCCATTTGCTGTAAAAGATCAAGCTAAGAGGTGGTTAAATAACCAACCTAAGGCCAGCATAAAGACATGGAAACAGCTAACAGAAAAATTCCTGAATCAATATTTCCCTCCAAAAAGGATGACACAGCTAAGGCTGGACATCCAAGGCTTCAAGCAAGGAGATAATGAATCTCTTTATGATGCCTGGGAGAGATACAGAGAGATGCTACGAAAATGCCCCTCTGAAATGTTCTCAGAGTGGGTTCAGTTAGACATCTTCTACTATGGGCTTGCAGAAGGAGCTCAGATGTCTCTAGATTACTCAGCTGGTGGATCTATCCACATGAGAAAGACAATTGAAGAGGCTCAAGAGCTTATTGATACAGTTGCCAGGAATCAGCATCTGTACCTAAGCAGCAACCCTTCCATGAATGAAGAGGTTAAAATAGTAACTGCTGAACTCAGTCCTGTAAAACAAGCTGCTGAATTCAATCAGCAATTGGACTTTCTAACAAAGCAGCTAGCCGAATTTAAAGACAGGTTACAAGAGACAAGGATGGCTAATATACATATGGACGAACAGTTTAAGCAAACAAAGCAGCAGCTGTCAAAGCAAATAGCAGAAGAATGCCAAGCAGTTCAACTAAGAAGTGGGAAAACATTAAATACCCCACTTCAAGGCAGCAAAAAGCTAAGAAATGAGCAAACCACCCAAAATTTACCTGAGGACAATAAGAGCCCAGGAAAAAATAATTCTGGCACTAAAATGCCAGAAAATTGTTGGAAGGCTGGCGCTGAACGCCCAGACCATGCCCAAAACTGGCGTTCAACGCCAGAAACAAGGCAAAACTGGCGTTCAACGCCAGAAATGGGCAAGGATCTGGCGTTGAACGCCCAACTTGGGCAAGATCTGGCGCTGAACACCCAAAATGGGCACAATTCTGGCGTTCAGACGCCAGGAACAGACACTCCAGTTTCTAACTCTGACACTCAATTGCCAGTGAGGGATCAGACACACACAAATGCTGATATCAACCCCTCTAAAAAGGCTTCTTCAACCACTTCTGTAGGCGATAAACCTGCAACAACTAAGGTTGAAGAATATAAAGCCAAGATACCTTATCCTCAAAAACTCTGGAAAGAGGAGCAGGATAAGCAATTTGCTCGCTTTGCAGACTATCTCAGGACTCTTGAAATAAAGATTCCATTTGCAGAAGCACTTGAACAAATACCTTCTTATGCCAAGTTCATGAAAGAGATCTTGAGTCATAAAAAGGATTGGAGAGAAACAGAAAGAGTTCTCCTCACTGAAGAATGCAGTGCAGTCATTCTGAAAAGCTTTCCTGAAAAGCTTAAAGACCCTGGGAGTTTTCTGATACCATGCATATTAGAAGGTAATTGCACCAAGACAGCTTTATGCGATCTTGGGGCAAGCATCAACCTAATACCTGCATCCACTATCAGAAAGCTTGGCTTAACTGAAACAGTTAAACCAACCCGGATATGTCTCCAACTTGCTGATGGTTCTACTAAATACCCCTCAGGCGTGATTGAAGACATGATTGTCAGAGTTGGGCCATTCTTCTTTCCCACTGACTTTGTTGTGCTGGAAATGGAGGAGCACAAGAGTGCTACTCTCATTCTAGGAAGACCCTTCCTAGCAACTGGACGATCCCTCATTGACGTCCAACAGGGGGAAATAACCCTGAGAGTCAACGATGATGAGTTCAAGTTGAACGCTGTCAAAGCCATGCAGCATCCAGACACATCAACAGACTGTATGAAAGTTGATCTTATTGACTCTTTGGTAGAAGAGATCAACATGGCTGAGAGTCTCGAATCAGAGTTGGAAGACATCTTTAAAGATGTTTAGCCTGATTTGGAGGATTCAGGGGACATGAAAGAGCCTCTGAACTTTCTTCTGAAAGAGGAAAAACCTCCTAAACCCGAGCTCAAGCCATTACCACCATCCTTGAAATATGCATTTCTGGGAGAAGGTGACACTTTTCCAGTGATCATAAGCTCTGCTTTAAATTCACAGGAAGAGGAAGCACTTATTCAAGTGCTAAGGACACACAAGACAACTCTTGGGTGGTCCATAGGTGACCTTAAGGGCATAAGCCCAGCTAGATGCATGCACAAAATCTTATTGGAGGATAATGCCAAACCAGTGGTCCAACCACGGAGGCGGCTAAATCCAGCCATGAAAGAAGTGGTGCAGAAAGAGGTCACCAAATTACTGGAGGCTGGGATTATTTATCCTATTTCTGATAGCCCCTGGGTGAGCCCTGTTCAAGTCGTCCCAAAAAAGGGAGGCATGACAGTGATTCATAATGAAAAAAATGAACTGGTTCCTACAAGAACAGTTACGGGGTGGCGCATGTGTATTGACTACAGAAGGCTCAATACAGCCACCAGAAAGGATGATTTTCCTTTGCCATTCATAGACCAGATGCTAGAAAGACTAGCAGGTCATGATTATTACTACTTTTTGGATGGCTACTCAGGCTATAACCAGATTGCAGTAGATCCCCAGGATAAAGAGAAAACAACATTCACATGTCCATCTGGAGTGTTTGCTTATAGAAGGATGCCATTTGGGCTATGTAATGCGCCTGCAACCTTCCAGAGATGCATGCTCTCTATTTTCTCTGATATGGTGGAAAAATTTCTGGAAGTCTTCATGGATGACTTCTCAGTATATGGAGACTCATTCAGCTCCTGTCTTGATCACCTGAAACTTGTTCTGAAAAGATGCCAAGAGACCAACCTAGTTTTAAACTGGGAAAAGTGTCACTTCATGGTGACTGAAGGAATTGTTCTTGGGCATAAAATCTCAAACAAGGGAATAGAGGTGGATCAAGCAAAAATAGAGGTAATTGAAAAATTACCACCACCTGCCAATGTTAAGGCAATCAGAAGCTTTCTGGGGCATGCAGGATTCTATAGGAGGTTTATAAAGGATTTTTCAAAAATCGCAAAACCTCTAAACAATCTGCTAGCTGGTGACACGCCATTTGTGTTTGACACAAAGTGCCTGCAGGCGTTTGAAACGCTGAAAGCTAAGCTGGTCACAGCACCAGTCATTTCTGCACCAGACTGGACGTTACCATTTGAGCTAATGTGTGATGCCAGTGATCATGCCATTGGTGCAGTATTGGGACAGAGGCATGACAAGCTTCTGCATGTCATTTATTATGCTAGTCGCGTTCTAAATGATGCCCAGAAAAATTACACAACCACAGAAAAAGAATTACTTGCAGTGGTTTACGCCATTGACAAGTTCAGATCATACTTAGTAGGATCAAAAGTGATTGTGTATACTGACCATGCTGCTCTTAAATATCTACTCACAAAGCAGGATTCAAAACCCAGGCTCATCAGATGGGTATTGCTTCTGCAAGAGTTTGATATAGAAATAAGAGACAGAAAAGGGACAGAGAACCAAGTGGTTGATCATCTGTCCCGGATAGAGCCAGTGGAAGGGACATCCCTCCCCTTTCTTGAGATCTCTGAGACGTTTCCCGATGAGCATTTATTCGCCATTCAGGAAGCACCATGGTTTGCCGATATTGCAAACTATAAAGCTGCAAGGTTCATACCCAAGGAGTACAACAGGATACAAAAGAAGAAATTAATTACTGATGCAAAGTACTACTTGTGGGATGAACCTTATCTCTTTAAGAGATGTGCAGACGGAATTATCCGTAGGTGTGTGCCTAGAGAAGAAGCACAGAGGATCCTGTGGCATTGCCACGGATCTCAATATGGAGGCCATTTCGGAGGTGAGCGAACAGCCACCAAGGTCCTCCAATGTGGCTTCTATTGGCCCACACTCTATAAAGATTCCCGAGAGTTTGTACGTAATTGTGACAGTTGCCAAAGAGCTGGTAATCTGCCTCATGGTTACGCCATGCCTCAACAAGGAATCTTGGAAATTGAGTTGTTTGACGTATGGGGAATTGACTTCATGGGACCTTTCCCATCATCATACTCAAACACTTATATTCTGGTGCCAGTTGACTATGTATCAAAATGGGTTGAGGCTATTGCCACACCCACCAATGATACTAAAACAGTGCTGAAGTTCCTCCAGAAACATATCTTTAGCAGGTTTGGTGTCCCTAGAATACTAATCAGTGATGGGGGCACTCACTTCTGCAATAAACAGCTTTACTCTGCCATGGTTCGGTATGGAATTCGCCACAAGGTGGCCACTCCATATCATCCACAAACCAATGGGCAAGCTGAAGTCTCTAACAGAGAATTAAAGAGAATCCTGAAACGGGCAGTAAATACCCATAGAAAGGATTGGGCACGGAGCTTGGATGATGCTCTGTGGGCTTACAGAACAGCATTCAAGACCCCTATAGGGACCTCTCCATACCAACTCGTGTATGGTAAGGCATGTCACCTGCCCGTGGAACTGGAACATAAAGCCTACTGGGCAACCAGATTCCTAAACTTTGATGCCAAATTAGCAGGAGAAAAACGATTGCTCCAGCTAAATGAGCTAGAGGAATTCAGATTCACAGCTTTCGAAAATGCCAAGCTTTATAAAGAAAAATAAAAAAAATGGCATGACAGAAAGCTGTCATCTAGAATCTTTGAACCAGGACAGAAGGTCCTATTGTTTAACTCTAGACTCAGGCTATTCCCCGGGAAACTGAAATCCCGGTGGAGGGGACCATACGTGATTACAAGTGTATCACCATATGGTTATGTGGAGCTTCAAGATATTGATTCTGATAAGAAGTTCCTTGTCAATGGACAGAGAATCAAGCATTATCTTGAAGGCAACATTGAGCAAGAATGCTCAAGGCTGAAGCTAGATTAAAAGCTCAGCAAGGTCCAGCTAAAGACAATAAAGAAGCGCTTGCTGGGAGGCAACCCAGCCATGGGGCAACAATCCTCTAAGCATTTTGCCCTATTTCTATTTTTATTCTTATTTGTTTTGGCAACAAGGTAAATAATCATTTACAGAAGACCTCGGCACACAAAACAGAGAAAAAGAGCTCATTGGCAAGAAAACGCCAGTAAAAGTATATTTTGGGCGTTCAACGCCCAAAATGGGAATCCACTGGGCATTGAACGCCAGTAATGGTAGCAATCTGGGCGTTCAACGCCAGAAAGGGGCATCCACTGGGCGTTGAACGCCAGTAATGGCAGCAGCTGGGTGTTGAACGCCCAGGAGAGCAGCATTTGGGCGCTGAACGCCCAAAACAGGCAGTGTTTGGGCGTTCAAACACCAGTACAGCAGGGAGGAGCCAAATTCAATTTTCCACACGTATTTCCATTTTAATTTCAAATTTTATGTTTCAATGCATGATTTTTACATGAACATGTTAAGAACCCTGATTTCTAAAATCCTTAATTTCTAAAAATCCCTCTTTCCAAATTCAATCCAAACTCTTTTCAAAACTTTTCTAAAAACAAATCTATCTTTTTCACTCAAAAATCTTTTCAACTAATCCATATCTTTTCAAATCTCCATATTATCTTTTTCAAAATTCAGATTTATCTTTTTCAAAAATCTATCATATCTTTTCAAAATTAAACTATATCTTCTATCTTATCTTTTTCAACTCAATCTTTTTATCTTATCTTTTCCAATTTTTCGAAAACCCACCCCCCCATCCCTTTAAATTTGGGTTCGACCTCCCTCTTCCTCCATCAACAATTGCACCTAGCTCTCCTTCTATCCCTCTCCTTTCTTTTCTTTTGCTTGAGGACAAGCAAACATCTAAGTTTGGTGTGTTTATCCGAGATCACTAAGATCATGGCTCCTAAAGGAAAACAACCCACTCCAAGAAGCAAGAAAGAGAGCGTTCCAAAACCACTTTGGAATCAAGGAAAGTTCTTATCTAAAGAACATTCAGACCATTATCTTAAAGTAATGGGTCTGAGATCAGTGATCCCGGAAGTTAGATTCGATCTGAAAGAAGATGAATATCCGGAGATCCAGGAGCAAATTCGAATCAGGAACTGGGAAGTCCTAGCTAATCCTGAAACGAAAGTGGGAAGGAACATGGTCCAGGAGTTCTATGCTAATATGTGGCAAACTGACAAGCAAAAACTATCTGGAACTGCCTTCTATGAATTTCGGACCATGGTCAGAGGAAAGATTGTTCATACCACCCCTGACAAGATCAGGGAGATCTTAAAGCTACCTCAGCTAAAGGATGATCCAGACTCCTTCAACAGGAGGATGATGAGAGTAAACATTGACCTGGATAGGATTCTAGAGGACATATGTATCCCTGGAGCCAGGTGGACCACCAACACAAAGGGTGTCCCAAAACAACAAGCACAGGAGGATCCCATCAAGAAGAGAGCACAGGAATTCCTCCCAGAAATCCCTCAATCTGAATACTGGGAGTATCTTGAGACGTCCGTTACCAAGATACGGGAAGCTATGGAGCAAATAATAAAAGAACAGAAGGAACACAGTCAAATGCTGACCTATATGTTTAAAGAACAAGAGGAGCAGGGGCGTGACTTAAGGGAATTGAAGCACCAAAAGTCTTCTCTTGTAGGACCAAGCACCCCAAGGATCAGAGGAACCCCCGTGCCCCAGAATAAAGGTTGTTAATTTTCAATTTCTGCCTTAACTCTATGACAGTGTCCTTATAAAAGTTTACCTTAGGAGTCATATAGTAGTAATTAGTATCTATTTCGATTTTATCTCCAATTAAGCTATAATTTATTTTTCTCATCATCAGCAAACATGAATAAAGTAGTAGATCTTTTGAATAAGAGGCAATAAAATTTTGAGTTTTAATAAGAGAAATTCTAATTAGTTAAATGTGGTGGCAATGCTTTCTGTCTTCTGAATGAATGCTTGAACAGTGCATATGTCTTTTGAATTTGTTGCTTAAGACTGTTAAATATGTTAGCTCTTGAAAGAATGATGAACATGAGACATGTTATTGATAATCTGAAAAATCATAAAAATGATTCTTGAAGCAAGAAAAAGCAGCAAAGAACAAAGCTTGCAAAAAAAAAAAAAAAGAGAAGAAAGAAAAAGAAAAAGCAAGTAGAAAAAGCCAATAGCCCTTAAAACCAAAAGGCAAGGGTAATAAAAAGGATCCCAAGGCTTTGAGCATCAGTGGATAGGAGGGCCAAGAAGGAATAAAATCCTGGCCTAAGCGGCTAAACCAAGCTGTCCCTAACCATGTGCTTGTGTCGTGAAGGTGTCAAGTGAAAACTTGAGACTGAGCGGTTAAAGTCAAGGTCCAAAGCAAAAAGAAGAGTGTGCTTAAGAACTCTGGACACCTCTAATTGGGGATTTTAGCAAAGCTGAGTCACAATCTGAAAAGGTTCACCCATTTATGTGTCTGTGGCATTTATGTATCCGGTGGTAATACTGGAAAACAAAGTGCTTAGGGCCACGGCCAAGACTCATAAAGAAGCTGTGTTCAAGAATCATCACACTGAACTAAGAGAATCAATAACACTATCTGAATTCTAAGTTCCTACAGATGCCAATCACTCTGAGCTTCAATGGATAAAGTGAGATGCCAAAACTGTTCAGAAGCAAAAAGCTACTAGTCCCGCTCATCTAATTAGAATCTGAGCTTCAATCAAAAACTCTGAGATATTATTGCTTCTTAACCTAATAGTCTTCTATTTTATTTATCTAGTTGCTTGAGGACAAGCAACAGTTTAAGTTTGGTGTTGTGATGAGCGGATATTTTATACGCTTTTTGGGGTTAATTTCATATAGTTTTGAGTATGTTCTAGTTAGTTTTTAGTCTATTTTCATTAGTTTTTAGGAAAAATTCATATTTCTAGACTTTACTATGAGTTGTGTATTTTTCTGTAATTTCAGATATTTTTCTGGCTGAAATTGAAGGAGCTGAGCAAAAATCTGATTCAGGCTGAAAAAGGACTGCTGATGCTGTTGGATTTTGACCTCCCTGCACTCAAAGTAGATTTTCTAGAGCTACAAAACTCGAAACGGCATGCTTCCAATCGCGTTGGAAAGTAGACATCTAGGGCTTTCCAGCAATATATAATAGTCCATACTTTGCACAAGAATAGACGACGTAAACTGGCGTCAATGCCAGTTCTCTGCCCAATTCTGGCGTCCAGCGCCAGAAAAGGATCAAAAGCTGGAGTTGAACGCCCAAACTGGCATAAAAACTGGCGTTCAACTCCACAAATGGCCTCTGCACGTGAATTACTTAAGTCTCAGCCCAACACACACCAAGTGGGCCCCAGAAGTGGATCTCTGCATCATCCATCATAGTTTACTCATTTTTTGTAAACCTAGGCTGCTAGTTTAGAATTTAAACAACTTTTAGAGACTTATTTTGTATCTCATGACATTTTAGATCTCAACTTTGTATTCTCTGATGGCATGAGTCTCTAAACTCCATTGTTGGGGGTGAGGAGCTCTGCTGTGTCTCGATGAATTAATGCAAGTATTTCTGTTTTCCATTCAAACACGCTTGTTCCTATCTAAGATGTTCATTCGTGCTTAACTGTGATGAAGGTGATGATCTGTGACACTCATCACCTTCCTCGAACCATGAACGTGTGCCTGACAACCACCTCCGTTCTATATCCGATTGGATGAGTATCTCTTAGATCTCTTAATCAGAATCTTCGTGGTATAAGCTAGAACTGATGGCGGCATTCATGAGAATCCGGAAAGTCTAAACCTTGTCTGTGGTATTTCGAGTAGGATTCAAGGATTGAATGACTGTGATGAGCTTCAAACTCCTGAAGGCTGGGCGTTAGTGACAGACACAAAAGGATAGTAAATCCTATTCCAACCGGATCGAGAACCAACCGGTGATTAGCCGTGCTGTGACAGAGCGCGTGAGCGTAGTTTTCACTGGAAGAATGGAAGGTAGCCATTGACAACGGTGATCCACCAACACACAGCTTGCCATAGGAGGACGTGCGTGCGTGAATCAGAAGACAGAGGAAAGCAGAGATTCAGAAGACAAAGCATCTTCAAAACTCCAACATATTCTCCATTACTACATAACAAGTAACCTTTAATTTATGCTCTCTTGTTTAATTGCAAATCAACTGATAAACATAATTGACTTCCTGACTAAGATTTACAAGATAACCATAGATTGCTTCAAACCAACAATCTCCGTGGGATTCGACCCTTACTCACGTAAGGTATTACTTGGACGACCCAGTGCACTTGCTGGTTAGTGGTACGAGTTGTGAAAAGCGTGATTCATAATTTGTGCACCAGTGATCCTCTTGAAGAGTAGTCCAGTGCTCTCCTTGCTTCCAGATTCAAGTCTCACCCAATCATTGAACATGTCAGGGGGCATCTTCTCATCAAAGCCTTGTACCTCTCCCAGGCTTCATATAATGACTCCCCCTCCATTTTCCTGAAGGTTTGGACCTTTATTTTCATCTTGATAATCCTCTAAGGTGGGTAAAATTTAGCTAATAACTTGCTCACCAACTCATCCCAATTAGTGATGCTCTCTTTGGGAAAGGTTTCCAGCCATTGGAATGCTTTGTCCCTTAGAGAGAATAGGAATAAAAGCAACTTGTATATGTCAGGATGCACCCCATTTGTCTTGACTATTTTACAAATTCTCAAAAAAAAATAGACAAGTGTTGATTAAGGTCTTCAAGGGGCCTCTTCCATAAGAGCAATTGATTTGGACAAGAGTGATGAGTTGAAGTTTCAGCTCAAAGTTATTTGCATGAACATTAGGTGTGAGTATGCTGCTTCTACAATTTCTGAGATTAGGAATGGTGTAAGAGGCTAACACTCTCCTGGCAGGTTGGCCATTATTGTTGGCAACCTCCTCAGGTGGGTTGTGCATATCATCCTCCATGACTTGATCTTCTTCCAATTCCTCTTTACCAACTACTCCCTTCCCTCTTGCTTCTTTTCTTAGTCTCAAGAAGGTTCTCTCTGGCTTAGAATCAAAGGAAGTTGATCCTAATTTTCTTCCTCCTGGCATAAACAAACACAAACAAAACAAGTTGAAAAAAATGAACACTCTAGTGCTAGAGTGTTGTTAGAGTTAGGTGACACAAAGTGTCAAACAGTTAGTGTACTTAAAAGAAAAGTGTTTAATATAGAGTACCACCAACTTAATCATTGTCAATCTAAATCAATCCCTGGCAACGGTGCCAAAAACTTGATACCGAAAAAAATTAATTCCGCATAACTACCGACAAGTATACCGGGTCGTATCAAGTAATAAAACTCACAAGAGTTAGGTCGATCCCACGAGGATTAAAGGATAAAGCAATCAATAGTAAGTTGATTATTCTAGTTAGACAAACATAGTTGAATGATGAGTAAACATGAAATGTAAATGACTGGAAATTAAATAAAAGCAATAAAGTGCAAGAAAAGTAAATGACATAAATGTAAAGTGCAAGAAAATAAAGTACTGGAAAATTAAAGAGCAAGAAAAGTAAAATGCACGAAGTAAAAGTGCAAGGAAATAAAGTACAAGAAAGTAAATGACGGAAAATAAAGATAGAAAACATAAGGGATTGGAGATATTGATTCCTCTTGAATCAATGGGTCTTACTCCTTCTCAATCATATGAAGTAGATCTATGGCGGATTGTCAATAATTGAATTCCAATCTCTTGGCAACTCAATTTCCCTTAACACAATCAACCGTCAATCTCTTAATCTAATTGTTCATGAGAAGAGGTGAAGCTCAATTTCTAATCCACAAGCCAGACAACCTTCAGGATCTCAACTCAAAGAGGTTACATATCACATACCAACTAAGAGTGTATTGATCAAGAGAATTGTGAGAGATAAGCCTCAAACTGATTGGATCTATGAAGCACAAAGGCTTTCCCTTAGATACAATAAGTGGATTGAGAAGAAGAAGAATTTCATTAATTCATTGGGAGTACAACAGAGCTCCTCCCCCTAATGAGTGGGGTTTAATTGATCATTACTCCAAGAAAACTCAAAAGAAAATTTAAATGCATGAAAGTAAAAAATGAAAATTAAAGAATCATAATCAAAATGTTTATAAAGTGAGAAAGGAAGTGGAAGAGAAGAAGAGTGTATGAAGAGAGGGGTCCGGAGACCCACTCCTAATGGAGTGTGCCAATTCACAAAATTCTGAATTGGTCTCCCACCTAATGTGATGTCTCCTCTTTTTTCTATGAAAACTAAGGCCTTTATATAGGCTCTCCTAAATTACAAATTTAAATGAAATTGAAAGCAAATTACAATCAAACGAAAATGAACTATTCTAGATGCTTCTTGTGACCTTGATTGAGTGGTAATTAGTGAGCTTTGCTTCCTTGAAATTGACCTAAAAATCAAGCTTCAGAGTCACTCCGCATGTGTATTGGGGCTCTTGGGTTGGCACTTGATGTAGTGAGTGTGCTTCACATGGGGCACTGGTGTATGAGCGTAGGGAATGAACGCCTTCAAATTTAAGTGAAATTTTACCTGGTCATGTGTAGGGGTGGCAAACGGGCCTAAATCCGCTGGCCCGGCCCGCGTAACCCGCCAAAAAAGGCGGGCCGGGATAGAATTTTGGGACCTCCATATAGTAAAAGTCCGCCTAACCCACACCGCTTAAACCGCGAGCTTTGGCGGGTTTTGGCGGGGCAGGGCAGGCTTCCCCGCCGGGCTGAGTGTATTTTTGGTAGGAGTATTTTTTTAATTTTGGTCAAAAATCCCAAAACCCAATTTTTCCCACAACCTGACCCGACCTGTCTAAAACATAACCCTACCCACCCAAATCCCTAATTGGCAGGGAGCTCTCAGCCTCTCACACTCAGCCACCCTACGCCTATGGTATGCGAAATTGTTACTCAGGTTGTGAATTGTTGTTCGAAATTGATTCCCTGGCAATGGCACCAAAAACGGATGCACAGAACCATGGTCTAAACATATCTTCACAACTTCGCATAACTAACTAGCAAGTGCACTGGGTCGTCCAAGTAATACCTTACGTGAGTAAGGGTCGAATCCCGCGGAGATTGTTGGTATGAAGCAAGCTATGGTCACCTTGTAAATCTCAGTCAGGCAGATATAAAATAGTTATAGAGTTTTCGAAATTAATACTAAAATAAGGATAGAAATACTTATGTAAATCATTGGTGAGAATTTCAGATAAGCGTATGGAGATGCATTCATTCCTCTGAACCTCTGCTTTCCTGCTGTCTTCATCCAATCCGTCTTACTCCTTTCTATGGCTGGCTTTATGTAAGGATGTCACCGGTGCCAATGGCTACTTTCAATCCTCTCGGGAAAATGGTCCAAATGCTCTATCACAGCACGGCTAATCGTCTGGAGGCATCACCCTTGTCGTTGGTTGCATCCTATTCCTCTCTGTGAAAATGGTCCGATGCGCTGTCACTACATGGCTAATCATCTTGGAGGTTCTCGATCATACTGGAATAGGATTTACTATCCTTTTGTGTCTATCACTACGCCCAGCACTCGCGAGTTTGGAGTTCGTCACAATCATTCAATCCCAGAGTCCTACTCGGAATACCACGGACAAGGTTTAGACTTTTCGAACTCTCATGAATGCCGCCATCAATCTAGCTTATACCACAAATATTCTGATTAAGAGATCTAAGAGATACTCATTCAATCTAATATAGAACGGAAGTGGTTATCAGGCACGCATTCATAGGGAATGATGATGATTGTCATGTTCATCACATTCAGGTTGAAGTGCGAATGAATATCTTAGAAGCGAAATAAGATGAATTGAATAGAAAACAGTAGTACTTTGCATTAATCTTTGAGGAACAGCAGAGCTCCACACCTTAATCTATGGAGTGCAGAAACTCTACCGTTGAAAATACATAAGTGATAATAGAGTTCATTGGTCTCGGCCCCAGAGGGGAACCGGAGTAACCAAGACTACGAATACAATGATAAAAAGTTCTATTTATAATAAACTAGTCATTAGGGTTTACAGAAGTAAGTAATTGATGCATAAATCCACTTCCGGGGCCCACTTGGTGTGTGCTTGGGCTGAGCTTGAAGTCTACACGTGGAGAGGTCATTTTTGGAGTTGAACGCTACCTTTTGTGCCAGTTTGGGCGTTGAACTCCACTTTGCAACTTGTTTCTGGCGCTGGACGCCAGAATTGGGCAGAGAGCTGGCGTTGAACGCCAGTTTGCGTCATCTAAACTTGGGCAAAGTATGGACTATTATATATTTCTGGAAAGCCCTGGATGTCTACTTTCCAATGCAATTGGAAGTGTGCCATTTTGAGTTTTGTAGCTCCAGAAAATCTATTTTGAGTGCAGGGAGATCAGAATCCAACAGCATCAGCAGTCCTTCTTCAACCTCTGAATCTGATTTTTGCTCAAGTCCCTCAATTTCAGCCAGAAAATACCTGAAATCACAGAAAAACACAGAAGCTCATAGTAAAGTCCAGAAATGTTAATTTAACATAAAAAATAATGAAAACATCCCTAAAAGTAACTAGATTCTACTAAAAACATACTAAAAACAATGCCGAAAAGCGTATAAATTATCCGCTCATCACAACACCAAACTTAAATTGTTGCTTGTCCCCAAGCAACTGAAAATCAAATAGGATAAAAAGAAGAGAATATACTATAAATTCCAAACTATCAATGAAACATAGCTCCAATCAAATGAGCGGGACTTATAGCTTTTTGCCTCTTGAATAGTTTTGGCATCTCACTTTATCCATTGAGGTTCAGAATGATTGGCATCTATAGGAACTCAGAGTTCAGATAGTGTTATTGATTCTCCTAGTTCAGTATGATGATTCTTGAACACAACTTCTTTATGAGTCTTGGCCGTGGCCCTAAGCACTTTGTTTTCCAGTATTACCACCGGATACATAAATGCCACAGACACATAATTGGGTGAACCTTTTCAGATTGTGACTCAGCTTTGCTAAAGTCCCCAATTAGAGGTGTCCAGGGTTCTTAAGCACACTCTTTTTTTGCTTTGGACCTTGACTTTAACCGCTCAGTCTCAAGTTTTCACTTGACACCTACACGCCACAAGCACATGGTTAGGGACAGCTTGGTTTAGCCGCTTAGACCAGGATTTTATTCCTTTAGGCCCTCCTATCCACTGATGCTCAAAGCCTTGGGATCCTTTTTATTTGCCCTTGCCTTTTGATTTTAAGGATTATTGGCTTTTTGCTCTTGCCTCTTGGTTTTAAGAGCTTTGGCTTTTTCTGCTTGCTTTTTCTTTTTCTTTCTATTTTTTTTCGCTATTTTTTTTCTTTTTTTTTCTGCAAGCTTTGTTCTTTGCTGCTTTTTCTTGCTTCAAGAATCATTTTTATGATTTTTCAGATTATCAAATAACATGTCTCCTAGTCATCATTCTTTCAAGAGCCAACATATTTAACATTCTTAAACAACAACTTCTAAAGACATATGCACTGTTCAAGCATACATTCAGAAAACAAGAAGCATTGTCACCACATCAATATAATTAAACTAAGTTCAAGGATAAATTTGAAACTCATGTACTTCTTGTTCTTTTGAATTAAAACATTTTTCATTTAAGAGAGGTGATGGATTCATAGGACATTCATAACTTTAAGACAAAGTTACTAACTACTAATGATCATGTAATGAAGACACAAACATAGATAAGCACTTAACATAGAGAAAACAAAAAATAGAGGAAGTAAGAACAAGGAATGAGTCCACCTTAGTGGCGTTTCCTTCTTGAGGAACCAATGATGTCCTTGAGCTCTTCTATGTCTCTTCCTTGTCTTTGTTGCTCCTCCCTCATTGCTCTTTGATCTTCTCTTATTTCATGAAGGATGATGGAGTGCTCTTGATGTTCCACCCTTAGTTGTCCCATGTTGGAACTTAATTCTCCTAGGGAGGTGTTGATTTGCTCCCAATAGTTTTGTGGAGGAAAATGCATATGAGGCATCTCCGGGATCTCATGGTGATGAGTTTCCTGCGCCTCTTGAGCTCCATGAATGGGCTCTCTTGCTTGCTCCATCTTTTTCTTAGTGATGGGCTTCTCTTCCTCAATGTGAATATCTCCTTCTATGGAAGCTCCAGCTGAGTAACATAGATGGCAGATAAGATGAGGAAAAGCTAGCCTTGCCCCATGAGAGGGCTTTTCGGCTATTTTGTAGAGTTTAAGGGAGATGACTTCATGAACCTCTACTTCTTCTCCAATCATGATGCTATGGATCATGATGGCCCGATCCACAGTAACTTCAGATCGGTTGCTAGTGGGGATGATGGAGCGTTGGATGAATTCCAACCATCCTCTAGCCACAGGCTTGAGGTCCAATCTTCTTAGTTGAACCGGCTTGCCTTTGGAGTCAATCTTCCATTGAGCTCCTTCCACACATATGTCCATGAGGACTTGGTCCAACCTTTGATTAAAGTTGACCCTTCTAGTGTAGGAGCGTTCATCTCCTTGCATCATAGGCAAGTTAAACGCCAACCTCACAATTTCTGGACTAAAATCCAAGTATTTCCCCCGAACCATTGTAACATAGTTCTTTGGATCCGAGTTCTTACTTTGATCATAGTTCTTGGTGATCCATGCATTGGCATAGAACTCTTGAACCATTAGGATGCCGACTTGTTGGATGGGATTTGTTAGAACTTCCCAACCTCTTCTTTGAATTTCATGTCAAATCTCCGGATACTCATTTCTTTTGAGTTTGAAAGGGACCTCGGGGATCACCTTCTTCTTGGCCACAACATCATAGAAGTGGTCTTGATGAGCTTTGGAGATGAATCTTTCCATCTCCCATGACTCGGAGGTGGAAGTTTTTGTCTTCCCTTTCCCTTTTCTAGAGGATTCTCTGGTCTTAGGTGCCATCAATGGTAATGGAAAAACAAAAAGATTATGCTTTTACCACACCAAACTTAGAATATTGCTCGCCCTCGAGCAAGAAAATAAAGAATTAGATGAAGAAGAAGAAGAAAAGATGTAGAAGAGGGGGAAGGTGTGTTTCGGCCAAGAAGAGAAGATAGGGTTGTGTTGTGTGAAAATGAGGAAGAATGGAAGGCTTTATATAGGGAAGGGAGGGGGGTTAAGGTTCGGCCATATGGGTGGGTTTGGGTGGGAAATTGATTTGAATTTTGAAGGTAGGTGGAGTTTATTGGGTAGGTTTATGGGAAAGAGTGGGTGGATGTGAGTGGTGAAGGGTTAATAGGGAAGATAGATGGAGGTGATAGGTGAAGGGTTTTGGGGAAGAGTGTTTATTGGGAATAGAGGATGATTGAGAAGAGAGAAGAGAGTGAGTGGAGGTAGGTGGGGATCCTGTGGGGTCCACAGATCCTGAGATGATCCTGTGGGATCCACAGATCCTGAGGTGTTCAAGGATTTACAACCTTGCACCAAATTAGGCATGTAAAATGCCCTTGCACACAACTCTGGGCGTTCAGCGCCAGGTTGGTGCCCATTTTGGGCGTTCAACGCCCATTTGTTGCCCATTTCTGGCGTTGAACGCCAGAACCATGCTTGTTCTGGGCGTTCAGCGCCAGCTCTTCTCCAGGGTGCAATTCTGGCGTTCAGCGCCCAGATGCTGCCCATTTTGGGCGTTCAGCGCCCAGATACTGCCCATTTTGGGCGTTCAGCGCCAGAACCATGCTCTGTTCTGGCGTTGAACGCCAGACAGGTGCTTCCTCCAGGGTGTGATTTTTCTTCTGCTATTTTTGATTCTGTTTCTAAATTTTTCGTTTATTTTGTGACTCCACATGATCATGAACCTAAGAAAACATGAAAAACAAAAATAAAATTAGATAAATAAACATTGGGTTGCCTCCCAACAAGCACTTCTTTAATGTCAATAGCTTGACAGTTGGCTCTCATGGAGCCTCACAGATGTGCAGAGCTTTGTTGAGACCTCCCAACACTAAACTTAGAGTTTGGATATAGGGGTTTGACACCAAACTTAGAGTTTGGTTGTGGCCTCCCAACACCAAACTTAGAGTTTGACTGTGGGGGCTTTGGTTGACTCTGCTTTGAGAGAAGCTTTTTCTGCTTCCTCTCCATGGATGCAGAGAGAGATCCTTGAGTTGTAAACACAAGGTTGTCCTTATTTAATTGAAGGATCAATTCTCCTCTGTCCACATCAATCACAGCTCTTGCTGTGGCTAGGAAAGGTCTTCTTAGGATGATGGATTCATCCTCTTCCTTTCCAGTATCCAGGACTATGAAATCAGCAGGGATGTAAAGGCCTTCAACCTTTACTAACACGTCCTCTACTTGTCCATAAGCCTGTTTTCTTGAATTGTCTGCCATCTCTAATGAGATTTTAGAAGCTTGCACCCCATATATTCCTAGTTTCTCTATTATAGAGAGGGGCATGAGGTTTATTCCTGAACCAAGGTCACACAGAGCCTTAAAGATCGTGGTGCCTATGGTACAAGGTATTATGAACTTTCCAGGATCATGTCTCTTCTGAGGCAATGTCAGTTGATCCAGATCACTTAGTTCATTGGTGAACAAGGGAGGTTCATCTTCCCAAGTTTCAATACCAAATAATTTGGCATTTAGCTTCATGATTGCACCAAGGAACTTGGCAGCTTGCTCTTCAGTAACATCCTCATTCTCTTCAGAAGAGGAATACTTATTAGAGCTCATGAATGGCATAAGGAGGTTCAATAGAATCTCTATGGTCTCTAGATGAGCCTCAGAGTCCTTTGGTTCCTCAGAGGGAAGCTCCTTATTGATCACTGGACATCCCAGGAGGTCTTCCTCCTTGGGATTCACGTCCTCTCCTTCCCTTACAGGTTCGGCCATGGTGCTTATGTCAATGGCCTTGCATTCTCCTTTTGGATTCTCTTCTGTATTGCTTGGGAGAGTACTAGGAGGGATTTCAGTGATCCTTTTACTCAGCTGGCCCACTTGTGCTTCCAAATTTCTAATAGAAGACCTTGTTTCATTCATGAAACTTACAGTGGCCTTGGATAGATCAGAGACTAAGTTTGCTAAATTAGAGATACTTTGTTCAGAGTTCTCTGTCTGTTGCTGAGTGGATGATGGAAAAGGTTTATTATTGTTAAACCTATTTCTTCCACCATTATTAAAGCCTTGTTGAGGCTTTTGTTGATCCTTCCATGAGAGATTTGGATGATTTCTCCATGATGGATTATAGGTGTTTTCATAAGGTTCACCTAAGTAATTTACCTCTGCTATTGCATGGTTCTCAGGATCATAAGCTTCTTCTTCAGAAGATGCCTCTTGAGTACTGTTGGATGCAGCTTGCATTCCATTCAGACTCTGAGAAATCATATTGACTTGCTGAGTCAATATTTTATTCTGAGCCAATATGGCATTCAGAGTATCAATTTCAAGAACTCCCTTCTTCATAGGCGTCCCATTACTCACAGGATTCCTCTCAGAAGTGTACATGAACTGGTTATTAGCAACCATGTCAATGAGTTCTTGAGCTTCTGCAGGCATTTTCTTTAGGTGAATGGATCCACTTGTAGAAGTATCCAATGACATCTTTGATAGCTCAGATAAACCATCATAGAATATATCCAGGATGGTCCATTCTGAAAGCATGTCAGAAGGATACTTTTTGGTCAGCTGCTTGTATCTTTCCCAAGCTTCATAGAGGGATTCACCTTCCTTCTGTCTGAAGGTCTGAACATCCACTCTAAGCTTGCTCAGCTTTTGAGGAGGAAAGAACTTGGCTAAGAAAGCCGTGACCAGCTTATCCCAAGAGTTCAGGCTATCTTTAGGTTGAGAGTCCAACCATATTCTAGCTCTGTCTCTTATAGCAAATGGGAAAAGCATGAGCCTGTAGACTTCAGGATTTACTCCATTAGTCTTAACAGTATCACAGATCTGCAAGAATTCAGTTAAGAACTGAAAAGGATCTTCAGATGGAAGTCCATGAAACTTGCAGTTCTGCTGCATCAGAGAAACTAGCTGAGATTTCAGCTCAAAATTGTTTGCTCCAATGGTAGGGATGGAGATGCTTCTTCCATGTAAATTGGAATTAGGTGCAGTAAAGTCACCAAGCATCCTCCTTGCATTATTGTTGTTGGGTTCGGCTGCCATCTCCTTTACTTGTTCGAAATTTTCAATAAGGTTGTCTCTAGATTGTTGTAATTTAGCTTCTCTTAGTTTTCTCTTCAGAGTCCTTTCAGGTTCTGGATCATCTTCAACAAGAATGCCTTTTTCTTTGTCCCTGCTCATAAGAAAGAGAAGAGAAAAAGAAAAGAAGAGGAATCCTCTATGTCACAGTAAAGAGGTTCCTTATTGTTAGTAGAAGAAGAAAAGGAATAGGGGTGAAGAAGAATGAAGAATCCAAACACAAAGGTGATGATAGGAGCAGAGATGTGAGATGAAGAGAAGTGTTAGTAGATAAATAAATAAATAGAAGGGGATGAGAGGAGGAGAGCATTTTCGAAAATAATTTTTGAAAAAGAGTTAGTGATTTTCGAAAATAGTTTTTGAAAAAGGTTAGTAGTTTTTCGAAAATTCAAATAAAAAATAAAATAATTAGTCTAATTAAAAAGAAATTTTGAAAAAGAGGGAAGATTTTTTCGGAAATTAGAGAGAGAGAGTTAGTTAGGTAGTTTTGAAAAAGGTAAGAAACAAACAAAAAGTTAGTTATTTAGTTGAAACAAATTTTTGAAAAGATAAGTTAGGAAGTTAGAAAAGATATTTTGCAATCACTTTTTTGAAAAAGGTAAGATAAGAAGATATTTTTGAAAAGATATGATAGAAATTAGTTTTTGAAAAAGATTTGATTTTTAAAATCTCAATTAATGACTTGATTCACAAGAAATCACAAGATATGATTCTAGAACTTAAAGTTTGAATCTTTCTTAACAAGTAAGTAACAAACTTGAAATTTTTGAATCAAAATATTAATTGATGATGTTATTTTCGAAAATATGATGTAAAATTAAGAAAAAGATTTTTGAAAAATATTTTTGAAATTTTCGAAAATAACTAAAAAAAATTGAAAAAAGATTTGATTTTTGAAAAAGATTTTGAAAAAGATAAGATTTTTTTAAATTGAAAATTTGATTTGACTCATAAAAACAACTAGATTTTAAAAATTTTTGAAAAAGTCAAATCTGATTTTCGAAATTTTAAAAGGGAAAGATATTTTTTTATTTTTGAATTTTTATGATGAGAGAGAAAAACAAGAAAAATGATGCAATGCATGAAAGTTATGGATCAAAACAATGAATGCATGCAAGAATGCTATGAATGTCAAGATGAACACCAAGAACACTATGAAGATCATGATGAACATCAAGAACACAAAATTTTGAAAAATTTTTAATGCAAGGAAAACATGCAAGACACCAAACTTAGAAATCTTTAATGCTTAGGCACTAAGAATTCAAGAATGCATATGAAAAACAAGAAAAGACACAAAACATGCAAATGCAAAGATCAAACAAGAAGACTTACTAAGAACAACTTGAAGATCATGAAGAACACTATGAATGCATGATTTTTTTTCGAAAAATGCAAGATGCACATGCAATTGACACCAAACTTATAACATGACACAAGACTCAAACAAGAAACATGAAAAATATTTTTTATTTTTATGATTTTATGAAAATTTTTTTTGTATTTTCTTTTAATTTTTTTCGAAAATCATTTTGAAAAAGAAAAATAAGGATTCCAAAATTTTTAATATGAATTCCAGGAATCTTATGCTCTTTAGTCTAAAGCTCCAATCAAAGGGTCAGGCATGGCTTAATAGCCAGCCAAGCTTTAGTATGTAACTCAGACATGACACGCCTGACATTCCCTACAGTCGTGGCTTTACAGCCAGCCAGGCTTCAACATGCTTTATGAAACACTAGAATTCATTCTTAAAAATTCTGAAGAAAAATATATTTTTGAAAACATTTTTTATTTTTTTTTCGAAAACTGATGAAAAAATTTTTTTGAAAGATTTTTGAAAAATTTTTGAAAATTAAAACAAAAAGAAAATTACCTAATCTGAGCAACAAGATGAACCGTTAGTTGTCCAAACTCGAACAATCCCCAGCAACGGCGCCAAAAACTTGGTATGCGAAATCATTACTCAGGTTGTGAATTGTTGTTCGAAATTGATTCCCTGGCAATGGCACCAAAAACGGATGCACAGAACCATGGTCTAAACATATCTTCACAACTTCGCATAACTAACCAGCAAGTGC
Organism: Arachis hypogaea; assembly: GCF_003086295.3. Taxonomy (NCBI): domain Eukaryota; kingdom Viridiplantae; phylum Streptophyta; class Magnoliopsida; order Fabales; family Fabaceae; genus Arachis; species Arachis hypogaea. The sequence continues at coordinate 141,016,901 of NC_092054.1, forward strand.
ACTGGGTCGTCCAAGTAATACCTTACGTGAGTAAGGGTCGAATCCCACGGAGATTGTTGGTATGAAGCAAGCTATGGTCACCTTGTAAATCTCAGTCAGGAAGATATAAAATAGTTATAGAGTTTTCGAAATTAATACTAAAATAAGGATAGAAATACTTATGTAAATCATTGGTGAGAATTTCAGATAAGCGTATGGAGATGCATTCATTCCTCTGAACCTCTGCTTTCCTGCTGTCTTCATCCAATCCGTCTTACTCCTTTCTATGGCTGGCTTTATGTAAGGATGTCACCGGTGCCAATGGCTACTTTCAATCCTCTTGGGAAAATGGTCCAAATACTCTGTCACAGCACGGCTAATCGTCTGGAGGCATCACCCTTGTCGTTGGTTGCATCCTATTCCTCTTTGTGAAAATGGTCCGATGCACTGTCACTGCACGGCTAATCATCTTGGAGGTTCTCGATCATACTGGAATAGGATTTACTATCCTTTTGCGTCTGTCACTACGCCCAGCACTCGCGAGTTTGGAGTTCGTCACAGTCATTCAATCCCAGAGTCCTACTCGGAATACCACGGACAAGGTTTAGACTTTTCGGACTCTCATGAATGCCGCCATCAATCTAGCTTATACCACGAAGATTCTGATTAAGAGATCTAAGAGATACTCTTTCAATCTAATGTAGAACGGAAGTGGTTGTCAGGCACGCGTTCATAGGGAATGATGATGATTGTCACGTTCATCACATTCAGGTTGAAGTGCGAATGAATATCTTAGAAGCGAAATAAGATGAATTGAATAGAAAACAGTAGTACTTTGCATTAATCTTTGAGGAACAGCAGAGCTCCACACCTTAATCTATGGAGTGCAGAAACTCTACCGTTGAAAATACATAAGTAATAATGGAGTTCATTGGTCTCGGCCCCAGAGGGGAACCGGAGTAACCAAGACTACGAATACAATGATAAAAAGTTCTATTTATAATAAACTAGTCACTAGGGTTTACAGAAGTAAGTAATTGATGCATAAATCCACTTCCGGGGCCCACTTGGTGTGTGCTTGGGCTGAGCTTGAAGTCTACACGTGGAGAGGTCATTCTTGGAGTTGAACGCCACCTTTTGTGCCAGTTTGGGCGTTGAACTCCACTTTGCAACTTGTTTCTGGCGCTGGACGCCAGAATTGGGCAGAGAGCTGGCGTTGAACGCCAGTTTGTGTCGTCTAAACTTGGGCAAAGTATGGATTATTATATATTGCTGGAAAGCCCTGGATGTCTACTTTCCAATTCAATTGGAAGCGCGCCATTTTGAGTTCTGTAGCTCCAGAAAATCTATTTTGAGTGCAGGGAGGTCAGAATCCAACAGCATCAGCAGTCCTTCTTCAACCTCTGAATCTGATTTTTGCTCAAGTCCCTCAATTTCAGCCAGAAAATACCTGAAATCACAGAAAAATACACAAACTCATAGTAAAGTCCAGAAATGTGAATTTAACATAAAAACTAATGAAAATATCCCTAAAAGTAACTAGATTCCACTAAAAACATACTAAAAACAATGCCGAAAAGCGTATAAATTATCCGCTCATCAGCCTACCTACTGTGTTGTCACTCTGAATCCCTCCCCCTCACGACACAAAGCTTCCAAAGTCAGTCAAACCTAACACTCACAAGTCACACCAGCCGCCGTTGACCGCTCCCAACCGTGCTGCGTTTGGTGCCATCGCAGACTCGCAGTCTCGCACAGAGTCCTCACGCTCGCACAGATGGTGAAGTCGCACCTAGCAGTCCCAACGCTCCTCGTCAACGTTGCTCCTCAGCAGTTGCTTGTCACCGTCGCACCTCGTCACCATCGCACCCAGCAGTTTGGATTTCTGGTATGTTAGTTTTGTTTGCTTTGTTTTGTTCATTGCTGTTTGCTGTGTTTTGTTAGGTTTATTTGCTGTGTTTTGTTATGTTTTTTAATGGTTGAGTTTTGATTAAATCAAAGTTGATTTTTGATTAATTCTTATGTAGATTCTGAGATTCATATATTGTTTGCTATGTTTTGTTTTATTTTTTAATGGTTGAGTTTTGATTAAATTTGAGATTTGAGTTTTGATTAAATCAGAGTCTTGAGTTTTAATTAAATCTGATGCAGATTCTGAGATTCATATATTGTTTGCTATTTTTTGTTTTGTTTGATAATGGTTGATTTTTTATTAAATCAGAGTTTTGAGTTTTGATTAAATTTGATGCAGATTCGGAGATTCATATATGAATTTTTAAGTGTTTGATTAAATCTGATGCAGTCATGCAGATTTGGTATGGTTTAACAATTAACATTTGTTTTTATTTCAGAAAATATGAATTCTAAAACTGTGAGTAACCTTGTTACTGTTGGAGGTGGTTCTGAGGCTGCCCAGGTTGAGGTTGATGAACCTAGTTCGAAAAGGGCCAAATCAGCAATATTTGATGTTTGGAACTTTTTCAGAAAGGATGGAGTAGAACGTTCTGAGTGTAAAAGATGCAAGAAGGTGTTTAAAGATAGAGGTAAGTGAATGGCACTTCTACTCTAAATGACATCTTGATAGTTGTACTCAAATTAAGCATGAAGATATTGGTCAGACTATAGTGGAATTATAAAAAAAATGGGTGCACTTAAGATTGATTCAGGTGCGGCTAGAGATATGTTTGCTTCTTATGTAGTTGCTGGGGATAAGCCATTCAATATGGTTGATGATAGGAGATTTAGAAATTGGGTTAAATATATAAGTCCAACTTTGAAACCTTCTAGTAGGAATACGGTTAAGTCTGATATAGTGAAAGTTCACAAGAGAGAAGCTGCAAAACTTAAAAAAAAATTAGTTTCCATTCCAAATAGAGTTTGCTTAACATCTGATCTTTGGACGTCCAGTACCAATGAGGGGTATATATGTTTGACTGCACATTTTGTTTACGAGACCTAGAAATTACAAAGTAAAATTCTCAATTATTGTCATATGCCTCCTCCTCACACGGGATTTGAGTTGTCTTCTAAAATCTTTACGCTTTTGAATTAGTGGAAGATTGATAGAAAGATTTTTTTCCATTACTTTGGATAATGTTTCTTCTAATGATACTTGCGTTGGTCACTTGAAAAGTACTTTGGATGTGCATGATTCATTGTTGTGTGGTGGTGAATTCTTTCATGTTCGTTACTCTGCCCATATTTTAAATCTTATTGTCCAAGATAGAATGAAAATATGTGGTGATGCAGTGCATAAGATTAGAGATAGTATTAAGTATCTGAAAAAATATGAAAGTAGAATGGTTAAGTTTAAAGAATATTTTTCAGATATTGAGGGACTTGAGTATACCACTGCATTATGTTTAGATGTTCCTACTAGGTGGAATTCACTTTATACAATGCTTGGAAGTGCTATTCCATATAAGAAAGCTTTTGAAATGTATAAAGTAAAAGAAGCTGGATTTAGGGAGTATTGTCGTTCATCAGATGAGTGGAAAAGAACTTAAAAGATATGTGATTTCTTGTTACCATTTTACGAAACTACCAAGTTGATATCTAGAACTTCTTACCCAACATCCAACTTGTATTTTTTACAAGTTTGGCAAATTTATCTTATTTTGATGAATAGTTTGAAAAATGATGAAGTGCTTACAAGGAACATGGGAGAATAAATGATGATTAAGTTCAAGAAATATTGGGAGGAATACAGTGTTGTTCTTGCATTTGGGGCAATTCTTGATCCTAGATTTAAACTCAACACTTTGACTCATTGCTATAATGAGATTGATCCTATTAGTGCTAAAGACAAAGTGGAGCATGTGAAGATTAAGTTATACAAGCTCTTTGAGGTTTATGACCACAATTCCTCTACAACTGTAGAGAGTGCTTCCCAAATTCTAAGTATGATTTCTCAAGCGACATCTTCTGCAATTGGAACTCACCTTACTAAAATTATTGGTGTAAGTATTTTTATCTTATATTCACTCACTCTACTTGGTTATATATATTTTTTATTGTTCATGTTTTTTTAGTCATATATTGTTTGCAATGCAAAGGATTTGATGTCCCGTAATCAAGAAGCTGAAGTAAAAAGTGGAAAGAACCAACTTGATATTTATTTGAGTGAGGCAATATTATTTTATAATGATGCAATCATAGATGTTTTGCAATGGTGGAAAGAAAACCATCATCATTTTCCAACACTATCACTAATAGCACGAGATTCATTGAGCATTCCTATTACCACCGTGGTTTCAGAATCTGCATTTAGCATGGGTTCTCATGTTTTGAATAAGTATAGAAGCCGTTTATTGCCAGATAATGTTGAAGCTGTGATTTTCACTCGAAATTGGATACGTGGATATGATGATTATGGTATAATTATATTTACAACATACATACTTGAGTGATTTTATTCATTGTTATTTATTATTTTTCTAATATATTTATTTACTTTTTTTAGAGAAAGATTTAGATGAGGAAGATATTGCAAAAGGAGAAGGCTATTCTTCAGGAGTTGGTTCCAATGATATTATTGACTTACATGAAGATGAAGATGAAAATTAAGTGTTTCGAATTATGTTTATTTTGCTTTGAAGACTATTTATAATTATGTTTTTGGATTTTGGATTATGTTTATTTTGCTTTTGAGACTATTTATAATTATGTTTTTGTATTTTAGATTATGTTTAATTATTTTGGAGACTATTTATATTTAACATTTGCTTTTATATTGATTTAAACAGAAGAGATTGTTTTATGCCCTTATAAATATTAAAAAAAAAGAGATTAGGCGGGCTTAGCCCACCAGCCCGGCAGCCTGCCATTAGGCGGGGCAGGGTAGGATTATGGGACCGCCTCACTAGGCGGGGCGGGGTGGGCTTCCCTGCCTGCCACCCCTAGTCATGCATACGCGTCGCCCACGTGTACACGTGACCCTTGATTCTGGCGCTCCTCAGCGAGCGTAGAGGAGAGCGTGCACGCGAGCGCTATGTCATGGCGCTCTTTGGTGGAAGTGTTGCAACGAGCGTGGCACTGTCAACCTTGTCACGTGTACGCTTCCCCCATGTGTACGCGTGACCCTTATCGAAGGCGGTCTTTGGTGAGCGCTCTGCAACGAGCGCTGAGGTATGGGCGCTTGTGCACGAGCTTTGCTGGGTCTTCCTGTCACGCGTACGCATCGCCCATGCATACACGTGACCTTTGATTTTGGCGCTCTTTTGTGAGCGCGAAAGTGAGCATTGGAAGCGAGCGTAGAGGCCTCCCAAGGCAGCACTACGTTTCCTTGTGAGCGCTACAATTCGAGCGCCACTTTCTTGGTCAAGTTGCTCCTTTTATTTTTCGTGCTTGTTTTGTGCTTTTTTACTTTCATTTTCTGCAACATAAATCAAATCAAAGAGATGAAAGTAATCTATGATTTAACCATAAAAGCAGTTAATAATTAAGCATGATTGATTGGAATTTAATATGAAAAAGTATTGGAAAACACAACATGATGTGCAGTCGTCATATGTCTTGTTTAATTTAAGTACTACCTTGTCTATTTTGGAGCTATCTACAAGGTTTTATATGTGTTATGTCATGTTTTGTTCGTACCTACACGTTTAGTATCGTGTACGAACATTTCGCATATTGTAATTTCGCTTTATGCGACTTTGAGGGGGCTTCTAGTTATATAAATTCTTGGACATATAGTATATATTATCAGCCTTAGCACTGTCGTGGCACTTTGTTATTCTTTGCTTTACGGCTAGAGGTAAGGCTTAGGGTAACGAGGTGTTACAGCTTTTCTGTTTTTGTTTTAAGTGCTACACATGATCACCAACGTTAAAAAAATGAGAGAAACTATGAAAATCAATGGAAAATAAAATGATATGAAATCAAACACAAATAAACTAAAATAGCATAAAATAAAATAAAAGTAAACTATATGATACGTATGGTTAGGTTGCCTCCCAACAAGCACTTCTTTACCATCATTAGCTTGACGAACAGCTCCTTTTACGGAGGTTCATAGGGGCTTAGATCTTCACCCCTCATGGTGAACTTCCTTCCTGTGCTCTCATGAATAAGTTCAACATGCTCCAGAGACAGGATCTGGTTCACAGTGTGTGATATGACTGGACTTCTTGTGAAGACAACTCTCATGCCAGGTGATAAGTCTTCAGTGAGAATCTTCTTGTTCCTCTAGCCTTTGGATACTCTTTTCTTGGTGCATCCTTCCTCAATAGTTGGTAGTGAATGCCCAACACCAAACTTAGGTTTGATGTCAGGGGGTTCTGTATGTCTTTGCACTAAGAGAGAAGGTTGAAACACTAAGTGTTGTATTGTAGTACCTCCTTTATTTGAGAGAGAGTGAGGGTTGGTCATCTTAAACATTATAAGGTCCTCCCATAACCTCAGAACCAACTCTCCTCTCTCAGAATCAATCAAGGCCTTCGCAGTAGCTATGAATGGCCTTTCTAGGATGATGGAGTCATTCTTGTCCTCTCCAGTGTTAAATATCACGAAGTTTACAGGGAGGTAAAAGTCTTCAACCTTTACAGGGACGTTCTCCACTATTCCAAATACCCGCTTCAGGGACTTGTCTACCATCTCCAGTGATATCCTTGTGGGCTGCACCTCTTGGGTCCCTAGCTTCTTTATCACGGATAGAGGCATCAGATTTATGCTTGATTCAAGGTTGTATAATGCATTCTCAAATGTAATGGTCCCTATAGTGCAGGGAATCAGGAAGCTTTTAGGATCTGGCATTTTCTGAGGTAGCTTTTTTTTTTTTTACACTAATGCACTGCACTCCTTAGTTAGCACCATAGTTTCATCTCCCCTCAGGGCCTCCTTCTCAAAAATTGCATTTTTCAGATAGGCCATATAGAGGGGTTTCTTCTCCAACACCTCAGAAAAAGGAATATTAACTTGTAACTTCTTGAAGACTGCCAAGAACTGAGCAATTTGCTCATCCTTGGTCTCCTCTTGCAAGTTCAGGGGGGTGTTATGCTTCAGGCTCCTTCATCTCCATAGGGGTGTGTATTGGTGCACTCCTAGTATCTTCTTGAGCCTTGTTCTCTTTCAAATCCTCAGCAGCTTGCTCTTCCTTGGGTTCGGCCTCCTTGTCCATAGTGAGAGCCTTGCACTCTTCCCTTGGGTTTACCTCTGTATTACTAGGAAGAGTATTGGGAGGTCTCTCAGGTATCCTGCTACTCAACTAACCCACTTGTACCTCTAAATTCTGAATTCAAGATCGAGTCTCTTGTATAAAGCTATGAGTAGTCATGGAGAGGTTAGAAACTACTCTGGCTAAGTCAGAGAGTTTTTACTGAGGCATCTCAATCTCCTACTGAGAGGGTTAGAACTGTTTGCTGTTGAATCTATTTTGATTGGTTCCACCCTAATTGTTGAAGCCTTGCTGCGGTCCTTGCTGATCTCTCCACCCAAAGTTAGGGTGATTCCTCCATCCCTGATTAAAGGTGTTTGCATAGGGATCATTATTGGGATTTTTGGAGGAATTTCCCATGTAATTTACTTTCTCCATGGTGATCTGAGTATTGTCACCAGTGTCCCCTTGAGTATAACCCCCAATCATATCATAGGATGCATCTTGTGTGTTGACAGCTAAAACCTGCATCCCAGTCAAGTGCTGAGAGATCATGTTAATCTGTTGGGACATGAGCTTGTTCTGCACCGAAATGGCATCTAGTATGTCCACTTCCATGACTCCTCTCTTTTGAGTTGTCCCAATGTTCACAGGATTCCTCTCAGAAGTGTACATGTACTGGTTGTTGGCAACCATCTCAATAAGCTCGTTTGCCTCCTCAGGCATTTTCTTCATGTGTAGTGAACCACCTGCAGAGTGATCCAGTGATATTTTGGCCATCTCAGAGAGGCCATCATAAAAGATCTCTAGCATGGTCCAATCTGAGATCATGTCGGGAGGGCATCTCCTGATCAACTGCTTGTATCTCTCCTAGGCCTCATAGAGGGACTCTCCCTCTTTCTGTTTGAAGGTTTGGACTTCCACTCTAAGCTTACTCAGCTTCTGGGGTGGAAAGAACTTGGTTAGAAATCCAGTGACCATCTTGTTCTATGTGTCCAGGCTCTCTTTGTGCTGAGAATCCAGCTATAGCTTTGCTCTGTCCATTACAGCAAAAAGAAAGAGCATTAGCTTATAAACCTCAGGGTTCACTCCATTCATCTTGACCGTATCGCAGATCTGCAGGAAATCAGATATGAACTTATTGGGGTCCTCCTATGGGAATCCATAAAACTGACAGTTCTGTTGTACCAGAGTGACCAGTTGAGGCTTGAGCTCAAAATTATTGGCACCAATGGCAGGTACAGATATAATACGCCCATAGAAGTCAGATGTAGGTGTAGTATATGAGCCAAGCACCTTCCTTGCTTCCTCTCTAGTATTTGGATTGTTAGCTGCCATAGTGGTCTCTTTAGCTCCCTTCTCAAAAGATTTCGTGAGATTCTCTTCAGCTCTGTAAGCTTGGGTTTGTTGCAAACACCGCCTTAAGGTCCTCTTAGGTTCAGGATCAAAATCAAGAAGGGGTTCCTTGTCCCTGTTCCTACTCATAAACAACAAGAAACAAAGAAAAAAAAGGTAGGAGTCTCTATGTCAAAGTATAGAGGACTCCCAGTGAGATATCCTAAAAGAAATAAAATAAGATAAAGTAAGCAATTAACATAAAAAATTCGAAACAAGAATGCAAGAATTAACCTAAAATTTTTTAAAATTAAAAAGAAAAGTTTTTTTTTTTAATTTTGAAATTCGAAAAGAAATAAGGAAAGAAAAACTAAAGAAACACCAAACTTAAAATTTGAATTTAAATAAAATAACTAACACAAAGTTCGAAAATCAAGGAGAAGATAAATAAGAACAATAAACAAGATATGTTTCAAAAATTAAAAAGAAAATTGATTAAACCAAAAAGAGAAAATCACTAAAGGGACACCAAACTTAAAATTTTAAATCAAATAAAAATAAGATAGCCAAAACAAAAGAAAAAAATTCGAAATTAAGAGAGAGATAAATAAGATAACAATCTAAAATTAAGAAAAATAAATAAAAAAGATTTCAAAAATCAAAAGAAATATAATTAAACAAAAACTAATAAAAATACCTAATCTAAGCAACAAGACAACCGGTAGTTGTCAATCACGAAGAATCCCCAGCAATGGCGCCAAAAACTTGGTGTGCAAAATTAGAACTCGCACAACTTTACCGGCAACTGCACCAGGTCATCCAAGTAATACCTCAGGTGAGTGAATGTCGATCCCACGAGGATTGTCGGATTGAGCAAGCAGTAGTTATCTTATTGGGCTTAGTCAGGCGAACAGTAAAGAAAGTTATTGTTGAAAGCACATAAAACAAGATAATAAAGAAAGCAATCAAAGGTTTGGTGTAAAATCAATATAAGAAAACAGTTAAGGTCTCAGAGATGTTTATCTTTCCGGATTAAAACTTCTTACAAACTATTTTAACAATGAATGATTCATTCTATGATAAACTGTAAGTGATTAAACCCTAATTCCTTAGCAATTTAATCTCCTCTGATCCTCATCAAACGCCACTTCCATGGTCATTCAATTCGAATTAGAGGGTGAAGTTCAGAAAATTAGTTTATACCACAAAGGCCCTAATCACCCCAGATCCCGGCTGAACAGATGTTCCCATGTCCCCAATAAGTTGTGGATTAACCGTCTAGGAGGTGTGTTCTCAAGCTGTAGTTCAGGTGACCTGGGTTAGAGTATCACCAAAACTCATGTAGAAAAAGGGTCATACTTCCGTTCCACCCAGTTTCATTACATTAAGAACGAGTCACACCTTAGAATTGAATCAAACAAATATATTAAAATAGAAAGGTAATAATATTAATCCATAAAAATAAACAGAGCTCCTAACCTTAACCAAGAGGTTTAGTTGCTCATAACTTACAAAGAAAACAGGGTTCTCAAAAGTGCAGGAGGAGGAAGATCACTAAAACCTAAGTGATCTTCTCCTTAAATACTAACCTAATAATAAATTATAAACCTAAAAGATATTATTTTAAATTAAAAATTACAAAGATAAAATAAGATAAGACTAATAAGTGCTAAAATCCATGGTGCGTGAAACTGGCTCCGCAATATTCGCACAGATAGACCGACAAGTGCATCGGGTCGTCCAAGTAATACCTCAAGTGATTGAGGGTCGATCCCACGGAGATTGTTGGTTTGATCAAGCAATGGCTATCATGCAGATCTTAGTCAGGCAGATAGAAAATATAGTTTGTCACGAAAAATACACAAAATAAAACAAATAAATAAAACGTTACTAGATAGATATGAAATCAATGGTAGGAGAACGATTGAGGCTTCGGAGATGCTTCTTCCTTCTGGATCAACTTTTCTCACCATCTACTCCAACTTCTGATTGATTCATTCCATGGAGGCAGTATATGACTAACGCCGGGTCAGCGGTCATTAATCTCCTCTGCTTCAGATCAAACGTCGGGTCAGCGGTCATCTTGTCTGAACGAGGGTGAAGCTCTAGCAGTCCATTCCCTTGGTGATCCTACTCAAAGCACCACAGACAAGATCCGATCTTCTGGATCAGAGAACTCTACTCCTTGGATTCTAGCCTATACCACAAAGGCCCTAATCGCCCCATAACTCGGCTGAACTGATGTCTCGAGAAGTCCCCAACGAAGTCGTAGATTAACCGTCTAAGATATGTATAATCAAGCTTGTGGTTCAATACTATCCCGTCAAGGACTCGCAAGAACCCATGTGAATAGGGATGACGATCAAGTTACACTCCCAATCCATTAGGATGAAGAATGAAGATACATCTTAGAATAGAATCAAGCATAGATTGAAATAGAATAGTGATATTATTAATCCATAAGAATCAGCAGAGCTCCTAACCTTAACCTAGGAGGTCTAGTTGCTCATAGCTTACAAAAAAGTAATGTAAAACAATTAGAGTGGCCAAGAGCTAAGGTAGAAGATCTTAAACATGGGTGATCTTCTCCTATATATACTAGTCTAATTACTAAGAATTACAAAAATAAGATAAACTAGTCTTGTAGTGCGAAAATCCACTTTCCGGGCCCACTTGGTGAGTGTTTGGGATGAGCTAAGGGTGTCTCCACGTCCTATCACCATTCTTGGGCATTGAATGCCAGTCTTGGACTCCTGAATGGGCGTTGGACGCCAGCTGCTCCCTTTTGGGCATTGGACGCCAGGAATGGGGGTGGTGGCTGGCGTTGAACACTAGTTTTGGGCCTTCATTTCCAAAACAAAGTATAAACTATTATATATTTCTGAAAAGCCCTGGATGTTAGATTTCCATTGTCATTGAGAGCGCGCCATTAAGACTTTTATAGCTCCAAAAATGCTCTTTCAAGTGCATGGAGGTCAGAATCTGACAGCATCTGCAGTCCTTTCTCTGTCTCTGAACCAGACTTTGCCAAAACTCCTCAATTTTAGCCAGAAAATACCTGAAATCATTATAAAACACAACAACTCAAAGTAGCATCCAAAAATATGAATTTTTCACTAAAACCTATGAAAATATAATAAAACTTAAACAAAACATAATAAAAACTATATGAAAATGATGCCAAAAAGCGTATAAAATATCTGCTCATCAATCCACTTGGAGGCCCAATTGTTGTGTGAAATGGACAGTAAGATGGCATTCAACACCAGGATTGGGCGTTAAACGCCCAGAAGTGAAGCACATCTCTGACCTCATGCCCCCTGCTGGTTGGGCATTCAATGCCCGGGGGGAGCTGACAACATTTTCGTTTCTTGCTCCAGGCTTCTTCAAACTGCTCCGAATTTCACCTAAAACAAAAAAAACACAAGAAAAACTCAAAGTAGAATCCAAAGATGAATTTTGCACAAAAATCAAGTAAAAGTAATTGAAATATAACTAAAAAAATGTAAAAACAACTAGAAAAAGGGTATAAGATGCTCACGCATCATGCTGTGAGCTCAGACGACGACGCAAGTGCTACAAACTTAGAAGATGACAACAGCGCTAACTAAGAAAACGACGATGCGAATGGAGCTGCAAACTCAAAAGACGACGACGTCGCGAATGGAGAGGGTGTTGTGTTGTGCGTACTTCCAGCTGTAGTCAAATCCGTGGTGGAGGGGGAGAAGTGTAGCTCAGTAACCATTTGAGAAAGTGAGAATGGTGATTGGGGAGGTTGAGTTTGGGTTACTGAGGGGTAGAGTAATTCAGTAACTATTTTAAATTAGTGACCGATTTAGCGACCGATTAGTGATAACGTTATTATAAAGCCGTCGCTAAATCGGTCGCTAAGTTAAAAAATAGTGACCAATTTAGTGACCAATCGTTTTAAACTAGTATTTATAGTTGGTTGCTAAATCGGTCGCCATCTTAACTATTAGCAACCAATTTAGTGACCACCGGTTTTGTGACCAAGTTAGGGACCAACCTTTTTCAGTTTATTTCTCTATTGGTTGCAAAATCGGTCGCTAAATTAAAAAATAGTGACCGATTTTATGACCAATAGTCCCAAGCGTTACTTCCTCATTTCGGTTGCTAATTTGGTCGCTAAGTTAAAAAATAGTGACTGATTTTAGCAACTAATTTTATGTTGCTCGTATAAAAATGTTATCTGTCGCTATTAGTGACCAATTTCTTTGGTTACTAAAATCGGTCACTGATTGTAATTTAGCGACCAAAATTTTTTTGGTCCTTGAAATCCTATATCAGTTGCTAAATCAGTCACTATTAGCAACCAATTTTTTCGGTCACTAAAATCGGTTGCTATTCTAAAACTTTCTTGTAGTGAAAAGAGTTAACAAGGTTTGCAAATGAATTCACTTTCACTCTTCTCTTCATATTCAGACTCACTTTCATTCGACTTTTAACAAAATTTTCATTTCTACCCCTTTTTTCAAAATGTTTGCTGTGTGTAACAGTTCTTTTTAGTTTTTGTTGTAAGATTAATGGAAGCTAATGTAAGTTTACTTGTATATTTTGATGGTGAAGTTATACCATATACAACTGAGGATGTAAAATTTATTTGTAGAAATCTATTTTTTTTTTACTATTTCTTGCACGTTGTCATTTGAAGAGTGAAAAAATAGATTATGCCAACACATGCATAGAAATATTTCAAAAAAAATTAGTAATATTTTATACAAGCAACCGGTATTTTTTTCGGTAGTGTGATACAATTTCAATCGATGAATGCGATTGATGAAGCCACTATGCTTGAAATGTTAATGATTTATAGACAGAATCAAGCTCATGTGCCAATCCTGAAGTTGTATGTTGAGTTCGAGCAATTGGGTAATACCCACGAAGCAGATGAATCGTTGCTAAGTGGAGAAGACAACATAGACTGGAAAGAAAACAATAGTGATAGTGAAGAAGAGTTCTTAGCCAACAATGACATGTTGGGAGGAAACGACGGAGGGAACAAGAGTCATCCTGAAAGGGAAGTTCATGGTTCAATAAACACGATCGCAAGCCGATATTCATTCGATGTGCCATTTTTCATGCGTGCTTTGGACCTCGACGCTATGCACGCACCAGAATTTGCTGAGTTTGCAAATCCAAGTATGTGACTTTATCATTTTGTAAAGAATGTTGGTAAAATTTTAATTTTGTTTTTAAAGAAGGCAGATTATTTCAAGATTTTGCATGTTGCCACAGTAGTTGATAGTAAGGTTATTTTGCACCGAAAATAAAAAATAAATAAGTTTCATTATTTTGCTTGATATGGTAACTTCATGAAACAAACTACCTATAGACCAGTGATATTTTAATTTTATTTTGAGTTAAGATGTTAAACGCTATGAGATGTAGTTTTATAGAACTTTGAAATTGTTATTCCTTATTTGTAGGCATTCCCTTTGTGCAAGATGGTGAGTTTGCTGTTGGAATGGAATTTGGTTCTAGGGAGGATATGGTCATGGCAATTAGGAGGTATACCCTTTCTAAAGGGGTCGATTACAGGGTCTACGAGTCTGAGCCTCTGACGTTTTATGCAAAGTACCTGCAGTATGGTAGAGGTTCTGATTGGCTAATTCAGGCTAGTTTGATTCAACGAAAGTGTTGTTGGAAAATTAGGCGATACAATGAAAGTCATATGTGTACTATGGGAATGATTTCTCAAGACCATTCAAAATTGGATTCAGACACAATTGCGGATGCTATCAGGCCTCTAGTTGAAGTCGACCCATCCTTGAAGGCCCGACTCGTCATTGCAGATGTTCAATCGAAGTTCAACTATACTATAAGTTATCGCAAAGCTTGGTTGGCAAAACAAAAGTCAATTGCAAAAATGTTTGGTAGTTGGAAAGTTTCTTATGAGTCTTTTCCTGCATGGTGTATGGCAATGTGTGCTCAGAACCCAGGATCCATGGTTCAGCAAGATACTACACCAGCATATCATGGATCTGAAGTGGAGGAAGGCATCAAAATAATGCATCGAGTATTTTGGAGTTCCATCCATGCATTAGAGAAATCCGACACTGTAAACCATTCGTGCAGGTTGATGGCACACATCTGTATGGTAAATACAAAGGAGCTCTATTGGTTGTTGTGTCTCAAGATGGAAACAAAAATATTGTGCCACTTGCTTTTGCCATTGTTGAAGGAAAGACTGCCGATGTATGGTATTTTTTCCAAAATAATCTACGGAGGAATGTCGTCAGGAGGGATGGTGTAGGTATTATTTCTGATTGGCACGACTCTATTAGCGCAGCGATGGCTAGATGTAACGATTCGTGGAGTCCTCCGAGGGCATTTCATCCTTTCTGTGTGAGGCATATCGCATCAAACTTCTTACGAAGATTCAACTCACCGTACTTGCAGAAACTCATTGTAAATATGGGTAAAGCATGTTTTTTTATACAAAGCTGGTCGCTGTGGATTTAATTTGTGTTATACTTTTAGAATTAGTAATGAGTTGTATTATCTTGAAACAAATTTCTGTGTAGGGTGTTCGAAGACAGAACAACAATTAGGGCTGGAAGTGAGTCAAGCCAGCTCATGAGCTAGCTCGAGCTCGACTCATTAATAGCTCGATAAGCTGAACTCGTGAGCTGGTAAGCCGAGCTTGAGCTTGGATAAGCTCAGCTCATTAGCTCGTGATCTGCCTTGATTATATATATAATATTAAAAGTATAGATAAAATGCATATAGGATATGCGTATTAATAATTTAATATATATATATACATATAAAATAGTAATATATAATTTTATATATATATTAATGTTCTTAATTGTTTAAAATTTTATAGTCATTTTTTATATATAATTTTGATGTAGGACATAAATAAAAAAATTATAATTGATAGATAGACAATGTATTAAATTTATTTTTTTAATATTTTTAATATATAAATTATAATTTATTGATATACTGATGAGCGGATAATTTATACGCTTTTTGGCATTGTTTTTACATAGTTTTCAGTATGATTTAGTTAGTTTTTAATATATTTTTATTAGTTTTTAAATAAAAATCACATTTCTGGACTTTACTATGAGTTTGTGTATTTTTCTGTGATTTCAGGTATTTTCTGGCTGAAATTGAGGGACTTGAGCAAAAATCAGATTCAGAGGTTGAAGAAGGACTGCAGATGCTGTTGGATTCTGACCTCCCTACACTCAAAATGGATTTTCTGGAGCTATAGAAGTCCAAAGGGTGCGCTCTTAATTGCGTTAGAAAAGTAGACATCCAGGGCTTTCCAGCAATATATAATAGTCCATACTTTGCCCGAGTTTAGACGATGTAAACTGGCGTTCAACGCCAGCTTCCTGCCCTATTCTGGAGTTAAACGCCAGAAACAGGTTGCAAAGTGGAGTTAAACGCCAGAAATAGGTTACAAACTGGCGTTCAACTCCAAGAGAAGCCTCTACACGTGTAAAGCTCAATGCTCAGCCCAAGCACACACCAAGTGGGCCCCGGAAGTGGATTTCTGCATCATTTACTCATTTATGTAAACCCTAGTAACTAGTTTAGTATAAATAGGACTTTTTATTATTGTATTTACATCTTCGGATCATCTTTGATCAGTTATATGCTATCTTAGACCTTTATGGGGGCTGGCCATTCGGCCATGCCTGGACCACTATCACTTATGTATTTTCAACGGTAGAGTTTCTACACACCATAGATTAAGGTGTGGAGCTCTGCTGTTTCTCATGAATTAATGCAAAGTACTATTATTTTTCTATTCAACTCAAGCCTATTTCTTATCTAAGATATACACTTGTTCTTCAACTTAAGGAAGGTGATGATCCGTGACACTCATCATCATTCTCACCCATGAACGCATGCCTGACAACCACCTCCGTTCTACTTGCAATCGCTTAAGTGCATATCTCTTTGCCTTCTGGTTCATGACGCATGGTTGCCTCGCCTGACAACCGAGCCTTCCATTCCATGAGATCAGAGTCTTCGTGGTATAGGCTAGAATTATTGGCGGCCATTCTTGAGATCCAGAAAGTCTAAACCTTGTCTGTGGTATTCCGAGTAGGATCCGGGAAGGGATGGCTGTGACGAGCTTCAAACTCGCAAGTGTTGGGCGTAGTGACAGACACAAAAGAATGACTGAATCCTATTCCAGTATAATCGAGAACCGACAGATGAATAGTCGTGCGGTGACAGCGCATTTTGGACCATTTTCACTGAGAGGGCGGGATGTAGCCATTGACAACGGTGATGCCCTGCATAAGCTTGCCATGGAAGGGAGTAGGAATGATTGGATGAAGACAGCAGGAAAGTAGAGGTTGAGGAGGAACGAAAGCATTTCTATACGCTTATCTGAAATTCTCACCAATGAATTACATAAGTATCTCTATCTCTATACTGCCTGACTGAGATTTACAAGGTGACCATAGCTTGCTTCAAGCCGACAATTGGTGCGCAGAAATTGTGATTACACTTTAATTATGTAAAATTCATCGCTCTTTCTTTCCCTGGTAATGGCACCAAAAACATGATGCCAATACCATGGTTCACAACTTCGCACAACTAACCAGCAAGTGCACTGGGTCGTCCAAGTAATACCTTACGTGAGTAAGGGTCGAATCCCATAGAGATTGTTGGTATGAAGCAAGCTATGGTCACCTTGTAAATCTCAGTTAGGCGGATATAAAATAGTAATGTGGTTTTCGAAAATAATTAATAAAATAGGGATAGAGATACTTATGTAAATCATTGGTGAGAATTTCAGACAAGCGAATAGAGATGCTTTCATTCCTCTGAACCTCTGCTTTCCTGTTATCTTCATCCAATCAGTCTTACTCCTTTCCATGGCTGGCTTTATGTAATGCATCACCATTGTCAATGGCTACTTTCGGTCTTCTCTCGGGAAAATGATCCAAATGCCCTGTCACGGCACGGCTAATAGTCTGGAGGCATCACCCTTGTCAATGATTTCATCATATCCTCTCAGTGAAAATGGTCAACGCACCTTGTCACGGCACGGCTATTCATCTGTCGGTTCTCGATCATGCTGGAATAGGATTTACTATCCTTTTGCGTCTGTCACTACGCCCGGCAATCGCAAGTTTGAAGCTCGTCACAGTCATTCAATCATTGAATCCTAATCAGAATACCACAGACAAGGTTTAGACTTTCTGGATTCTCTTGAATGCCGCCATCATTCTAGCTTATACCACGAAGATTCTAATTAAGAGATCTAAGAGATACTCATTCAGTCGAAGGTAGAACGGAAGTGGTTGTCAGGCACGCGTTCATAGGGAATGATGATGATTGTCACGTTCATCACATTCAGGTTGAAGAGCGAATGAATATCTTAGAAGCGAAATAAGATGAATTGAATAGAAAACAGTAGTACTTTGCATTAATCTTTGAGGAACAGCAGAGCTCTACACCTTAATCTATGGAGTGCAGAAACTCTACCGTTAAAAATACATAAGTGAAAGGTCCAGGCATGGCCGAGATGGCCAGCCCCCAAAACGAGATCACAGGATCAAAATACAATCCAGGATACCTAATACAATAGTAAAAGGTCCTATTTATAATAAACTAGCTACTAGGGTTTACAAAAGTAAGTAATTGATGCATAAATCCACTTCCGGGGCCCACTTGGTGTGTGCTTGGGCTGAGCTTTGAGTGTTGCACGTGTAGAGGTCCTTCTTGAAGTTGAACGCCAACTTTTGTGCCAGTTTGGGCGTTCAACTCTGGTTTTGGCTCCTTTTCTAGCGCTGGACGCCAGGTTTGGGTAGGAAGCTGGCGTTGAACGCCAGTTTACGTCGTCTATTCTTGGCCAAAGTATGGACTATTATATATTTCTGGAAAGCCCTGGATGTCTACTTTCCAACGCAATTAAAAGCGCGCAATTTTAAGTTCTGTAGCTCCAGAAAATCCACTTTGAGTGCAGGGAGGTCAGAATCCAACAGCATTAGCAGTCCTTCTTCAACCTCTGAATCTGATTTCTGCTCAAGTCCCTCAATTTCAGCCAGAAAATACCTGAAATCACAGAAAAACACACAAACTCATAGTAAAGTCCAGAAATGTGAATTTAACATAAAAACTAATGAAAACATCCCTAAAAGTAACTAGATCCTACTAAAAACATACTAAAAACAATGTCAAAAAGCGTATAAATTATCCGCTCATCACAACACCAAACTTAAATTGTTGCTTGTCCCCAAGCAACTGAAAATCAATAAGGATATAAAGAAGAAAATATACTATAAATTCCAAACTATCAATGAAACATAGCTTCAATCATATGAGCGGGACTTATAGCTTTTTGCCTCTTGAATAGTTTTGGCATCTCACTCTATCCGTTGAGGTTCAGAATGATTGGCATCTATAGGAACTCAGAGTTCAGATAGTGTTATTGACTTTCCTAGTTCAGTATGATGATTCTTGAACACAGCTATTTTATGAGTCTTGGCCGTGGCCCTAAGCACTTTGTTTTCCAGTATTACCACCGGATACATAAATGCCACAGACACATAATTGGGTGAACCTTTTCAGATTGTGACTCAGCTTTGCTAAAATCCCCAAATTAGAGGTGTCCAGGATTCTTAAGCACACTCTTTTTTTGCTTTGGACCTTGACTTTAACCGCTCAGTCTCAAGTTTTCACTTGACACCTACACGCCACAAGCACATGGTTAGGGACAGCTTGGTTTAGCCGCTTAGACCAGGATTTTATTCCTTTAGGCCCTCCTATCCACTGATGCTCAAAGCCTTGGGATCCTTTTTATTACCCTTGCCTTTTGGTTTTAAGGGTTATTGGCTTTTTCTGCTTGCTTTTTCTTTTTTTTTTCTTTTTTTTTCTTTCTATTTTTTTTTCGCCTATTTTTATTTTATTTTTTTTTCTGCAAGCTTTGTTCTTTGCTGCTTTTTCTTGCTTCAAGAATCATTTTTATGATTTTTCAGATTATCAAATAACATGTCTCGTAGTCATCATTCTTTCAAGAGCCAACATATTTAACATTCTTAAACAACAACTTCAAAAGACATATGCACTGTTCAAGCATTCATTCAGAAAACAAGAAGCATTGTCACCACATCAATATAATTAAACTAAGTTCAAGGATAAATTCAAAACTCATGTACTTCTTGTTCTTTTGAATTAAAACAGTTTTTATTTAAGAGAGGTGATGGATTCATAGGACATTTATAACTTTAAGACACAGTTACTAACTACTAATGATCATGTAATGAAGACACAAACATAGATAAGCACACAACATAGAAAACGAAAAACAGAAGAAATAAGAACAAGGAATGAATCCACCTTAGTGATGGTGGCGTTTCCTTCTTGAGGAACCAATGATGTCCTTGAGCTCTTCTATGTCTCTTCCTTGTCTTTGTTGCTCCTCCCTCATTGCTTTTTGATCTTTTCTTATTTTATGGAGCATGATGGAGTGCTCTTGATGTTCCACCCTTAGTTGCTTCCAATAATTGTGTGGGAGAAAATGTATCCCCTGAGGTATCTCAGGGATCTCTTGATTTGCAGTTAAATGTTCTACCACTGAGCTATAGACCCTTGATGAAAGCTTTTGTCTTCCCTTTTCTCTTTCTAGAGGTTTCTCTGGCTTTAGGTGCCATCAATGGTTATGGAAAAAACAAAAAAGCTATGCTTTTACCACACCAAACTTAGAATGTTGCTCGCCCTCGAGCAAAAGAAGAAAGAATAGAAGAAGAAGAAGAAGATATGGAGGAGATGGATGGGTGTGTGTATTCGGCCATATGGGTGGGATTGGGTGGGAGAGAGATGTTGAATTTTGAAGGTAGTGTGTGTATGGATGTGAGTGGTAAATGGAAAACAGAAGGGATGATCATGAATGAAAAGAGAGATGATGAGGTAGGTGGGGATCCTGTGGGGTCCACAGATCCTGAGATGATCCTGTGGGGTCCACAGATCCTGAGGTGTCAAGGCATTTACATCCCTGCACCAATTTAGGCATGTAAAATGCCCTTGCACACAACTCTGGGCGTTCAGCGCCAGGTTGGTGCCCATTTTGGGTGTTCAACTTCCATTTGTTGCCATTTCTGGCGTTGAACGCCAGAACCATGCTTGTTCTGGGCGTTCACCGCCAGGATGCTGCCCATTTTGGGCGTTCAGCGCCAGAACCATGCTCTGTTCTGGCGTTGAACGCCAGGCAGATGCTTCCTCCAGGGTGTGATTTTTCTTCTGCTGTTTTTGATTCTGTTTTCAATTTTTATATTTATTTTGTGACTCCACATGATCATGAACCTATAAAGACATATAACCAAGAAAAATATAGTTAGATAAATAGAAATTGGGTTGCCTCCCAACAAGCACTTCTTTAATGTCAATAGCTTGACAGTGGGCACTCATGGAGCCTCACAGATGTTCAGAGTATTGTTGAAACTCTCCAACACCAAACTTAAAGTTTGGATATGGGAGTTCAACACCAAACTTAGAGTTTGGTTGTGGCCTCCCAACACCAAACTTAGAGTTTGACTGTGGGGGCTTGGGTTGACTCTGCTTTGAGAGAAGCTTTTCATGCTTCCTCTCCATGGTTGCAGAGAGAGATCCTTGAGTTTTAAACACAAGGGAGTCCTCATTCCATTGAAGGACTAGTTCACCTCTATCAACATCAATCACAGCTCTTGCTGTGGCCAGGAAAGGTCTTCCTAGGATGATGGATTCATCCTCTTCCTTTCCAGTATCCAGGACTATGAAATCAGCAGGGATGTAAAGGCCTTCAACCTTTACAAATACGTCCTCTACTTGTCCATATGCCTGTTTTCTTGAATTGTCTGACATCTCTAATGAGATTTTAGCAGCTTACACCCCATAGATTCCCAGTTTCTCTATTACAGAGAGGGGCATGAGGTTTATTCCTGAACCAAGGTCACACAGGGCCTTAAAGATCATGGTGCCTATGGTACAAGGTATTATGAACTTTCCAGGATCCTGTCTTTTCTGAGGCAATGTCAGTTGATCCAGATCACTTAGTTCATTGATGAACAAGGGAGGTTCAACTTCCCAAGTATCAATGCCAAATAATTTGGCATTCAGCTTCATGATTGCACCAAGAAACTTGGATGTTTGCTCTTCAATAACATCCTCATTCTCTTCAGAAGAGGAATACTCATTAGAGCTCATGAAGGGCATAAGGAGGTTCAATGGAATCTCTATGGTCTCTAGATGAGCCTTAGAGTCCTTTGGTTCCTCAGAGGGAAGCTCCTTATTGATCACTGGACGTCCCAGGAGGTCATCCTCCTTGGGATTCATGTCCTCCTCTCCTTCTTTGGGTTCGGCCATGGTGCTTATGTCAATGGCCTTGCATTCTCCTTTTGGATTCTCTTCTGTATTGCTTGGGAGAGTACTAGGAGGGATTTCAGTGATCCTTTTACTCAGCTGGCCCACTTGTGATTCCAGATTTCTAATGGAAGATCTTGTTTCATTCATGAAGCTTACAGTGGCCTTAGATAGATCAGAGACTAAGTTTGTTAAATTAGAAGTGTTTTGTTCAGAGTTCTCTGTCTGTTGCTGAGTGGATGATGGAAAAGGTCTGTTTCTTCCACCATTATTAAAGCCTTGTTAAGGCTTTTGATCCTTCCATGAGAAATTTGGATGATTTCTCCATGATGAGTTATAGGTGTTTCCATAAGGTTCACCTAAGTAATTCACCTCTGCTATTGCAGGGTTCTCAGGATCATAAGCTTCTTCTTCATAAGAAGCCTCTTGAGTACTGTTGGATGCAGTTTGCATTCCATTCAGACTCTGAGAAATCATATTGACTTGCTGAGTCAATATTTTGTTCTGAGCCAATATGGCATTCAGAGTATCAACCTCAAGAACTCCCTTCTTCATAGGCGTCCCATTATTCACAAGATTCCTTTCATAAGTGTACATGAACTGGTTATTTGCAACCATGTCAATGAGTTCTTGAGCTTCTGCAGGCGTTTTCTTTAGGTGAATGGATCCACCTGCAGAAGTATCCAATGACATCTTTGATAACTCAGATAAACCATCATAGAATATATCCAGGATGGTCCATTCTGAAAGCATGTCAGAAGGATACTTTTTGGTCAGTCCTTTGTATCTCTCCCAAGCTTCATAGAGGGATTCACCTTCTTTCTGTCTGAAGGTTTGAACATCCACTCTAAGCTTGCTCAGCTTTTGAGGAGGAAAGAACTTGGCTAAGAAAGCCTTGACCAGCTTATCCTAAGAGTTCAGGCTATCCTTGGGTTGAGAATCCAACCATATTCTAGCCCTGTCTCTTACAGCAAATGGGAAAAGCATGAGCCTGTAGACTTCAGGATCTACTCCATTAGTCTTAACAGTATCACATATCTACAAGAATTCAGTTAAGAACTGAAAAGGATCTTCAGATGGAAGTCCATGAAACTTGCAGTTTTGCTGCATCAGAGAAATTAATTGAGGTTTCAGCTCAAAGTTATTTGCTCCAATGGCAGGAATGGAGATGCTTCTTCCATGTAAATTGGAATTAGGTGCAGTAAAGTTACCAAGCATTCTCCTTGCATTGTTGTTGGGTTCGGCTGCCATCTCCTTTACTTGTTCAAAATTTTCAATCAAGTTGTCTCTGGATTGTTGTAATTTAGCTTCTCTTAATTTCCTCTTCAGAGTCCTTTCAGGTTCTGGATCAGCTTCAACAAGAATGCCTTTTTCTCTGTCCCTGCTCATAAAAAAGAGGAGAGAAAAAGAAAAGAAGAGGAATCCTCTATGTCACAGTAAAGAGGTTCCTTATTGTTAGTAGAAGAAAAGAAGAAGAGAAAAATCTGAACTCAGAAAGAGAGAGAGAGGGTTCGGATTTTTGGTGGGTGAGGGAGAGATGTTAGTAAATGAATAAATAAATAGAATAATATGAGAGAGGGGAAATTTCGAAAATAAAAATAAAAAATAAAATAATAAAAAAGAAATTTTTGAAAAAGGGGGAAGATATTTTCGAAAATTAGAGAGAGAGAGTTAGTTAGGTAGTTTTGAAAAAGATAAGAAACAAACAAAAAAAGTTAGTTAGTTAGTTGAAACAAATTTTGAAAAGGTGAGAAGTTAGGAAGTTAGAAAAGATATTTTGAAATCATATTTTGAAAAAGATAAGATAATAAGATATTTTTGAAAAGATATGATAGAAATTAGTTTTTGAAAAAGATTTGAATTTTTTTGAAATCACAATTAATGACTTGATTCACAAGAACTCACAAGATATGATTCTAGAACTTAAAGTTTGAATCTTTCTTAACAAGCAAGTAACAAACTTGAAATTTTTGAATCAAAACATTAATTGTTTATGTTATTTTCGAAAATTTGTGATAAAAATAAGAAAAAGATTTTTGAAAAATTTTTGAAATTTTCGAAAATAACTAAGAATTTTGAAAAAGATTTGATTTTTGAAAAAGATTTTGAAAAAGATGAGATTTTCAAATTGAAAAGTTGATTTGACTCATAAGAAACAACTTGATTTTAAAAATTTTTGAAAAAGTCAACTCAAATTTTCGAATTTGATGAGAGAAAAAGGGAAAGATATTTTTTTTTATTTTTTGAATTTTTATGATGCAAGAGAAAAACACTAAAAAGATGCAATGCATGAAATTTTTAGATCAAAACAATGAATGCATGCAAGAATGCTATGAATGTCAAGATGAACACCAAGAACACTATGAATGTCAAGATGAACACCAAGAACATATTTTTGAAAAATTTTTTATGCAAAGAAAACATGTAAGACACCAAACTTAGAAATCTTTCATGTTTAGACTCTAAGAAACGAAAAATACACATGTAAAACAAGAAAAGACACAAAACATGAAAACATCAAGATCAAACAAGAAGACTTACCAAGAACAACTTGAAGATCATGAAGAACACTATGAATGCATGATATTTTCGAAAAATGCAAGATGCATATGCAAGTGACACCAAACTTATGATATGACTCAAGACTCAAACAAGAAACACAAAAAATATTTTTGATTTTTATGATTTTCTAATTTTTTTTTTTTGGATTTTTCGAAAATTAATTGAAAAAGGAAAATAAGGATTCCAAAATTTTTAATATGAATTCCAGGAATCTTGCATTCTTAGTCTAAAGCTTCAGTCCAGGAATTAGACATGGCTCACTAGCCAGCCAAGCTTTCAATGAAAGCTCCGGTCCAAAACACTAGACATGGCCAATGGCCAGCCAAGCTTCAGCATGTAATTCAGACATGACATGCCTGACATACCCTACAGTCGTATAACAGCTGATGGTTGGAAGCCTCAGTCCAAATGAATTTAGACATGGCTTTACAGCCAGCCAGGCTTCACATGCTTCATGAAACACTAGAATTCATTCTTAAAAATTTTGAAGCCATAGAATAATTTATTTTTGAAAACATTATTTTTATTATTTTTTTTTCGAAAACAAAAGAAAAATTTTTGAAAACAAAACAAAAAGAAAATTACCTAATCTGAGCAACAGGATGAACCGTTAGTTGTCCAAACTCAAACAATCCCCGGCAACGGCGCCAAAAACTTGGTGCGCAGAAATTGTGATTACACTTTAATTATGTAAAATTCATCGCTCTTTCTTTCCCTGGTAATGGCGCCAAAAACATGATGCCAATACCATGGTTCACAACTTCGCACAACTAACCAGCAAGTGCACTGGGTCGTCCAAGTAATACCTTACGTGAGTAAGGGTCGAATCCCACAGAGATTGTTGGTATGAAGCAAGCTATGGTCACCTTGTAAATCTCAGTTAGGCGGATATAAAATAGTAATGTGGTTTTCGAAAATAATTAATAAAATAGGGATAGAGATACTTATATAAATCATTGGTGAGAATTTCAGACAAGCGAATAGAGATGCTTTCGTTCCTATGAACCTCTGCTTTCCTGCTATCTTCATCCAATCAGTCTTACTCCTTTCCATGGCTGGCTTTATGTAATGCATCACCATTGTCAATGGCTACTTTCGGTCTTCTCTCGGGAAAATGATCCAAATGCCCTGTCACGGCATGGCTAATTGTCTGGAGGCATCACCCTTGTCAATGGTTTCATCATATCCTCTCAGTGAAAATGGTCAATGCACCCTGTCACGGCACGGCTATTCATCTGTCGGTTCTCGATCATGCTGGAATAGGATTTACTATCCTTTTGCGTCTGTCACTACGCCCGGCAATTGCGAGTTTGAAGCTCGTCACAGTCATTCAATCATTGAATCCTACTCGGAATACCACAGACAAGGTTTAGACTTTCCGGATTCTCTTGAATGCCGCCATCATTCTAGCTTATACCACAAAGATTCTAATTAAGAGATCTAAGAGATACTCATTCAGTCGAAGGTAGAACGGAAGTGGTTGTCAGGCATGCGTTCATAGGGAATGATGATGATTGTCACGTTCATCACATTCAGGTTGAAGAGCGAATGAATATCTTAGAAGCGAAATAAGATGAATTGAATAGAAAACAGTAGTACTTTGCATTAATCTTTGAGGAACAGCAGAGCTCTACACCTTAATCTATGGAGTGCAGAAACTCTACCGTTAAAAATACATAAGTGAAAGGTCCAGGCATGGCCGAGATGGCTAGCCCCCAAAACGAGATCACAGGATCAAAATACAATCCAGGATACCTAATACAATAGTAAAAGGTCCTATTTATAATAAACTAGCTACTAGGGTTTACAGAAGTAAGTAATTGATGCATAAATCCACTTTCGGGGCCCACTTGGTGTGTGCTTGGGCTGAGCTTTGAGTGTTGCACGTGTAGAGGTCCTTCTTGAAGCTGAACGCCAGCTTTTGTGCCAGTTTGGGCATTCAACTCTGGTTTTGGCTCCTTTTCTGGCGCTGGACGCCAGGTTTGGGCAGGAAACTGGCGTTGAACGCCAGTTTATGTCATCTATTCTTGGCCAAAGTATGGACTATTATATATTGCTGGAAAGCCCTGGATGTCTACTTTCCAACGCAATTAAAAGCGCGCCATTTCAAGTTCTGTAACTCCAGAAAATCTACTTTGAGTGCAGGGAGGTTAGAATCCAACAGCATCAGCAGTCCTTCTTCAACCTCTGAATCTGATTTCTGCTCAAGTCCCTCAATTTCAGCCAGAAAATACCTGAAATCACAGAAAAACACACAAACTCATAGTAAAGTCCAGAAATGTGAATTTAACATAAAAACTAATGAAAACATCCCTAAAAGTAACTAGATCCTACTAAAAACAATGTCAAAAAGCGTATAAATTATCCGCTCATCAACAATCTCCGTGGGATCGACCCTTACTCACGTAAGGATTATTACGTAGACGACCCAGTGCACTTGCTGGTTAGTTTTGCGAAGTTGTGACAAAATGTGATTCACGTTTGAGAGCACCAAGTCTTTGGCGCCATTGTTGATGATCGCAATTTTGTGCACCAAGTTTTTGGCGCCGTTGCCGGGGATTGTTCGAGTTTGGACAACTGACGGTTCATCTTGTTGCTCATATTAGGTAATTTTATTTTAATTTTAAGCCTTTTGTTTTTATTATTTATATTTTTGAAAAAAAATATTTTTTCAAAAAAAATAAATTATTCTATGTTCTTCAGAATTTTTAAGAAGGAATTCTAGAGTTTCATGAAACATGTTGAAGTCTGGCTAGCTGTAAAGCCATGTCTAACTCTTTTGGACCGAGGCTTCTACTCATCAGCACAGAAGCAAGTTGAATGAAGTATCAGCTGTTGTATGTCTGATTTGTATCTGCTAAAGCTTGGTTGGCCATTGGCCATGTCTAGTGTTTTGGACTGGAGCTTTCACTGAAAGCTTGGCTGGCTAGTGAGCCATGTTTAATTCTTGGACTGGAGGTTTAGACTAACATTGCAAGATTTCTGGAATTCCTATTAAAAATTTTGAAATCCTTATTTTCCTTTTCAAAAGAATTTTTGAAAAATCCAAAAAAAAAATTAATAAAATTATAAAACCAAAAATAATTTGATGTTTCTTTCTTGAATCTAGTGTCAAGTCATAAGTTTGGTGTCAATTGCATGTTTATCCCTTTCTTGCATTTTTCAAAAATTCATGCATTGCATTCTTCATGATCTTCAAGTTATTCTTGATGAATCCTCTTGTTTGATCTTCATATTTTCTTGTTGTGCGTTGCATCTTGTTTTTCATATGCATTCTTGCATTCATAGTGTCTAAAAATTAAAAATTTCTAAGTTTGGTGTCTTGTATGTTTTTCTTTTCTTGAAAATTTTTTAAAATAAGTTCTTGATGTTCATCATGATCTTCAAAGTGTTCTTGGTGTTCATGTTGACATTCATAGTGTTCTTGCATGCATCATTTGTTTTGATCCAAAATTTTCATGCATTGAGTCTTTTTGATGTTTTTCTCTCTCATCATTAAAATTTAAAAATAAAAAAAATATCTTTTCCTTATTTCACTCATAATTTTCAAAAATTTGATTTGATTTAGTCAAAAGTTTTTAAAATTTAGTTGTTTCTTATGAGTCAAGTCAAATTTTCAATTTAAAAACCTTATCTTTTTCAAATCTTTTTCAAAAATCAAATCTTTTTCATTTTTTCTTTCATATTTTCGAAAATTCAAATTGATTTTCAAAATCTTTTTCTTAATTTCATTTCATAATTTCAAAATCTTTACTAACAATTAATGTGATTGATTCAAAAATTTTAAGTTTGTTACTTGCCTAGTAAGAAAGGTTCAATCTTTAAAGTTTAAATCATATCTTTTTGTTTCTTGTTAGTCAAGTAATCAACTTTAATTTTCAAAATCAAATCTTTTATTTTAAAATTTCTTTTTCAAATCTTTTTCAAAATAAGTTTCAATCACATCTTTTTCAAAATCAATTTCAAAATCTTTTCTAACTTCTTATCTTTTCAGAATTTGATTTTCAAATCTTTTTCAATTAATCCTATCTTTTTGTTTGATTCTTATCTTTTTCAAAACTACCTAACTAATTCTCTCCCTCTAATTTTCGAAAATCACCTTCCTCTTTTTCAAAATTCCTTTTTAATTAACCAATTATTTTAAATTTTAATTTTAATTTTATTTCTTTTTCTTATTTTCGAATTCTAACCTTAATTTAAATTAAAAATAAAAATATTTTAATTTTAATTTATTTAATTTTCGAATTCTTCCCTCTCATCTCCTTCTAATTATTTATTTATTTACTAACACTTCTCTTCATCTCAAAATTCGAACCCTCTTTTTCTCTTGGTGTTCGAATTTCTCTTCTTCTATTCTTTTCTTCTTCTACTCACACAAAGGAATCTCTATATTGTGACATAGAGGATTCCATATTTTCTTTTGTGTTCTCTTCTTTTTCATATGAGCAGGAACAAGGATACGAACATTCTTGTTGAAGCTGATTCTGAACCTGAAAGGACTCTGAAGAGGAAGCTAAGGGAAGCTAAAGCACAACTCTCTGGAGAAAATCTGACTGAAAATTTCGAAAAAGAAGGAGACATGGCCGAAAATAATAACAATGCAAGGAAGATGCTTGGTGACTTTACTGCACTAAATTCCAACTTACATGGAAGAAGCATCTCAATCCCTGCCATTGGAGCAAACAATTTTGAGCTAAAGCCTCAACTAGTTTCTCTGATGCAACAGAATTGCAAGTTTCATGGACTTCCATCAGAAGATCCTTTTCAGTTCTTAACTGAATTCTTGCAGATCTGTGATACTGTTAAGACCAATGGGGTTGATTCCGAGGTCTACAGGCTTATGCTTTTCCCGTTTGCTGTAAGAAACAGAGCTAGAATATGGTTGGACTCTCAACCTAAGGATAGCCTGAACTCTTGGGATAAGCTAGTCACAACTTTCTTAGCCAAGTTCTTTCCCCCTCAAAAGCTTAGTAAGCTTAGAGTGGATGTTCAAACCTTCAGACAGAAAGAAGGTGAATCCCTCTATGAAGCTTGGGAGAGATACAAGCAACTGACCAAAAAGTGTCCTTCTGACATGCTTTCAGAATGGACCATCCTGGATATATTCTATGATGGTCTGTCTGAATTATCTAAGATGTCATTGGACCATTCTGCAGGTGGATCCATTCACCTAAAGAAAATGCCTGCAGAAGCTCAGAAACTCATTGACATGGTTGCAAATAACCAGTTCATGTACACTTCTGAAAGGAATCCTGTGAGTAATGGGACGCCACTGAGGAAGGGAGTTCTTGAAATTGATACTCTGAATGCCATATTGGCTCAGAATAAAATATTGACTCAGCAAGTCAATATGATCTCTCAGAGTCTGAATGGATTGAAGGAATCATCCAACAGTACTATAGAGGCATCTTCTGAAGAAGAAGCTTAAGATCCTGAGAACCCTGCAATAACAGAGGTGAATTATATGGGTGAACCCTATGGAAACACCTATAATCCCTCATGGAGAAATCATCCAAATTTCTCATGGAAGGATCAACAAAAGCCTCAACAAGGCTTTAATAATAGTGGAAGAAACAGGTTTAGCAATATCAAACCTTTTCCATCATCCACTCAGCAACAAACAGAGAATTCTGAGCAGAATCCATCTAGCTTAGCAAATATAGTCTCTGATCTATCTAAGGCCATTGTGAGTTTCATGAATGAAACAAGGTCCTCCATTAGAAATTTGGAGGCACAAGTGGGCCAGCTGAGTAAAAGGGTCACTGAAACTCCCCCTAGTACTCTCCCAAGCAATACAGAAGAAAATCCAAAGAGAGAGTGTAAGGCCATTGATTTGACCATCATGGCCGAACCTACAAGGGAGGAGAAGGACGTGAATCCTAGTGAGGAAGACCTCCTGGGACGTTCAGTGACCAATAAGGAGTTTTCCTTTGAGGAACCAAAGGAATCTAAGGCTCATCTAGAGACCATAGAGATTTCATTGAACCTCCTTCTGCCCTTCATGAGCTCTGATGAGTATTCTTCCTCTGAAGAGGATGAAGACATTACTGAAGAGCAAGTTGCTAAATACCTTGGTGCAATCATGAAGCTGAATGCCAAGCTATTTGGTAATGAGACTTGGGAAGATGAACCTCCCTTGTTCACCAATGAACTAAATGCATTGGATAGGTAGAAATTACCTCAAAAGAAATCGGATCCTGGTAAATTCCTAATTCCCTGTAACATAGGCACCATGACCTTTGAGAAGGCTCTGTGTGACCTGGGGTCAGGAATAAACTTAATGCCACTCTCTGTAATGGAGAAACTTGGGATCTTTGAGGTGCAAGCTGCCAGAATCTCTTTAGAGATGGCAAACAACTCAAGAAAACAGACTTATGGACAAGTAGAGGACATGTTAGTAAAGGTTGAAGGCCTTTACATCCCTGCTGATTTCATAATCCTAGACACTGGGAAGGATGAGGATGAATCCATCATCCTTGGAAGACCCTTCCTAACCACAGCAAGAGCTGTGATTGATGTGGACAGAGGAGAATTGGTCCTTCAACTGAATGAGGACTACCTTGTGTTTAAGACTCAAGGTTCTCCTTCTGTAACCATGGAGAGGAAGCATGAAAAGCTTCTCTCATAGTCAATCAAAGCCCCACAGTCAAACTCTAAGTTTGGTGTTGGGAGGCCACAACCAAACTCTAAGTTTGGTGTTGAACCCCCACATTCAAACTCTAAGTTTAGTGTTGGGAGGTTCCAACCTTGCTCTGATTATCTGTGAGGCTCCATGAGAGCTCACTATCAAGCTATTGATATTAAAGAAGTGCTTGTTGGGAGGCAACCCAATGTTATTTAATCATATCTATTTTATTTTCTTTTTGTTATTTCATGTTTTATTAGGTTGATGATCATGTGGAGTCACAAAAACTACTGAAAAATCAAAAACAGAATGAAAAACAACATTAAAAAAAGCACACCCTGGAGGAAGAGCATTCTAGCGTTTAAACGCCAGAAACAAGCATCTGTCTGGCATTTAACGCCAGAACCAAGCACCAAGCTGGCGTTTAACGCCAGAAACAAGCATCAACCTGGCGTTAAACGCCAAAAATAGGCTACATTTGGGCGTTTAATGCCAAAAACAGGCAGTAGTCTGGCGTTAAATGCCAGGATTGCACTGCAAGGGCGTTTACACGCCTAATAGGAGCAGGGATGATACATCCTTGACCCCTCTAGATCTGTGGACCCCACAGGATCCCCACCTACCCCACCTCTTCTTATCTCCTCTTCACACCTTTTCATAACTCTCTTTCCCAAATGCCCTTAACCACTCACATCCATCCACTCTTCCCCATAAACCCCACCTCTATATAAACCCCTCAACACTACTCCATTTTCACACATTACAACCATCACTTCTCTCCCTTGGTCGAATATGCCTTCTCCCTCCATCTCCTCCATTCTTCTTCTTCTTCTCATCCTTTCTTTCTTCTTTTGCTCGAGGACGAGCAAACCTTTTAAGTTTGGTGTGGTAAAAGCATTGCTTTTTGTTTTTCCATAACCACCAATGGCACCTAAGGCCGGA
The DNA here is from genome assembly GCF_003086295.3 of Arachis hypogaea. NCBI lineage: Eukaryota > Viridiplantae > Streptophyta > Magnoliopsida > Fabales > Fabaceae > Arachis > Arachis hypogaea. Next base: position 141,048,772 of record NC_092054.1, read on the forward strand.
GAAACCTCTAGAAAGAGGAAAGGGAAGACAAAAGCTTCCACCTCCGAGTCATGAGAAATGGAGAGATTCATCTCAAGGGTCCATAGCTCAGTAGCAGAGCATTTGACTGCACAATAAGAGAGCCCACTCATGGACCTCAACAAGAGCATGAAGAATTCCCTCACCAAGAAATCTCTGAGATGCCTCAAGGGATGCACTTCTCTCCACAAAACTATTGGGAGCAAATCAACACTTCCCTAGGAGAAGTAAGCTCCAACATGGGACAACTAAGAATGGAGCACCAAGAGCACTCCATCATTCTCCATGAGATTAGAGAAGATCAAAGAGCAACTAAGGGAGGAGCAACAAAGACAAGGAAGAGACATAGAAGAGCTCAAGAGCACCATTGGTTCTTCAAGAAGAGGAAGACGTCACCCTCACTAAGGTGGACTCATTCCTTAATCTCCTTGTTCTTATTTTCCTGTTTTTCATTTACTATGCTTTATGTTTATGTTTGTGTCTTATTACATGATCATTAGTATTTAAGTGTCTATGCCTTAAAGTTATGAATGTCCTATGAATCCATCACCTCTCTTAAATGAAAAATGTTCTAAAAACAAAAGAACAAGAAGTACAGGGTTTCGAATTCATCCTTGAAACTAGTTTAATTATTTTGATGTGGTGACAATACTTTTTGTTTTCTGAATGAATGCTTGAACAGTGCATATGTCTTTTGAAATTGTTATTTATGAATGTTAAATATGTTGGCTCTTGAAAGAATGATGAAAAAAGAGACATGTTATTTGATAATCTGAAAAATCATAAAAATGATTCTTGAAGCAAGAAAAAGCAGTGAATACAAAAGCTTGTGAAAAAAAAAAGAAAAGAAAATGGCAAAAAAAAAAGAGAAAGAAAAAGAAAAAGCAAGCAGAAAAAGCCAAAAGCTCTTAAAACCAAAAGGCAAGAGCAAAAAGCCAATAGCCCTTAAAACCAAAAGGCAAGGGTAATAAAAAGGATCCAAGGCTTTGAGCATCAGTGGATAGGAGGGCCTAAAGGAATAAAATCCTAGTCTAAGCGGCTAAACCAAGCTGTCCCTAACCATGTGCTTGTGGCGTGAAGGTGTCAAGTGAAAACTTGAGACTGAGCGGTAAAGTCAAGGTCCAAAGCAAAAAAAGAGTGTGCTTAAGAACCCTGGACACCTCTAATTGGGGACTTTAGCAAAGCTGAGTCACAATCTGAAAAGGTTCACCCAGTTATGTGTCTGTGGCATGTATGTATCCGGTGGTAATACTGGAAAACAGAGTGCTTAGAGCCACGGCCAAGACTCATAAAGTAGTAGTGTTCAAGAATCAACATACTGAACTAGGAGAATCAATAACACTATCTGAATTCTAAGTTCCTATAGATGCCAATCATTATGAACTTCAATGGATAAAGTGAGATGCCAAAACTATTCAAGAGGCAAAAAGCTACTAGTCCCACTCATCTGATTGGAGCTAAGTTTCATTGATATTTTGGAATTTATAGTATGTTCTCTTCTTTTTATCCTATTTAATTTTCAGTTGCTTGGGGACAAGCAACAATTTAAGTTTGGTGTTGTGATGAGTGGATAATTTATATGCTTTTTGGCATTGTTTTTACATAGTTTTTAGTATGATTTAGTTAGTTTTTAATATATTTTTATTAGTTTTTAAATAAAAATCACATTTTTGGACTTTACTATGAGTTTGTGTGTTTTTCTGTAATTTCAGGTATTTTCTGGCTGAAATTGAGGAACTTGAGCAAAAATCAGATTCAGAGGTTGAAGAAGGACTGCAGATGCTATTGGATTCTGACCTCCCTGCACTCAAAATGGATTTTCTGGAGCTACAGAGGTCCAAAGGGCGTGCTCTCAATTGCGTTGGAAAGTAGACATCTAGGGCTTTCCAGCAATATATAATAGTTTATACTTTGCCTGAGTTTAAATGATGCAAACTGGTGTTCAACGCCAGCTTCCTACTATATTCTGGAGTTAAACGCCAGAAACAGGTTGCAAAGTGGAGTTAAATGCCAGAAACAGGTTACAAACTGGCGTTCAACTCCAAGAGAAGCCTCTACACGTGTAAAGCTCAATGCTCAGCCCAAGCACACACCAGGTGGGCCCCGAAAGTGGATTTCTGCATCATTTACTCATTTCTGTAAACCCTAGTAACTAGTTTAGTATAAATAGGACTTTTTACTATTGTATTTACATCTTCGGATCATCTTTGATCAGTTTATGCTATCTTAGACCTTTATGGGGGCTGGCCATTCAGCCATGCCTGGACCATTATCACTTATGTATTTTCAACGGTAGAGTTTCTACACAACATAGATTAAGGTGTGGAGCTCTGTTGTTTCTCATGAATTAATGTAAAGTACTATTGTTTTTCTACTCAACTCAAGCCTATTTCTTATCTAAGATATACACTTGTTCTTCAACCTGAGGAAGGTGATGATCCGTGACACTCATCATCATTCTCACCCATGAACACGTGCCTGACAACCACCTCCGTTCTACTTGCAATCGCTTAAGTGCATATCTCTTAGCCTTCTGGTTCATGACGCATGGTTGCCTCGCCTGACAACCAAGCCTTCTATTCCATGAGATCAGAGTCTTCGTGGTATAGGCTAGAATTATTGGCGGCCATTCTTGAGATCCGAAAAGTCTAAACCTTGTCTGTGGTATTCCGAGTAGGATCCGGGAAGGGATGGCTGTGACGAGCTTCAAACTGCGAGTGCTGGGCATCATGACAGACGCAAAAGGATGACTGAATCCTATTCTAGTATGATTGAGAACCGACAGATGAATAGCCGTGCGGTGACAGCACATTTTGGACCATTTTCACTGAGAGGACGGGATGTAGCCATTGACAATGGTGATGCCCTGCATAAGCTTGCCATGGAAGGGAGTAGGAATGATTGGATGAAGACAGCAGGAAAGCAGAGGTTCAGGAGGAACGAAAGCATCTCTATACGCTTATCTGAAATTCTCACCAATGAATTACATAAGTATCTCTATCCTAGTTTATATTTTAATTATATTTTAATTATCAATTCACCATAACCATTTGAATCTACCTGACTGAGATTTACAAGGTGACCATAGCTTGCTTCAAGCCGACAATCTCCGTGGGATCGACCCTTACTCACGTAAGGATTATTACGTGGACGACCCAGTGCACTTGCTGGTTAATTATGCGAAGTTGTGACAAAATGTGATTCACGTTTGAGGGCACCAAGTCTTTGGCGCCATTGTTGATGATCACAATTTCGTGCACCATATAGAATTATAGATTATGTTCCTTTTATTTGAGTCAGCTCATGAGCTCAAGCCAGCTCGTGAGCTTACGTTGAGCCGAGCTTGAGCTTACGAAATAGACTCGATTGTTAATGAGTCGAGCCGTGAGCCAAGCTTAATTTTCGTGAGCCAAACTTGAGCTTGGTCTAGCTCGACTCACTTCCAGCCCTAACAACAATACACCGAGCAGTACCAGCGATTGCGGAAACGGGGAGAGGCATATACTTAATGGTGTGACAGGATCGACCGTCGGCAGTGTGTTATGGCTTTCGATGAAGGGCATCGCTGGGGTCATATGACAACCAATCTGGTGGAGTGCATAAACTCTGTGTTGCAACTGCCCCTGGAATTTGTTGACATTCGCACACAAGAATCGCTAGCATTAACAGAACCACGAGGAGCACGAGCGTCCTGTGACACATGACGAGGTTCTACATGAATCCAAACGGAACATGCATGTGATTCTTCATTATTTTGTTGTTGTTACTGAGCATTGCTTGTCATCGGTATGGCAAGAGTTTAAAATGGAAACTAAAACTGGTCTGGGCCTAACCCCAACAGCCAAGATATTGAAGAACTTCTGACATTTCCTTCTTGTTGTTGGCATTGTTGTAATAGTGAATAATGTGGTGCAGGTGGATCTTGTTGTGGATAGTATGGTGGGATAGGGTTGTATTGTGTTGGATAGTAGGGTGGTGGATAGTAGAGTGGTGGATAGTATGGTGGTGGAGGTGGATGTTGTGACGGAGGAAGGGGATTGTACGGAGCATAGTCTCCTAGTGGAAGACCATAGTGTGGTAAGTAATAAGGTGGGTAGTACTGTGGATACTGTGGTGGTGGTGGTGGTAGTGGAGGTAGATACTGTGGCTGGGCTGGTGGTCGTTGTGGTGGCGGGGGTGGTTGTTGCTGTCGGGGGTATGGTTGTCCATCAAACGAGTCAATCCAAACTTTGTCGTACACAGTCAAATGATCACCAAATTCTCTTTTATATCCACTGATATATTCATCTGAGGTGAATAAGGATCTACCTAAAAGTCGTCAATGGTATACAGTCGTTGGTTTACATTCCACGTTGCTATCTAGTTGCTATGATGTTCTATCTAGTCGGTGTTTTGTTCACCATGCAACGTCACATTGTGTGCTCCCCCCAGATCCTTAGGCGGGCCAGGTTTAGGCTATGGATAACCGAATTTCCCACGAACTCGATCAGCTGCGTGCCATTCTATGATCTCAAAGTGATCAAGGGGGCCACAACAGTCCATATCTCATGATGATCGTATACTTCTAGGGCGCTTCATGGTGGTCGTGGACATACATAAGCCACAGAAACTGCAGTAAAATGTTCCAGTAGTCAAACAATGGTTTTACAGCACGGAAGATAGTATTTTTGTTTTTATTTGAAGATTTTTAATATTAATACCGCTTCAGGTTGCATATCGTCCAGTTCTTGCCTAAGTTGTGGCACTTTCACTCCTTTATAATTTTGGCGTTGCCTCCAGTTATTCCACCTGACAATATTAAGCTTTCTATTCAGAAACATAACAATAAACATTTAATATCATAACATACAATTCACGATGTAACAAATGCCATTTTCCATGCGAAAAACAAAATTTACCTGTGTGCCAATGGAAAGACGCCACCTGCAGGAAGGGTGCAGTAATCAGAGATAGCCAAGGCATTCGCTCCCAAGCCCAGACGTGCAACAACACTAGTGAACTGTCCATCTTCTTCGTATCAGAATGCGAGGCCCGACACAAGGACTTATATAGATATGCCAAACATGCCGACCCCTAACTGTAAAATCTAATTTCCCAAAAATTCCTCAACAGGGGAAAGTATTTGCGGCTCACCATTGACGTCGACTTGTCAGGAAACAAAGTGGTCCCAATCAAGAGAAATATGTGACATCAGACATAGCGTTGCACAGATTCTATAGTGTCTAATGCCTCGACATTACGGATTTATCTGATCCAAGACAGTTTTATCGCACTAGATACATGATCATTTTCACCTGGTAATATCCCAAAGTTGGCCACGCATTCATCAACCAGGTGGGCAAAATTGTTGTCCGTTCTTCCGCTTACAATATGACCGTCGGTCGGGAGACTATAGATGTGTGCCAGATCTTCAAGTGTGATTGTGTATTTACCTACTAGAAGATGAAATATGTGTGTCTCGAGCCGCCATCTGTCTATCAATGCTGTCATGAGGTTTTTCTTGCATTTTACTCTTCCTATTTGAGATATGTGATAGAAACCTATTTCCCCTAAGGCATTAGTCACCAAATGAGTATACCGTTCTGGTAGAACCAAATTTCTCAGTTTTAAAACTCTCGCTGCCTGAATATGAATCAACATAAACAAATTTCAGCTGACATGTAATAAAAAATATCTAAATTATGTTTATCATTAAAAATACTTTATACATTTTTTTAAATAACATAAATATATATTATTTAAACTCTATGTACCTTCAGTAAAATATATATTTCAATAATGTTAATATTAACTATATATATTAGCATTATTCTTAAGTTAATATTATATATATTAATAATATACTTATGTAACATTAGTCTCAAAATATTAAAATAAATATATTTTAATATATTTAACATTAATATATGAAATGCTTTAATATAAACATATAATAACGTTAATATTCAGTAATAACTTTTTTTTTAATGAAAAGGGGTCCTAGAGGCCCAACAGAAACACAAAGCTAGCTGACCCAAATCCTAGAGAAAGACACTGCTATACTATCAACATTCAAGAAAGGGGTAAGAAAGGGGGGAGGGGCTTTGATAAACCCTAATTTTGTGGTTTATCTTGTGCTTAATTTAGGGAATTTTATCAACTTTTCTCACATTTATTCAATGAAATAGCATGGTTTTGTAATTCCCCCTTAATTTGTGCTTAAGTGTAAAAATATGCTTTTTAGGCCTTAAAATAGCTAAATTTAATTCACTTTAATTTTATTCGATGCCTTGATATGTTTGTTAAGTGATTTCAGGTTTAGAAGGCAAAGATTAGATTGAAGGAATGAAGAAAAAGCATGCAAAGTGGGAGAACTCATGAAAAAATGAAGGAATCGCAAAGCTGTCAAGCCTGACCTCTTCGTACTTAATCGATCATAACTTAAGCTACAGAGGTTCAAATGAGGCGGTTTCAATTGCGTTGGAAAGCTAACATCTGGAGCTTCAAAATTATATAAAATTTGCTATAGTTTCCTGGTGTCTAGGGACGCGTACGCATGCATCACGCGCACGCATTGGTGGATCAGTGTAGGTCCATTTTAGCAACTCGTGGCCATCGATTTCTAGCTCATTTTGGGTCCAATCCAACTCAGTTGTGATGCTATTAAACCCAATGATTGAAGGGGGAAGGAACGAAGTAGCCATAGTTTTAGTTTTTATGATGTTTTAGGATAGAATTCTAGAGAGAGAGACTCTCTACTCTCTATAGATTTAGGATAGAATTATAGTAAAGTTAGGTTAATCTCTCTCAAATTTCTCTTTCAATTCTTGTTTTGATTTTAATTCTCATTATATTTTAGTGTTCTATTGTCTTAATCTTCTTAGTCTCTCTTGTTAATTTCTTATTTTGCTCTCTTTTATGTTGATGAACAATTGTTGGATCTTGAGTTCTTCTAATGCAATGTTATGTTTCCATGTCTTCTTTTATATTTACCTTCATTGCTATTGTTGATTTCTTACTTATGATAGTTATGGGTTTTGTTAATTCTCGTATTTTGTGATGTTTACTTTTATTGCACTCTATGTGTTTGATGAAATGTTTTCTCTAGTATTTGAGTAGTTTTCTTGACTCTTGGTTGGGTAAACTTAAGTCATTGGGTCTCATTGAATTGGTGATTTGAGAACTCTTGGTGGTCAATTTGATAACCATTGCTATTATCCTACTACTAAGTTAATTAGTAGCTAGATTAGGACTTAAGGATTGATGTTGATCAAGCCATCTGACATGCTTCAAGCATAGAAGTAGACTTAATGAGCTTGGTTCCTCATAATTGTCAATATATGGTTTGTAGACAAGGATGGTGATCTCAATTCCTATGCTTAGCCAAGAGTTGTTTGCCTTTCTTTATTAATTCTTGTCATTTACTTTCTTGTTGTTTACTTTTCTTGTTAACTACAAATCAAACCCCTTACATCTTCATAGCCAATAATTAAACACTTCATTGCAATTCCTTGTGAGACGATCCGAGGTTTAAATACTTCGGTTAATTTTTATTGGGGGTTTGTACTTGTGACAACCAAAATTTTTTATGTGAGAATTGTTTATTGGTTTGGAGCTATGCTTACAACGAAGTTCTTATTTCTATAAGAGAAATTCTAGACCGACACAATAATTCTCTTCATCAAAATGGCGCCGTTGCCGGGGAGTTGCAATGGTGTTATATTATTGGCTATTGTGAATATTGTGAATATGTTTGTCTTTTGCTTATTTGTTAGTTTTTGTTAGCTTTAGGACTTTGTTGCTTATTTTTGTTAGTTTTTGTTTTTATTTGTTATTATAAATTCTCACCCCTTTGGCTATGAGTTTGGCTCAAATTATGTTGTAGGAAATGGAAGCTACAATGATAATATGCACCAGGGATGGAACAATCAAGGATGGGAGGAGTCTCAAAGGATTGATCACCCTTCTTGGCAACAACCTCCGGTTTCTTATGGGTATAATTCCAATCCTAATGCATATCAATCTAATGGATGTGGTGACCCTTATTGTGATTGTCAATAACCAGCACCATATGCCTATGAACCACCTCCTCAACATAATTTTGAACCACCTTACTCACAAGCCCCTTTTCACCAAACACCTCCATATGACCCTAATCCTTACCCACCATACCAACTACCTTATGAGCCATATGAATCATATGTAGAACCACCCCAATTCCACCACCAATACCCTTAAGAACCACTACCTCACTATCCTTACCAAGATGAATCACCTCCCATGTATGATAACTTTCAACCACAAAATGAATTTCCTTTTTCACTACAATCCTCCATAGAAGAACACCCATATCTATCCACCTGAGAGCAATATGATCCTACTTATACTAGCCAAGTAGAACAAGAGCCAATAGATCGTCTTAAGGAAGCAATGGATCGACTTCAAGCAATAATCCGTCAAAAGGAGCAAGAGGAAGCCCAAAGGATGAACGAAGCTATCGAGGCTAACCCTGCCAAAATTAAAGCCGCCTTGGAATCATGGGACTCATGCAACAAGCAAAGCATCTCCACGGATAAATGTGAGGAATTAACCAAAGAGTGGAGTATGAAGGAGATTCTAGAATCCCAACATGAGGACAAGGAGATGGGGTGTGTCTTGCAACAAGTGGAGGAGGAAGAGATTATTAAAGAAGAAGAAGTGGTTGAAGAGCTAGGCGAAATTGAACAAGAAGTGGATTTCAAGCTTGAAGACACTTCCACACCAAGTGATGTTGATGATGATCTTGTGGAAGTTGTTGAACCTTCTTCCAATGAGCTTGAATTTGGTGTTGAGGAGGATAATGCGCAACCTCCAAGGCATAGTATGAATGATGAAAGATTGGAAGAGGATGATCAAGAGGCAAGCTCCACCAATGAAGAATGTGTAGAAGAAGTTGGTGGGCAAGGAATTGAAGTTGAAGAAGTTTGCCAAGAGGTGGAGGTAGTCAAAAAAGAGCACAAGGGAGTGGAACTTGCAAGATCATTAGGACCACCTCTTCCTAAGTCACCATCCAACACAACATTCAAGTGGGGAAAATTCTTATCCCTAAGCTTTACGTTCTCACTTGAATATGGTTTGATTGAAAATGATGGTCAACTTAGAGCTCTTTGTGGAATTAAGAGTAGGAGAGAGTTGTGTAGTGGTTGGAAACATCACTCTAAGTTCATGATGGTTGCATGCTCAAAGTTGAATGGCAATAGTTGGTGTAGAACCAAATTGCATGGGTCTAGGAGAATGTTTGGATGGTTAATTGAGAATTCACAAGCCTTGTCACCCAAATTTAAATATGGTAGTCAACGAGAAGATGGGTACAAGAACAAGGTTTGGGACTCTGGAATTCATTTCAACAATCGAAACTCTTGGGGCCTTGCCATTTACTTAAGCCTACTCGAGGGCTCTATGCGCCTAATTTGGGATCCCGGTAGACATTGGAAATGCAAACATTGGTGGGGATTCAAGGATGAATTCAAGCATAAACCACCATAGCAAGGACCCCCACATAAAGTCCAACTTAAGGACAATAAATAAAAGTGCTAGGTAGGAGACACCCTACCATGGTAAACCCTTTTTCATTCTCTTATATATATACTTAATAAGTGATTTGAGTTGCCATTATAGGTAGTTTTCTTCTTTTCTATACTCTTATACATTTTGTTTCGATTGATAGGTTGTAGTAGTATGTTTTGATTAGTTTAGATTGTTGTAAAGTAGGTTGCTTGGAGTGTAAGTTTTGTTTGTAGTGTATTTGAAAATGTTTCAAAAACTTAAAGATTTTTGTTAAATTTGAATTTTAGTTGCTTTAGAATGATTATAGGTTAGGAGAGTGTTAAATTCTATTTTTATGCTTCTAAAAAAAATTCAATCCACGCTTAAGCACGCATGACGCTTACGCGTGGATTGCACTTCCGCAACTCCTAGTACTAAAACCCGAGAGTTGTGCCCACTTTATGCCTACTTTGTGCCAGGCGACCCACGTGTAAGCACCCATGATGCTTACGCGTGGATTGGCCCTGCTGCATCCACGCGTAAGCACGCATGACGCTTATGCGTGGATTGCACCCTGTTTATCTCCTTTCTCCTTTCTTTCTTTTTCCTTTTTTCTTTTCTGCTTCTTTCTTTCTACCTTTCTTTTTCTCTCTTCTTCCTTTCTTACTTTCTTCTTTTTTCTCTCTAAAAAAATAAAAAATAAAAAATTAAATATGATAATAATAATAATAATAATATATATATATATATATTAAAAAAAATTTCTTCTTTTTTCTCTTCTTCCATTTTCCTTTATTGCATTTGCTTATTTTCATTCATTGCATTTTAATTTTGTTTTCATAGCTTGTTCTTATTTTATTTTCTAAGTTTCTTATTTTAATAATGGTGTTGAATTCTGGTGCACGAATTGTGACTCACACTTTTCCCAACTCGTACCACTAACCAGCAAGTGCACTGGGTCGTCCAAGTAATACCTTACGTTAGTAAGGGTCGAATCCCACGGAGATTGTTGGTTTGAAGCAATCTATGGTTATCTTGTAAATCTTAGTCAGGAAGTCAAATATGTTTATCAGTTGAATTGCGAATAACCAAGAGAGCATAAATTAAAGGTTACTTGTTATGCAGTAATGGAGAATATGTTGGAGTTTTGGAGATGCTTTGTCTTCTGAATATCTGCTTTCCTCTGTCTTCTAATTCACGCACGCACGTCCTCCTATGGCAAGCTGTATGTAGGGGGTCACCGTCGTCAATGGCTACATCCCATCCTCTCAGTGAAGAATATGCTCACATGCTCTGTCACAGCACGGCTAATCATCTGTCGGTTCTCGATCATACTGGAATAGGATTCTTCATCCTTTTGCGTCTGTCACTAACGCCCAGCACTCGCGAGTTTGAAGCTCGTCACAGTCATTCGATCATTAAATCCTACTCAGAATACCACAGACAAGATTTAGACTTTCCGGATTCTCATGAATGCCGCCATCAGTTCTAGCTTATACCACGGAGATTCTGATTAGGGAATCTAAGAGACACTCATTCAATCGGATATAGAATGGAGGTGGTTGTCAGGCACACGTTCTTGGTTTGAGGAAGGTGATGAATGTCACGGATCATCACCTTCATCACAGTTAAGCGCGAATGAACATCTTAGATAGGAACAAGCGTGTTTGAATGGAGAACAGAAATACTTGCATTACTTCATCGAGACACAGCAGAGCTCCTCACCCCCAACAATGGAGTTTAGAGACTCATGCCGTCAAAGAGTACAAGGTTCAGATCTAAAATGTCATGAGATGTAAAAATAAGTCTCTAAAAGTTGTTTAAATACTAAACTAGTAGCCTAGGTTTACAAAAAATGAGTAAACTATGATGGATAATGCAGAGATCCACTTCTGGGGCCCACTTGGTGTGTGCTGGGCTGAGATTTAAGCAATTCACATGCAGAGGCCATTTGTGAAGTTGAACGCCAGTTTTTGTGCCAGTTTGGGCGTTCAACTCCAGCTTTTGATCCTTTTCTGGCGCTGGACGCCAGAATTGGGTAGAGAACTGGCGTTGAACGCCAGTTTACGTCATCTATCCTTGTGCAAAGTATGGACTATTATATATAGCTGGAAAGCCCTAGATGTCTAATTTCCAACGCAATTGGAATCATGCCATTTCGAGTTCTGTAGCTCCAGAAAATCCACTTTGAGTGCAGGGAGGTCAGAATCCAACAGCATGAGCAGTCCTTTTTCAGCCTGAATCAGATTTTTGCTCAGCTCCTTCAATTTCAGCCAGAAAAATACCTGAAATTACAGAAAAACACACAACTCATAGTAAAGTCCAGAAATATGAATTTTTCCTAAAAACTAATGGAAATAACCTAAAAACTAACTAGAACATACTCAAAACTATATGAAATTAACCCCAAAAAGCGTATAAAATATCCGCTCATCACAACACCAAACTTAAACTGTTGCTTGTCCTCAAGCAACTAGACAAATAAAATAGAAGACTAATAGGTTGAGAAGCAATAATATTTCAGAGTTTTTGATTGAAGCTCAGATTCTAATTAGATGAGTGGGACTAGTAGATTTTTGCTTTTGAACAGTTTTGGCATCTCACTTTATCCATTGAAGCTCAGAGTGATTGGCATCTATAGGAACTTAGAATTCAGATAGTGTTATTGATTCTCCTATTTTAGTGTGATGATTCTTGAACACAGCTATTTTATGAGTCTTGGTCGTGACCCTAAGCACTTTGTTTTCCAGTATAACCACCGGATACATAAATGCCACAGACACATAATTGGGTGAACCTTTTAGATTGTGACTCAGCTTTGCTAAAGTCCCCAATTAGAGGTGTCCAGAGTTCTTAAGCACACTCTTCTTTTTGCCTTGGACCTTGACTTTAACCGCTCAATCTCAAGTTTTCACTTGACACCTTCACGCCACAAGCACATGGTTAGGGACAGCTTGGTTTAGCCGCTTAGACCAGGATTTTATTCCTTTAGGCCCTCCTATCCACTGATGCTCAAAGCCTTGGGATCCCTTTTATTTGCCCTTGCCTTTTGGTTTTAAGGGTTATTGGCTTTTTGCTCTTGCCTCTTGGTTTTAAGAGCTTTTGGCTTTTTCTGCTTGCTTTTTCTTTTTCCTTCTCTTTTTTTTTCTGCAAGCTTTGTTCTTTGCTGCTTTTTCTTGCTTCAAGAATCATTTTTATGATTTTTCAGATTATCAATAACATGTCTCATGTTCATCATTCTTTCAAGAGCCAACATATTTAACAGTCTTAAATAACAAATTCAAAGGACATCTGCACTGTTCAAGCATTCATTCAGAAGACAGAAAGCATTGCCACCACATTTAACTAATTAGAATTTCTCTTATTAAAACTCGAAATTTTATTGCCTCTTATTCAAAAGATCTACTACTTTATTCATGTTTGCTGATGATGAGAAAAATAAACTATAGCTTAATTGGAGATAAAATCAAAATAGATACTAATTACTACTATATGACTCCTAAGGTAAACTTCTATAAGGACACTGTCACAGAGTTAAGGCAGAAATTGGAAATTAACAACCTTTATTCTGGGGGAACGGGGGTTCCTCTGATCCTTGGGGTGCTCGGTCCTACAAGAGAAGACTTTTGGCGCTTCAATTCCCTTAAGTCACGCCCTTGCTCCTCTTGTTCTTTAAACATATAGGTCAGCATTTGACTGTGTTCCTTCTGTTCTTTTATTATTTGCTCCATAGCTTCTCGTATCTTGGTAACAGACGTCTCAAGATACTCCCAGTATTCAGATTGAGGGATCTCTGGGAGGAATTCCTGTGCTCTTTTCTTGATAGGATCATCCTGTGCTTGTTGTTTTTCCATTGATGCTTTGGTGATTGGCTTCTCAATTGAGATATACTCAGTTATTCCCATCCTTACTCCAGCGTCGTTGCAGAGCAGAGAAATCACGCTTGGATAAGCCAACCTGGCCTCTTTAGAATTTTTGTTAGCAATTTTGTAGAGTTCAGCTGAAATCAGCTGATGAACCTCCACTTCCTTTCCCATCATGATGCAATGGATCATCACTGCTCTTTTAACTGTGACTTCAGAACGGTTGCTAGTAGGCAACAGAGAATGCCCAATGAAGTCTAGCCATCCTCTGGCGACTGGTTTGAGATCCTCTCTCTTGAGTTGATTTGGGACACCCTTTGTGTTGGTGGTCCACCTGGCTCCAGGGATACATATGTCCTCTAGAATCTTATTCAGGCCAATGTCTGCTCTCATCATCCTCCTGTTGAAGGAGTCTGGATCATCCTTTAGCTGAGGTAGCTTTAAGATCTCCCTGATTCTATCAGGGTGGGTATGAACAATCTTTCCTCTGACCATGGTCCGATAGTCATAGAAGGCAGTTCCAGATAGTTTCTGCTTGTCAGTTTGCCACATATTAGCATAGAACTCCTGGACCATGTTCCTTCCCATTTTCGTTTCAGGATTAGCTAGGACTTCCCAGTTCCTGATACGAATTTGCTCCTGGATCTCCGGATATTCATCTTCTTTCAGATCGAATCTAATTTCCGGGATCACTGATCTCAGACCCATTATTTTAAGATAATGGTCTGAATGTTCTTTAGATAAGAACTTCCCTTGATTCCAAAGTGGTTTTGGAACGCTCTCTTTCTTGCCTCTTGGAGTGGGTTGTTTTCCTTTAGGAGCCATGATCTTAGTGATCTCGGATAAACACACCAAACTTAGAGGTTTGCTTGTCCTCAAGCAAAAGAAAAGAAAGGAGAGGGATAGAAGGAGAGCTAGGTGCAATTGTTGATGGAGGAGTAGGGAGGCCGAACCCAAATTTAAAGGGATGGGGGGTGGGTTTTCGAAAAATTGGAAAAGATAAGATATAAAGATTGAGTTGAAAAAGATAAGATAGAAGATATAGTTTAATTTTGAAGAGATATGATAGATTTTTGAAAAAGATAAATCTGAATTTTGAAAGAGATAATATGGAGATTTGAAAAAGATATGGATTAGTTGAAAAGATTTTAGAATGAAAAAGATAGATTTGTTTTCAGAAAAGATTTGAAAAGAGTTGGATTGAATTTGGAAAGAGGGATTTTTTTTTTGAAATTAAGGGTTTTAGAAATCAGGGTTCTTAACATGTTCATGTAAAAATCATGCATTGAAACATAAAATTTGAAATTAGAATGGAAACACGTGTGGAAAAATGAGTTTGGCTCCTCCTTGCTATCCTGGCGTTTGAACGCCCAAACACTGCCTGTTTTGGGCGTTCAGCTCCCAAATGCTGCTCTCCTGGGCGTTCAACGCCCAGCTGCTGCCATTACTGGCGTTCAACGCCCAGTGGGTGCCCCTTTCTGGCGTTGAACGCCCAGATTGCTACCATTACTGGCGTTCAACGCCCAGTGGATGCCCATTTTGGGCGTTGAACGCCCAAAATATACTTTTACTGGCGTTTTCTTGCCAGTGAGCTCTTTTTCTCTGTTTTGTGTGCCGAGGTCTTCTGTAAATGATTATTTACATTGTTATCAATGAACTCTATATAAACAAATAAAAATAAAAATAGAAATAGGGCAAAATGCTTATAGGATTGTTGCCCCATGGCTGGGTTGCCTCCCAGCAAGCGCTTCTTTATTGTCTTTAGCTGGACCTTGCTGAGCTTTTAATCTAGCTTCAGCCTTGAGCATTCTTGCTCAATGTTGCCTTCAAGATAATGCTTGATTCTCTGTCCATTGATAATAAACTTCTTATCAGACTCAATATCTTGAAGCTCCACATAACCATATGGTGATACACTTGTAATCACGTATGGTCCCCTCCACCGGGATTTCAGTTTCCCGGGGAATAGCCTGAGTCTAGAGTTAAACAACAGGACCTTCTGTCCTGGTTTAAAGATTCTAGATGACAGCTTTCTGTCATGCCATTTTTTTTATTTTTCTTTATAAAGCTTGGCATTTTTGAAAGCTGTGAATCTGAATTCCTCTAGATCATTTAGCTAGAGCAATCATTTTTCTCCTGCTAATTTGGCATCAAAGTTTAAGAATCTGGTTGCCCAGTAGGCCTTATGTTCCAGTTCCACGGGCAGGTGACATGCCTTACCATACACGAGTTGGTATGGAGATGTCCCTATGGGGGTCTTGAATGCTGTCCTGTAAGCCCACAGAGCATCATCCAAGCTCCGTGCCCAATCCTTTCTACGGGTATTTACTGTCCGTTCCAGGATTCTCTTTAATTCTCTGTTAGAGACTTCAGCTTGCCCATTGGTTTGTGGATGATATGGAGTGGCCACCTTGTGGCGAATTCCATACCGAACCATGGCAGAGTAAAGCTGTTTATTGCAGAAGTGAGTGCCCCCATCACTGATTAGTACTCTAGGGACACCAAACCTGCTAAAGATATGTTTCTGGAGGAACTTCAGCACTGTTTTAGTATCATTGGTGGGTGTGGCAATAGCCTCAACCCATTTTGATACATAGTCAATCACCACCAGAATATAAGTGTTTGAGTATGATGGTGGGAAAGGTCCCATGAAGTCAATTCCCCATACGTCAAACAACTCAATTTCCAAGATTCCTTGTTGAGGCATGGCGTAACCATGAGGCAGATTACCAGCTCTTTGGCAACTGTCACAATTATGTACAAACTCTCGGGAATCTTTATAGAGTGTGGGCCAATAGAAGCCACATTGGAGGACCTTGGTGGCTGTTCGCTCACCTCCGAAATGGCCTCCATATTGAGATCCGTGGCAATGCCACAGGATCCTCTGTGCTTCTTCTCTAGGCACACACCTACGGATAATTCCGTCTGCACATCTCTTAAAGAGATAAGGTTCATCCCACAAGTAGTACTTTGCATCAGTAATTAATTTCTTCTTTTGTATCCTGTTGTACTCCTTGGGTATGAACCTTGCAACTTTATAGTTTACAATATCGGCAAACCATGGTGCTTCTTGAATGGCAAATAAATGCTCATCAGGAAACGTCTCAGAGATCTCAAGAAAGGGGAGGGACGTCCCTTCCACTGGCTCTATCCGGGACAGATGATCAGCCACTTGGTTCTCTGTCCCTTTTCTGTCTCTTATTTCTATATCAAACTCTTGCAGAAGCAATACCCATCTGATGAGCCTGGGTTTTGAATCCTGCTTTGTGAGTAGATATTTAAGAGCAGCATGGTCAGTATACACAATCACTTTTGATCCTACTAAGTATGATCTGAACTTGTCAATGGCGTAAACCACTGCAAGTAGTTCTTTTTTTGTGGTTGTGTAATTTTTTTGGACATCATTTAGAACGCGACTGGCATAATAAATGACATGCAGAAGCTTGTCGTGCCTCTGTCCCAATACTGCACCAATGGCATGATCACTGGCATCACACATTAGCTCAAATGGTAATGTCCAGTCTGGTGCAGAAATAACTGGTGTTGTGACCAGCTTAGCTTTCAGCGTTTCAAACGCCTGCAGGCACTCTGTGTCAAACACAAATGGCGTGTCAGCAGCTAGCAGATTGCTTAGAGATTTTGCGATTTTTGAAAAATCCTTTATAAACCTCCTATAGAATCCTTCATGCCCCAGAAAGCTTCTGATTGCCTTAACATTGGCAGGTGGTGGTAATTTTTCAATTACCTCTATTTTTTCTTGATCCACCTCTATTCCCTTGTTTAAGATTTTATGCCCAAGAACAATTCCTTCAGTCACCATGAAGTGACACTTTTCCCAGTTTAAAACTAGGTTGGTCTCTTGGCATCTTTTCAGAACAAGTTTCAGGTGATCAAGACAGGAGCTGAATGAGTCTCCATATACTGAAAAGTCATCCATGAAGACTTCCAGAAATTTTTCCACCATATCAGAGAAAATAGAGAGCATGCATCTCTGGAAGGTTGCAGGCGCATTACATAGCCCAAATGGCATCCTTCTATAAGCAAACACTCCGGATGGACATGTGAATGCTGTTTTCTCTTGATCCTGGGGATCTACTGCAATCTGGTTATAGCCTGAGTAGCCATCCAAAAAGCAGTAATAATCATGACCTGCTAGTCTTTCTAGCATCTGGTCTATGAATGGTAAAGGAAAATTATCCTTTCTGGTGGCTGTATTGAGCCTTCTATAGTCAATACACATGCGCCACCCTGTAACTGTTCTTGTAGGAACCAGTTCATTTTTTTCATTATGAATCACTGTCATGCCTCCCTTTTTTGGGACGACTTGAACAGGGCTCACCCAGGGGCTATCAGAAATAGGATAGATAATCCCAGCCTCCAGTAATTTGGTGACCTCTTTCTGCACCACTTCCTTCATGGCTGGATTTAGCCGCCTCTGTGGTTGAACCACTGGTTTGGCATTATCCTCCAATAAGATTTTGTGCATGCATCTAGCTGGGCTTATGCCCTTAAGGTCACCTATGGACCACCCAAGAGCTGTCTTGTGTGTCCTTAGCACTTGAATAAGTGCCTCCTCTTCCTGTGAATTTAAAGCAGAGCTTATGATCACTGGAAAAGTGTCACCTTCTCCCAGAAACGCATATTTCAAGGATGGTGGTAATGGCTTGAGCTCGGGTTTAGGAGGTTTTTCCTCTTCCAGAAGAAATTTCAGAGGCTCTTTCATGTCCTCTGAATCCTCTAAATCAGGCTGAACATCTTTAAAGATGTTTTCCAACTCTGATTCAAGACTCTCAGCCATGTTGATCTCTTCTACCAAAGAATCAATAGGATCAACTTTCATGCAGTCTTTTGATGTGTCTGGATGCTGCATGGCTTTGACAGCGTTCAACTTGAATTCATCATCATTGACTCTCAGGGTTATTTCCCCCTGTTGGACGTCAATAAGGGATCTTCCAGTTGCTAGGAAGGGTCTTCCTAGAATGAGAGTAGCACTCTTGTGCTCCTCCATTTCCAGCACAACAAAGTCAGTGGGAAAGGCGAATGGCCCAACTCTGACAATCATGTCTTCAATCACGCCTGATGGGTATTTAGTGGAACCATCAGCAAGTTGGAGACATATCCGGGTTGGTTTAACTTCTTCAGTTAAGCCAAGCTTCCTGATAGTGGATGCAGGTATTAGGTTGATGCTTGCCCCAAGATCGCATAAAACTGTCTTGGTGCAATTACCTTCTAATATGCATGGTATCAGAAAGCTCCCAGGGTCTTTAAGCTTTTCAGGAAAGCTCTTCAGAATGACTACACTGCATTCTTCAGTGAGGAGAACTCTTTCTGTTTCTCTCCAATCCTTCTTATGACTCAAGATCTCTTTCATGAACTTGGCATAAGAAGGTATTTGCTCAAGTGCTTCTGCAAATGGAATCTTTATTTCAAGAGTCCTGAGATAATCTGCAAAGCGAGCAAATTGCTTATCCTGCTCCTCTTTCTGGAGTTTTTGAGGATAAGGTATCTTGGCTTTATATTCTTTAACCTTAGTTGCTGCAGGTTTATTGCCTACAGAAGTGGTTGAAGAAGCCTTTTAGAGGGGTTGTTATCAGCATTTGTGTGTGTCTGATCCCTCACTGGCAATTGAGTACCAGAGTTAGAAGCTGGAGTGACGTGAGAAGCCAACTCCTTGTCTGTTCCTGGCGTTTGAACGCCAGAATTGTGCCCATTTTGGGCGTTCAGCGCCAGATCCTGCCCATTTTGGGCGTTCAACGTCAGATCCTTGCCCATTTCTGGCGTTGAACGCCAGTCCTGCTTTGTTTCTGGCGTTGAACGCCAGTTTTGGCCATGGTCTAGGCGTTCAGCGCCAACCTTCCACCAATTTTCTGGCGTTTTAGCGCCAGAATTATTTTTCCCTGGGCTCTTACTGTCCTCAGGTGAATTTTGGGTGGTTTGCTCATTTCTTAGCTTTTTGCTGCCTTGAGGTGGGGTATTTAATGTTTTCCCACTTATTAGTTGAACTGCTTGGCATTCTTCTGCTATTTGCCTTGACAGCTGCTGCTTTGTTTGCTTAAACTGTTCGTCCATATGTATATTAGCCATCCTTGTCTCTTGTAACCTATCTTTAAATTCGGCTAGCTGCTTTGTTAGAAAGTCCAATTGCTGATTGAATTCAGCAGCTTGTTTTACAAGACTGAGTTCAGCAGTTACTGTTTTAACCTCTTCATTCATGGAAGGGTTGCTGCTTAGGTACAGATGCTGATTCCTGGCAACTGTATCAATGAGCTCTTGAGCCTCTTCAATTGTCTTTCTCATGTGGATAGATCCACCAGCTAAGTAATCTAGAGACATCTGCGCTCCTTCTGCAAGCCCATAGTAGAAGATGTCTAACTGAACCGACTATGAAAACATTTCAGAGGGGCATTTTCGTAGCATCTCTCTGTATCTCTCCCCGGTATTATAAAGAGATTCATTATCTCCTTGTTTAAAGTCTTGGATGTCCAGCCTTAGCTGTGTCATCCTTTTTGGAGGAAAATACTGATTCAGGAATTTTTCTGTCAGCTGTTTCCATGTCCTTATGCTAGCTTTAGGTTGGTTATTTAACCACCTCTTAGCTTGATCTTTTACAGCAAATGGAAACAGTAATAGTCTGTAGACATCCTGATCTATTTTCTTATCATGTACTA
The DNA here is from genome assembly GCF_003086295.3 of Arachis hypogaea. NCBI lineage: Eukaryota > Viridiplantae > Streptophyta > Magnoliopsida > Fabales > Fabaceae > Arachis > Arachis hypogaea. The sequence goes on from NC_092054.1 coordinate 141,068,825, forward strand.
TGTCAGCAATTTGTAAAAATTGTGCCAGAAACTCTGTAGGTTCTTCTTGTGGAAGACCGGAATACTGGCAGCTTTGCTGCACCATGATAATGAGCTGAGGATTCAACTCAAAGCTACTGACTCTAATGGAGGGTATGCAGATACTACTCCCATATGAAGCAGTAGAGGGGTTAGAATATGACCCCAGAGTCCTCCTGGACTGTTCATTTCCGCTTAGGTCCATGATGGAGAAAGGGAGATGATGTAAAATAGAACAAATATTTTTATTTATTTATTTATTAATTTGTTTCGAAAAGAAAATAAATCAAAATAAAATAAATAAAAAAATGAGTAAAAGATTTTCGAAAAAGTGAGGAGAAAGAGAGTGGTTAGGAGATTTTGAAAAAGATATGATGATTTTTGAAAAAGGTTTTAAATTTGAAATAAAAATCTGAATTTTTAAAGGAGAGAGAAAAACAACAAGATAACACAGGATTTAAAATTTTTTAGATCTGAAGTTCCTTATTTTCAAAAATTTTGGGGGGAAAAAACACCAAGGAACACCAAACTTAAAAATTTTAAGATCAAGACACAAGGAAAACTTAAGAACACTAAGGAAGAACACCAAACTTAAAATTTTTATAAAACCAAAATAAATTTTCGAAAAACTCAGAAAAATCAACAAGAAAACACCAAACTTAAAGTTTGACACAGGATTTAATAGAAAAATTATTTTTTTTTTGAAAAAATATTTTTAAAAAGAAAATAAGGATTCTAAGATTCTAACACAACAATAAAAAGAGACTCTAAACAAAAAAGAGAAATTTTTCCTAATCTAAGCAACAAAATAAACCGTTAGTTGTCCAAACTCGAACAATCCCCGGCAACAGCGCCAAAAACTTGGTGCACGAATTGTGACTCACACTTTTCCCAACTCGTACCACTAACCAGCAAGTGCACTGGGTCGTCCAAGTAATACCTTACGTGAGTAAGGGTCGAATCCCACGGAGATTGTTGGTTTGAAGCAATCTATGGTTATCTTGTAAATCTTAGTCAGGAAGTCAAATATGTTTATCAGTTGAATTGCGAATAACCAAGAGAGCATAAATTAAAGGTTACTTGTTATGCAGTAATGGAGAATATGTTGGAGTTTTGGAGATGCTTTGTCTTCTGAATATCTGCTTTCCTCTGTCTTCTAATTCACGCACGCACGTCCTCCTATGGCAAGCTGTATGTAGGGGGTCACCATCGTCAATGGCTACATCCCATCCTCTCAGTGAAGAATATGCTCACATGCTCTGTCACAGCACGGCTAATCATCTGTCGGTTCTCGATCATACTGGAATAGGATTCTTCATCCTTTTGCGTCTGTCACTAACGCCCAGCACTCGCGAGTTTGAAGCTCGTCACAGTCATTCAATCATTGAATCCTACTCGGAATACCACAGACAAGATTTAGACTTTCCGGATTCTCATGAATGCCGCCATCAGTTCTAGCTTATACCACGGAGATTCTGATTAGGGAATCTAAGAGACACTCATTCAATCGGATATAGAACGGAGGTGGTTGTCAGGCACACGTTCTTGGTTTGAGGAAGGTGATGAATGTGACGGATCATCACCTTCATCACAGTTAAGCGCGAATGAACATCTTAGATAGGAACAAGCGTGTTTGAATGGAGAACAGAAATACTTGCATTACTTCATCGAGACACAGCAAAGCTCCTCACCCCAACAATGGAGTTTAGAGACTCATGCCGTCAAAGAGTACAAAGTTCAGATCTAAAATGTCATGAGATGTAAAAATAAGTCTCTAAAAGTTGTTTAAATACTAAACTAGTAGCCTAGGTTTACAAAAAATGAGTAAACTATGATGGATGATGCAGAGATCCACTTCTGGGGCCCACTTGGTGTGTGCTGGGCTGAGATTTAAGCAATTCACGTGCAGAGGCCATTTGTGGAGTTGAACGCCAGTTTTTGTGCCAGTTTGGGCGTTCAACTCCAGCTTTTGATCCTTTTCTGGCGCTGGACGCCAGAATTGGGTAGAGAACTGGCGTTGAACGCCAGTTTATGTCGTCTATCCTTGTGAAAAATATGGACTATTATATATTGCTGGAAAGCCCTGGATGTCTACTTTCCAACGCAATTGGAAGCATGCCATTTCGAGTTCGGTAGCTCCAGAAAATCCACTTTGAGTGCAGGGAGGTCAGAATCCAACAACATCAGCAGTTCTTTTTCAGCCTGAATCAGATTTTTGCTCAGCTCCTTCAATTTCAGCCAGAAAAATACCTGAAATTACAGAAAAACACACAACTCATAGTAAAGTCCAGAAATATGAATTTTTCCTAAAAACTAATGGAAATAACCTAAAAACTAACTAGAACATACTCAAAACTATATGAAATTAACCCCAAAAAGCGTATAAAATATCCGCTCATCAAATTCTCTTACTCAATTGTTGAGAATTTCTTGCATTATTTTGGTGCTTCATGACTTGTTTAGCATTAATGGTCATATTTGTTCTACACACAAGATTAGTGCTTTAGTCCTTCCTAATTCATTATTCTTTGTTTTTGTACCTCATTATCATTGAGTTAGGATGGGGCCAAATGCTTTCATGCTTATCACTAATCTTATTTGTGACAATTGTTGATTAAGCTTGATGCAACATGCTCTTCATGTTATTCACTTATACTTTGAATTTCCTCTTGCATCAAGTATTAGTTGATATACCATGTGCCTATATTGCTTTCTCACTCACATGCGTAGCTAACATGTAGTGATAACCCTACTCTTATTTGGCATTAGCCCCGCCTATGTTCTATTTGCTTTGATATCCTTGTTATAGGCTTAATTTTCTTTCTTTTTCTTTCCTTTTAGGTTGGCCACCAAAAGAGAAAAAGGAAAAGCTTCTAAATGGGGGCAAAAACAAGTTCACCCGCACAACCTTTTGAAGGAGCTCATCAATTATAGCAACACGTCCACCTTGCTCTTCTTTGCATGCACCGAGGATGGTGTAAATTTCTAAGTATGGGAAGGTCGTCCGACCGACCTCCATGGGTAACAATCTCTTTCTTTCAACACCAATTCTTAATTTCCTTTGCTAGTTACTTGTTGCATTACATGATAGGTTGCACGTTAGTTAGAATTTGTACATATTTTACCACTTCTTTTTATGTTAGGACTACTTGGTTAGGGTGATGATTTCTTTTCCAAGAGACTGTTTTTAGGGCACCCTACCAATTTGAAAAAAAAAATTCCGTTGAACTTGCTTGAAGAATGTATTTTGGAACATGGTTTTTGAGCTAAGAACACAAGCATGTGAGTTTTGAGCCTTATAGTGTGGTTACATCTTATAACCACTTATTTTCATTCTTGTGTGCATCATTCTCTTTATATAATTGTAATCTTTGATTTGTTTGATTCTTTATGTCCATTATTCCATGTATACATGCATTTATATGACTGAGGTCATCATTTCATTTAGCTCACTTACCCAAATAGCCTACCTTTCATCAACCATTGTTAGCCAATTTTGAGCCTATTTAATCCCTTTTGTTTTTAATATTAGCACATCACTATCCCTAAGTGAAAAACAATAAATGTCCTCCATTTAGATCTTTGATTAGTTTAGGCTAGTGAGGGTGTGTATCATTTGGGTATGGGAAACTTGGGACATTAGTTGAGATAAAAATATATTTTGTATTTTTGTTGAAAATCATGGGATTGGGTACGTGCTTATGCATTAAATATGTAAAACCATATGCATTGATACGTTTGTATATACTTTGTTGAAAAAAAATGTGAAAAAAAATATATAGAAAAAGAAATAGAAAAATAAAAGAAACAAAAATATATAGAAAAAAATTGCAATAAAAAGGGGACAAAAATGCCCCAAAGTAAAGTAGCAATAACAATGCATATGGAATGTGAATTAAAGAGAATGCATGAGTATGTGGAAAAAGTGGGAATCATGGGTAGCTAGGTATTGTATCAGAATTATATAGGTTGTTATATGTGTTTGGTGAGAGCTTAGGTTAATCAAAGATTCAAATTTCAAGCTCACTTGACCATATGCATCCTACCTTGACCCTAGCCCCATTACAACCTATGAATAAGTCCTCATGATGAATGTATGCATGCATTGAATAATTGTTGATTGTTAGATGAAAAACAAATCATGGAAAGCATGATTAGAAGAAAATTGAGTGATCAACCCTATACACTAGAGTGACTAGAGTGGATACACGTCCGGTGAGGGTTCGATGCTCAATTCCTTGTTCCCGGCTTTCATGAGCTTTCTTCTTGCAAGTCTATTTGAACTTCATTTTGATATTTGAATTGGTAGGATTCATGAATCGTCATATGATCTTAGCCCTACTTGCTTATATATGTTCTTGGAGATTGATTTACTTTCAACCAAGTAGATAGAGTCATATTGCATTTAGTTGCATGCACGTAGATAGGAGCATATAGTTTATTTGCATTGAATAAATGTTCATACCTCTTTTCTTGTCCTTCTTTATTCTTAGCATGAGGACATGCTTGGTTTAAGTGTGGGGAGGTTTGATAAACCCCAATTTTGTGGTTTATCTTATGCTTAATTTAGGGGATTTTATCAACTTTTCTCACATTTATTCAATGAAATAGCATGGTTTTGTAATTCTCCCCTAATTTGTGCTTAAGTATAAAAACATGTTTTTTAGGCCTTAAAATAGCTAAATTTAATTCACTTTAATCCATTCAATGCCTTGATATATTTGTTAAGTGATTTCAGGTTTAGAAGGCAAAGATTGGATTGAAGGAATGAAGAAAAAGCATGCAAAGTGGGAGAAATCATGAAAAAATGAAGAAATCGCAAAGCTGTCAAGCCTGACCTCTTCGTACTTAATCGATCATAACTTGAGCTACAGAGGTCTAAATGAGGTAGTTCTAGTTGCGTTGGAAAGCTACCATCTGGGGTTTCAAAATGATATAAAATTTTCTATAGTTGCCTGGCATCTAGGGATGCATACGTGTGCATCACGCGCACGCATCGGTGGATCAGCGTGGGTCCATTTTATCAATTCGTGGCCAGCGATTTCTAGCTTATTTTAGGCCCAATCCAACTCATTTCTGATGCTATTGAACCCAAGTCTTGAAGGGATAAGGAACGAAGTAGCCATAGTTTTAGTTTTATGATGTTTTAGGATAGAATTCTAGAGAGAGACTCTCTCCTCTCTCTAGATTTAGGATAGAAATTAGGGTAAAGTTAGGTTAATCTCTCTCAAATTTCTCTTTCAATTCTTGTTTTGATTTTAATTCTCATTATATTTTAGTGTTCTATTGTCTTAATCTTCTTAGTCTCTCTTGTTAATTTCTTATTTTGCTCTCTTTTATGTTGATGAACAATTGTTGGATCTTGATTTCTTCTAATGCAATGGTATGTTTCCATGTCTTCTTTTATATTTACCTTCATTGCTATTGTTGATTTCTTGCTTATGATAGTTATGGGTTTTGTTAATTCTTGTATTTTGTGATGTTTACTTTTATTGCACTCTAGGTGTTTGATGAAATGTTTTCTCTAGTATTTGAGTAGTTTTCTTGACTCTTGGCCTAGACTAAGGGAATTGGGTAAACTTGAGTCATTGGGTCTCATTGAATTGGTGATTTGAGAACTCTTGGTGGTCAATTTGATAACCATTGCTACTAGCCTACTACTAAGTCAATTAGTAGCTAGGTTAGGACTTATGGATTGATGTTGATCAAGCCATTTGACATGCTTCAAGCATAGAAGTAGACTTAATGAGCTTGGTTCCTCATAATTTTCAATATATAGTTTGTAGACAAGGATGGTGATCTCAATTCCTATGCTTAGCCAAGAGTTGTTTGCCTTTCTTTATTAATTCTTTTCATTTACTTTCTTGTTGTTTACTTTTCTTGTTAGCTACAAATCAAACCCCTTGCATCTTCATAGCCAATAATTAAACACTTCATTGCAATTCCTTTTGAGACGACCCGAGGTTTAAATACTTCGGTTAATTTTCATTGGGGTTTGTACTTGTGACAACCAAAATTTTTTATGTGAGAATTGTTTGTTGGTTTGGAGCTACGCTTACAAGAAGTTCTTATTTCTATAAGAGAAATTCTACACCGACACAATAATTCTCTTCATCAGGCATTGAAGCGGTGTATTCCCACTGGCAAGTTTCGAGCGTATTTAGCCAAAGCATCCGCGGTAAAATTTGCCTCTCGAAGCACATGGTGGATAACACAATTTACCATTCTTGATTGAAGGTTCTTTATAGCATGGATTATAACCGAGCTACCATGGAAGGGGTTGGAATCGTTTTCTACAGGAGTTGGGTAGCGCACGTAGAGTTGGACTCAACCTTCACCCTATCAATTCCCAGATCAGTCACCAATTGGAGGCCATTGTAGACAGCCCAGAGCTCAGTGTTTGTTATGGTAACATTTCCTATCTCCATCATGAACCTAGCGATAACAATACCATTCGAGTTCCAAAGGATGCCGCCGTAGGTTTCCGAATTGCAATCTTGAACAACAGACCCATCAACGTTGAGTTTATATCAACCTTCTTCAGGTAGTTTTCACCCCACTAGATAGGACCTCGAGGTTCCCAGAGATCTTCTACTTTTCTCGGTGAGCTCTAAATAAATATCATATTACTTGGCAACTCTCTGAACCACTGGAATAACCTTGTGAAAGGGAATGTCTTCATTCTTGAAAATGAGCTCATTCCTTTTTCTCCAAATGATATTGCAGGTAGATAGAAAAAAGATGGGCCATAAAGTCCCATTGTTAATACGAGAGGCCTTGTTGAGATTTTTCTCTAACCAAGTCAAAAGCTGATGGTTAAAGAAAGAACCTAGAAAGTCTCTATTGGTGCTGCTAGTCCATGTGTTACGGGCGTAGGGACAATCACGCAAAACATGCAGCAGACTTTCTTCCTAGTTGGTACATCTTGGACAGCTACCATTATCTATAAGTCCTCTTTTCTTTCTTCTTAGATTAGTCAAAAATGCATCATGACTTAATAGCCAAGAGAACGCCTTCAATCTCTGAAGAACTCTAATTTTCTAGTTGTTTTTATAGATATTATCTAGGTCTTCTTCTTTCACACAATAGGTGTGATAGGCTAATTTAATAGTAAAGATACCTTGTGAGTCTGGTAAGCAACAGACACAATCTGATCCAAAGGAATGGTAGGGAGCATTCAGCGTTCTGATAGCGTTAGATACCTATTCAGGGAGCAGTTGACAAATGGTTTCCCATTTCTAGTTTCCCTCTATGGTAGCGTAATCTTCCAGTGTATCATCTTTGTTGTTCTCCTCCAAATTTATAAGGAAAAAATCTTTCAGACTTCTAATTCCTGGAACCCAGTGAGACTTCCAAAATTTAATATTTTTTCGTCTCTTATCCTCCAAATCAAGTTCCACTAAAATTATTCCCAGACTGTAACTATACCTCTCTAAGCATTGGAACAACTTGATCTTCTGACAACCTTAGGGATAGAATTTCACCACACCCATACTTATATTTCATAATCTTAACCCATAAATCTTGGTCATTGTGGAGCAATCCCCAAGCTAATTTCATGAGAAAAGTGTTATTTGTGTCTTGAGCTTTGTGTAAACCCAAACCTCCCTTGTCTTTCGGTTTACATATGGATTCCCAATTTAAAAGATGAATTTTTATATCCTCTCCATTAGATTTCCAAAGAAAGTCTCTACAAATTTTATCAATTTTGTTACAGACTTCTTTAAGAATTTTCATGGTTTGCATAGTATAACTCGGTATAGCAGATAAGACAGACTGAACAAGAGTACATCTACCGGAGAGAGAGAGAGTTTTCATATTCCAACTAGTAAGATTTGCTTGCATCTTGTCAATAATATGTTGAAAATGTTGTTTTCCATACTTCTCATATATAAGCGGGACCCCGAGATACCTCCCAAGATTGCTTGTTAAAGAGATGCCAAGGTCCCTGCTGAATTCCTCCCTAATAGTGTGATTCACATTTTTAGAGAAGAACACGCAGGACTTGCTGAGGTTGACTTTATGACCTAAAGCTTCACAAAAAGTGTTAAGCGCTTCCTTGACAATCTCCACCTGATCCTTACTAGCTTGAGAAAACAATACTAGATCGTCTGCAAAACAAAGATGGGATAAATTAGGTCCATTTCTAGACAATTGAATAGGTTTCCATTTTTTCTTTTCAACCAACGAGGAAATAAGATGAGAAAGTCTCTCAATGCACAACACAAAGTGGTAAGGGAAAAGAGGATCTCCTTGACGAATGCCTCTCGAAGGTTTGAAACTTTCTGAAGGAGAGCCATTCCACAAAAGGCTCATTAAAGAAGTTGAAATAAAGAGCCAGATGATATTCACAATATACTCCGAAAGACCTGTGTCCTTCAAAGTATCAATGATAAAATTCCAATTAAGTCTGTGATGAATCCATATTTAACGATATATTTTGGTTTGATTTGAATGAATTTCATCACATAAACCCACATTTATTCATCTAAATAGCATACTTTTGTGTTTTCTCCCTAAATTGAGCTTAATTGTGAAAACATGCTATTTTGTGCTTAATTTAATCAATTTTATTCCACTTTTATTCCATTCGATACCTTGATGTATTTGATGAGTGATTTCAGGATTACAAGGCTAATATGGATGGAAGAAGTGATGGAAAAGCATACAAAAAGGGAGAAAGCATGAAGAAATAAAGTTTTGGAAGATTCAGCTTCTATGCGTGCGCACAGTGATGCGTGCGTACACACACGCACGCAAGCTTGGCGACGCGTACGCGTGACCCACGCGTGTATTTCGCCAAACGACGCGTACGTGCAACCCACGCGTACGCGTCGCAGCCAGCACGTGACTCACTTAATGGAAATTGCTGGGGGCAATTTCTGGACCTTCAGAGCCCAGTTTTGGGACTCTCTGAAGCTGATTCTTCCTATATCAAACAAGGCCTCACTCCATGTGAAAGGGGAGAGAAATTAGGATTAGTTTAGCATTATGTAGGTTGTTTTCTAGAGAGAGAAGCTCTCCATTCTCTCTAGAACCTAGGGTTTTTAGTTTAATTTCTTATAATTTCTACTTTTAATTCTTGTTTTAATGTAGTTTCATTTATGTTTCTATGCTTTCTTGTCTTTATCTTCTTCATCTCTTTTGTTAATTTCTCTTTTATGTCATTTTTCATGTTATGAGCACTCTTTGTTATTTTAATTTACATTTAATGCAACTTATGTTTTGTGTTCATTTAATGCTTCTTTTAGTTGTTGTTATCATTTTCTTGCTTTTGGTAGTTAGCTTTTATTTTTAATGCAATTTAATGTTATTTTATCTTCATACACACCAAGTGTTTGATAAAATGCTTGGCTTAGTTTTTACCTAGTTTTTCCTCACTCTTGGCTTGGAATTGAGACTTTGGTGACCCTTGAGCCATTGATGTCTATTCTTGTTTGATATATTAGAGTAGTTAATTGATTTGATTTCCCTTAACTCTATGTGACCCTTAGTGTTGACATAGGACTTATGGATTGGAATCAACTATGCCCTATTTGACTTATCTTCGATGTAAGGTTGACTAAGTAGGATTAACTCTTCATAATCATCATGTGTTTGTGGTCAATGTCTAGGATAGGTAACCTTAGCTCTCAATTACTTGCCGAGAGGTTTCTTGCATTTGAAGTTTTATTGTTTTGACTTTTAATTCCTTGCTTTGACTTTTAATTGCTTTGATGTTTAGTTTCTTGCATGTTTAGTTTTCACACTCTTGGTTGAGAAATTGGGTGTTTGGGTGGAATTGAGTTGTGGATGTCCATTCCACATTGTGTGAGGATTGTTAATTGGTTCGGTTTTCCTTGACTCTAAGTGACCCACTAGTGTTGACTTAGGACTTAGGGATTGGAATCAATTATACCCTTTTTGACTAATTCTCAAGTAGGATTGACTTATTGGGATTAATTCTACACAATTGCCATGTTTGTGGTCCACAACTAGGATAAGAAACCTAGATTACCCACTTCTTGTCAAGAGCCCTTTTTACTATTTGATTTCTATTTGCATTGCCTTTACTTGCTTTCCTTTAATTTCTTGCATGATCTTTTGATTCCTTACTATTTACATTTTTTGCTCTCTTGCTTTCCCAATTTCCATGCTCCCTCATAGCCAATAACATGACATTTCATTGCAACTCCTAGGGAAGACAACCCGGGAGTTAAATACTCTCGGTTAATAATATTTGGTTCGAATTGTGATAACATTTGATTGATGATCAATTGTTGGGTTTGGATTATACTTGCAACGTCAATCCTATTTTCAATGTGAAAATCCAAACCTATGCAATTTGGTCGTTGTCAATCTGCCATAGGCTTTTTTGAGATCAATCTTAATCATCATAAGGCCTTTCCCGTTGTTTCTAGTCCTGATAGTATGAATGACCTCTTGCGCTACCAAAATGTTATCCACGCTAACTCTTCCTAGAATAAAGCTAGCCTGAGTGTTAGAGACAATATCATTAAGAACAGGTTTAATTCTATCTGCAATAATTTTAGTAATAAGATTATAGCAGACATTGCAAAGACTGATTGGTCTAAAGTGGGAAAATGTCTTTGGGGCGGAGATTTTGGGGATAAGAGAAATGAGAGTTTGATTCACTCTAACAATACCCTCCGGCTTGCTGAAAATCATTTTAACCCACTTAACAAGAGATACCGCAATAATATCCCATGAGTGCTGAAAAATTTTGGGGGAAGACCATCCATTCCAGGTGCTCTCTAACTACCCATATTAAAAATTGCATGTTTAACTTCTTCAGCAGTAACTTCTCTACTTATAAGCAAGAAGTCAATCTCCTTTATCTTTGGAAACCTGCCAGAAATAGGGTAATTTGACAAAATAGGAGAATATAAGACAAGAGAATAAAGGGATTTGTAAAAAGAAACACCCAAATCTTTTAGATCTTCCACATTATCTGTCTATTCGTCTTCATTATTCTTAAGGGAGAAAATATTGTTTCTCCTTCTTCTACCATTTTCTCTTTGATGAAAATACTTAGAATTTTTATCACTAAAATTGATGGCCTTGCACCTAGATAGCTGGTGCTAATAACTCTCTTCCTGAATAGCAATAATCTCATACTCTTTCCATAATTTCTTTTGGAGATTTTCCAAAAAAGGTTTATGGACGAAAGAGAGATTATGATTAATACCATCCAGCTTAAGCATGATTCTTTGTTTTCTTCTGAAGATGTTGCCAAAAATTTATTTATTCCAAACTTTAGCCTTATCCGTAAAGACTGCAATGTTCCCAATAAGATCCCCTTCTTTACATTATCAACTTTTAACAAGATTATTATAATCTTCATGAAGAAGTCACGGTGCAAGGAGTCTAAACGGTCTGTCTCTACTTTTCTCATTGGTAGCATTAAAGTTAAGAAGAATAGGAAGGTGGTCTGATTTGATTTTAGGGAGGTGTTTCACCCCGACAGCTGGGAAGATATTATTAAACCTCATATTGCAAAGAAATCTGTCTAGCCGTCGCTTTATATTGTTCCTCTGCCATGTGAAAGGAGGACCAAAGAAACCCAGGTTGTTGACCCTGCAGTTTTGGATGCAATCCTTAAACCTAGTAGTATCTTGAGATAGATTAGAGCTTTTCCCTGAATCATCTAGAGAGGTAATAGAGTTAAAATTCCCTCCTGTACACCAAGTCCCCTCCAAGCCATGAGCAAGATTCTCAAGGTCGTTCCAGAGGCTGCTCCTATTGATAGCTTGCGGACTACCATAAATAGCTGTGAGAAACCAGTTATCATTGTTGTTGTCTTTGACCCTCATATGGATAAATTGTTTTTGAATACTCAGAGCCTCAACAGACCACATAGACTTGTTCTAGAGGAACCAAATACCGCCTGCAAAGCCTTCCGCCTCACTAATACACCAAGAGTCAAAACCCAATTTATGAGTGTTGCACTCAGCTTTGTGACCTGAGACATGGGTTTCAAGTAAAACACATAAATTCACCTTATAACGATAACACAAATCTTTAATAAGAATAGAAAATCCTTTAGAAGAGGTTCCTCTACAATTCCAAATCATAATATTCATTATAAAACAATAAAGTAATAAAGGAATGAGAAAAACATCCTAAAAAAATCCAATGACTTAAGCCTACATTAGCTTGTCTTCAAGAGTTGGATCCTCCATGCTAGAGCTTTGGGGATAGTCCTTCCTTCTATTGACCAGTGCTATCACCATGGCTGCATCCATAATGGTTGCACTACTAGATTCTCCCAGGTCAGGGGATTTGCTAGCATAATCTTTGTTGTTTTGGTTGCTTCTCCCCCCCCCCCCAATAATCTCGGAGATGAGCTTGGCTGTGGTAAGGTCTATAGGGCCTCCAAACTAAATTTTTGGTCAATATTAGCTGTAGCAATTTCTTTATTGAGATAGGAAAATTGTCTCCAATATTCTTGGTGCTCATCCTTTTTCTTTTTCTAGCTGGTTTGTGTTGACTGATTGTTGCTTTCATTAGGGGTAGAGATTTGGGAAATGCTCTGTATCTGGCTTATAGATTTAACTTATTTTGCTGATGGGGTATTCTTCTTACTGATGACAACACTCTTTCCTGTTATGCTTAAGATGGTTGATTTACTTTTTTGGAAACTTTTTTACTTGTTATTGTTATTTCCATATTTGGATTTCTGTTGTAAACCTCTTTTCTCATTAACTTCAAATTGTTGAGTGTCATTTGGGATGTTTATTTCACAGGATCTTGGAATTTCTTTTTTTTCCTCCAGTTTCTCCTCAACAAGAGTGTGGAATCTTGAAGCTTGAAGACCTTCCTTATTTTCTTTGGTTGGGCCATCAGGTTTGACTCTGTTCCTTCTTAGACTTTTTTTTTTTGCAATCATCTGTGGGCCAAAAGGATTAGTTTCCTTATCTGCATTAACTCCTTGATGATCCTGCATTAAATTAGATAATTCTTGCTTTTGATTGTGCAGATCATTGGTGCTCATTGAAAACGTTCCCTAATTTTTCTCTTTAGTGATTTCCTTCCTTTCTTGGAAGTACTGACTTGGCTCTGATCCCGAAGATTGCTCCTGACCGTTGGGTTCTTCCTTATTGCCATGCCTCCCACCTTCCTCCACTGCTAATGGCACCTTATTGGAAGCTCCTTCCATAGATTCAGAACAATTTTTTTTTCTATGGCCATAACGACCACAGTTAAAACAAATGTGATGTATCCTTTTATATTGAATATAGAATTTCTTGTCCAAAGCTGTAAAGGATGGAATAATCTTCTTCCTCAAATCTATCTCTACACATAATCTTGCAAAGCGTCCCCGAGAATAAATTGACGTCAGATCATCCACTTTAAGCACAGTACCTAACATTTTTCTAACTTTCTAGAGAAAGTATTTGTTATATAACTCAGCTGGTAAGTTTGGAATCCTTATCCAAACAACAACTTTCGAGACTTCCAGTTCTTGCGAAATGAAAAGCGGCCTACACCTCTGAATTAGGAGATAGTGATCCGCAATCATCCAAGGGTCTTCAAACAGGGCATGGGCGTAATCATCATAACTTGTGAATCTAACTAAGAAGAAATTCTCCGTCAGATCCATAACTTTTATAAAGTCATTTTTAATCCATCTTCTTTGCACCCACCTATCCAAGGTTTGGAAGTTGAGTACCTTACCCAATGGTTTGACAATTAAGAAAAGTTTCCAAAGTTTGTACCAATCCTCATATTCTTTTAGAGAGACCTCTATGGTTGGATTAGGATTGAAGGAATATGAAATCTCCAAACTTTGCTCAATAGAGGGGTCTTCCGGGAGATACTCTTCTGACACCACCTCTACGATCTCATACAGATTGAGCTTTCCAAATCCATTATCTACCACCATTTTCCGATAAGATCTTCTGAGAACTATATTGGTTTTTAGGTTACCTTGATTATTTTTTTTGGTTCACATTTTTGTCTGTATTTTACTTCAAATTATTTGCCTTCATCACTACAACCTCCTCCATAGCATGATCTTCCTGATTTTCTTTATTATTTTCACTTTTTTTAATACTTTTAGCTAGTTGATCTTCCTCCTCTGACAAAGATTTGATTGTATCACCGTGTTGAGAGTCAATGTCCAATCTCACAAAGAACGTTTTAGTTGCGTGATTCTTGTTAACACAAAAGAAGAATAAAATAATAGCAGTGAAGTGTTGTTGGCTAATATTCAGTAATAACTTAATATAATCAGAAACATGAATCTATAGAATAATGTTCGGCATTCATTAGTTTAATACTAATATCATAAGTTTTAAAACTAATAATAAGACATAAGATTTAGAGTATTGCACGTACAATATTATTATACTTAACAAATTTTAACAAAAGGAAATAAATTTAAAGAAGTCACCAACTAACCAGAAATTAGACCCTAACTTATGTACTAACATTTTTTTTAAATTATATATATTATTTAATAATATTAACATTTAGGATATGTACTAACTATCATTCCAGTAATATTAATATTATTATTAGTAATCAAAGTACCTTAATATTTAAAATTACAATAATATTTACAATTTAAAAGAAAACAACGACAGAAATAAAACAAATACATTAATATAAATAATTTAACAAAATAATAACTTACATATTGAAAATGGTGTAGATGCGTAACAATATATTCTTTTGATAGAGTTAAATTTTGTATCATTTTATATTTAAAACTCACTTAAAACACTAATCATACACTTTTAATATTATTAAAAATATATATTAACTTTTTTTTTAATCTTTCTTTTTTTTTTTTCAGAAACAAAACCCACTCTTTTCTTATTACCATCACTACTACCCCTCCTCTCACTACTATTCTTTACTTTCAAAAAAATGAAAAAAAATCAAGCTCATGCTTTATTATCTTCTACTCGGTTACACTATGTTTGAATCAATAGAAATGAGAAGGAAAGAAAATGAGAAGGAAAGAAAATGTACGAAAGAAAAATTGATGGAAAATGAAGTTTTTCTCCGATTGAATGAGCATAGAAAATGGATGGAAAAGAAAAATAATGGCGTGGGCCCACATTTAAGTTTTCTTTCCAAACCTACAAAGAAAATCAACGAAAGTTCTAAAATAAAGATAAAATTATTAATATGCCTATTGTTTAAATGCAAAGCAAAATTTATAACATTTAATTGAAAATAAAAAAGGATCAATTTTAAAAAATATTATTGTTAACAATGATAATACATTAAAATTTTAAAATACAATTAGGATCACTTTTTTATTAAAAAAAATAAATACTTTAATATATTATAATTTATATATAATATAAATAAGGATATTAATGTAATTTTACTTGGTTATAATTTTCTCTCTCCTTACTTTTTTTTTCTATTCAAATAAAAAAAAATTTCTACTTTTTTTCTATTCATTTTCCCTTCATCCAAACAATATAAAAAAAATTAACTTTTTCTTTCATTTTCTTTCCTCTCATTTTCTTTCCTTCCATTTTCTTTCCTCACATTTTCTATCTTGCATCCAAACAAAGTGTTAATGCGAGAAGGAAGAAGTTGATTATATAGAGATTTAGTTGATGGGGGACAACCACATAGCCTGTATGGTGGACGGGTGTCGCAGCCCCATTTTCTCGCACTGTGCGTGATTCTTTTTGCAGGTGTTGCAGGCTTCCCTGGTTGTCGCTCTGTGCGAGAAGGCAAGTCCAAGGACACGTGTCTCAACTCGGCTTTCTCACCATTTACGTGAAACCAGTGTCAGCATCTCGTTATCTCCAAGAAATTGTTGACATCATATACCGGTTTAACACCTTTACGCACCACTAATTTGTACAACACCAATACTAAAGCAATATACAAAATAATTTCTGTCATGATGTACATTAAATAATCCAACAAATTAAATATAAACAAATATTACTTCAACTAAAAATAAATTTAATATTTACATATTAACAATGTAAAATTAAATTATCTAACAAAAATAAAAAGACTGAAATTACATACTAGTTTTTTATATAAGATTTAATTATTTTATTGGTTCCTATAGTTTCGCAAAATTTTTAATTAAGTCCCTATACTTTTTTTTTCTTTTAATTGAATCCTTGCACCAAAATTATTTTTTAATTGGGTCCTTACACTTTTTTTTTCTTTTTATTTAGGTCCTTGTACTAATTCTTTTTTTTTTAGTTGAGTCCCTATAAAATTAAGCCAATTACTACTAAAAGAGACTTAATTGAAAAAAAAATTGATACAAAAACTCAATTAAAAAAAATATAAAGACTTAATTAAAAATTTCACGAAACTATAGAACCACCAGAGTAATTAAACCTTTATATAATTACTAACAAGCAGCATATGTGATACTTATTATATCATATTCTCATATTTATGTTAAAAAAATCTCACTATAATAAATTATGAGTCAACTCTTAACAAAGGTGGTATGTTTTTTTTAAGAATATATATAATGCATATGATATTGAAATAAAAATTAACATAATAATAAGCAATTTTTTTGTCTTTGATATTTATGTTACATTTGGTTTTGTTTTAAAAGTATCGCTAATTTTCAAATATAATTTAATTTTATCTCCAATATTTTAGAAGTGTTTCAATTATATTTCGAGACATTAATTTTATATAAATTTAATTTTGCTGTGCGCAAGTAATATATTTAAAATTATAAGTAAAAAAATTAAAACAAAATTTTTGAAATAATATAAAAATAAATATAAATATTGAAAACAAATAGCATGTTTATTCAATTTTTTATAACATAATTGTACAAATAAACAATGAACAATCTATTTGTTTTAAAATATAATTCCATGTCCCAACTTCTATATTAACAAATTCAGTTGTTATAGAAATTTTTTTACTTCTTACAAAATATTAAAAAATACCTAAACTAAAATTATTAATTTTTCTCACTGCAAACTAATAAAATTAAAGGAATCTAATGAATATTTTTTTTGGAAATTTTTTTTTATATTTATATATATATTCAATTTTTTAAAAAAATTACATCATACATATAAAGTTATTAACAAATTCTACTTTGAAAAAGGAAAAAGAATTATATCTTCCTCTTGTTAGAAACAAGAGACCAAACTAAAGAAAGTGTTTTGTGTATATTCAATCTTATCAAAAGTATAATATACAAGGGGTATTTATAGGTGCTAAATGAATAAAAGTAACAAAGGCATAGAATCCTATAATTAATATACAGATATGCTATATAAATATAAATGATACTAATTGATCTAAATTGATTCTAATGATTCTCTAACATCCCCCCTCAAACTCAAGTGGGAGCTAAGGATACCACCAGCTTGAGTTTGGATAACAAAGTCCGGAAACGAGTCGGGTGATGAGCTTTCGTGAAGATATCAGCAGTCTGATCCAGTGTTCCAACAGCAATGAGACGAATAGCATCAATAAGGATACATTGCCGAACAAAGTAACAATCAATTTCAATGTGTTTTGTGCATTCATGAAACACATCATTATGTGCAATCTGAATAGCACTGCGATTATCACAAAAAACATCAGTAGGAGACGATTGAGGAGTACCCAGATCCTCGAGAAGCCAATGAACCGAGATAATCTCAGCAGTGGTGTCAGCGAGGGCACGGTATTCAGCTTCTGTGCTTGAGCGAGCAGTGAACGTTTGCTTCTTAGCACGCCAAGAAATGAGAGCATCGCCAAGAAACAAACAGTAACCAGTAGTAAAATGACGATCAGTGGGATCACCAGCCCAATCAGCATCGGAGTAAGCCTGAAGAGACAAAGAGGAATGGGCAGAAAAATAAAGGCCATGAAATATAGTGCCTTTGATGTAGCGAAGAATGCGAAGAACTACCGCATAGTGAGTAGTACGAGGAGCTGACAAGAACTGGCTAAGTACATGAACCAGATAGGCGACGTCTGATCAGGTGACAGTCAAGTAGACGAGACCACCAACTAACTGTCGATAGAGAGTCGGATTATCCAAAACAGTGCCATCCATAGGGGTAAATCGAACATTAGGCTCAAGAGGAGTAGACTCAGTGCGACTATCTGTAATCCCAGCGCGAGCAAGAAGATCTGAAGCATACTTAGCCTGAGATAGATAGATGTCATCATCGGTGGAGATGACCTCGAGACCAAGAAAATAGCTGAGAGAACCAAGATCTTTCATCTCAAAGGTACGGTGAAGTAAGGCCTTGAGATCATACCATCAACATCATCTCCAGTAATGATCATGTCATCAACATACAAAGAGTAGAAGAACAACTTCACGTTCACTTTTACGAATGAAGAGGGCATTCTCATGAGGGCTAGAAGTAAAACCAAGACTGCATATGGTAGTGCTGAACTTGTCAAACCATTCACGAGGAGCTTTCTTAAGTCCATAAAGTGCCTTGCGAAGGAGACAAACCTTACTAGCAGGATAAGGATATCCCAAAGGTGGTTTCATATAGACTATCTTTTTTAAATCCCCATTAAGAAATGCATTCTTCACATCCATCTGACTGAAAGACCATTTTTAACCGCGGCAATGGCAAGAAGAGCTCTAACAGACGTAAGACGAGCGACGGGAGCAAAAGTCTCTTCATAATCAATACCATACTCTTGCGTACAACCTTGAGCAACCAAGCGGGCCTTATAACGGTTAATAGAGCCATCAGAGCGAGTCTTGATCTTGTATACCCATTTACTGTCCACAACTTCCTGATCAGAAGGAGGATCAACCAAATCCCAAGTGTGTTCCTTTTCAAGTGCCTGTATTTCTTCCTGCATTGCTTGTTGCTAATTTGGATTTGTGGAGGCTTCTCTGAATGACTTAGGTTCATGTTGATGAAGGATAGTAGAAAAACAATGATAATCAAGAAGATGAGGAGGAAGATTCCTTACCCTAGATGAACGAGCAGGAGGAGGAGACATGACGGTAGCAGCAGGATCATCGTCCGGTCTGAATCATCGAGAGATGGAGAAGGCGGAAGAACAGGAGGCTATGGAGGGTCACTCGAGATAGAATCTATAGAATCATCACTAGGAAAAAGATCAACATTGGGGTTAGTAAACAAAGGTGACTAAGTAGTAGGAATTGACTCAAAGGATGAAAATCGAGAAAACATGTGATGCTCCCAGAAGACAACATGACGAGATATATGAATACGTTTAGAGAGAGGATCCCAACAATGATAACCCTTGTGTTCAGTGCCATAACCAAGGAAACAACACATACGAGCCCGAGGTTCAAGTTTACTATGTTCATGAGGCTGAAGAAGAACAAAACATACACAACCGAAAACTCAAAGAAAACTATAATCTGGGGAGGTATGATAAAGATGCTCAAAGGGAGTAACATTACCAAGAATAGAAGAAAGGAGTCTATTGATAACATGAATAGCAGTAAGAACAGCTTCACCCCAAGTACGCTCAGGACACGAAGAAGAAAGGAGCATTGCATGGACGGAGTCAAGAATGTGACGGTGTTTGTGTTCAGCTCTACCATTTTGTTGAGATGTACCAGGACAACAAAACTCAGACAACGTACCCTATTCTGCAAGAAAGGTTAAGAGTTTGGAATCACGGTATTCCATAGCATTATCACGTTGGAAAACCTTAACGACCTTGGAAAACTGAGTTTTAATCATACTAGCAAAGTTGATATAGATCTGAGGTAACTCATGGCGATTAGTCATCAAATAAACCCAAGTAAAACGAGAATAATCATCAATGAAAATGACAAAGTATCGAGCTCCACCCATAGAGGCAGTGGGAGCGGGGCCCCAAACATCAGAGTGAATGAGATCAAAAGGAGAGCAGGCAAGAGATGAATTATTGTGAAAAGATAGAGCAGGTTGTTTGGAAGTTTGGCAAGAAATGCAATCAAAAGATTCATTTGGAACCTAACCTAAAACACCCTGAGACACAAGAGGACGCAGTTTTCCTAAGGAGGTGTGGGCAAGACGTTGATGCCATAAGTGAAAGGTAGAGGGAGAAGAAGCAGCACAGAGATTTGGTACAGGAGGAATATGAAGATTCTCGAGTTCAAACAACCTTCCAACCTTACGTCCAGTCCCGATGATTTGTCCTGTCCGAGGATCCTGTACACGACAACCAGAAACAGAAAAAGTGACTTCAAAACCCAGATCAACAAGTTGACCAACAGAAATAAGATTAAAATTTAAGTTGGGAATATAATAAGTATCAGGAAGATTAAGAGTTGACTAGGATATAGAACCCCTGTGTGTTGCGAGCAAGAGGGAGCCATTTGCAGTATTGATAGAAGGTCCATTTGTAGTAGTAGACAGGGACGAGAAAATATTACGTAACAGACACATGTGATTAAAGCAACTCGAGTCAAAGTACCATTTAAAATTACCTGGAGGGGTCGAAAAAGCAGCAGGAGTATTACCAGAAACGGAGAGAAGACGCTAAAGAAGAAATGCAATATCAGATAGAGAGACAAGAGGCAGGTTGAGTGGATCAGGACGTGGTGGGCGAGTAGGGCAGGCAGTAATTAAATATCCCAAGAGCTTGCAGTAACGGCAGAATAGTTGTGAACAATGGTAGCTAATATGACCTTTCTGGTGGCATGTGCAACATTCAACAGAAGGACAGTCGGAGAAAAGGTGCTCAGAATGGTTACAATTTCGACAGAATTTATCCTTTCTGTCTGTGGCAGCAAAAACATCTGACTTTTCCATAATAGTAGTCACAGAGATCAAGGAGAGGAGAGAAAACTGCAATTTTGGAACAAAAAATGAGGAAACGGATGGAAAAATCGGAAAGAGCTCACCAAAAAACCTTAGGGAGGGTCCCACTGTCGAACACGTCAACGACCACGTCAGCTGCTTCGTTAGTAGAGCAAGACACGTGGCAACACACAACAGGAGGAAGGAGACGCGTCAGCGCTGACGAAAGCACGGAGCTGACAGCGGGTCAGAGAATGCGGGTCGGTCCGGATCTGCGTGGACGGATCCGCGTGGGCGCTGGCGACTACACGTGGCGCTGTCTGGGACCGTTGATCCTGGGCGTGGATCCAATGGTTCTGGATGGCGTCTGAGGAGAGAGAACCTGAAGCGGTGACCAGACTTCTGGCGGAATGTGAGGGCGCATCCGGCGGCGGTAGACGGCGAGGTCGGCGGTGTTCGAAAGCTTGCAACGAGTAGAAGACGAAGGTAGCGGCGGTGACGAACCAAGGCGTCGGAAAGAAGTCAAAAACGGAGGACAAAGTACTGCCGGTGAAACAAGACAACGGAGGTAGAAACCAATATTTTTGGAAAAAAAATAACCTAAGCTCTTGATACCATGTTAGAAACAAGAGACCAAACTAAAGAAAGTGTTTTGTGTATATTCAGTTTGATCAAAAGTACAATATACAAGGAGTATTTATAGGTGCTAAATGAATCAAAGTAATAAAGGCATAGAATCCTATAATTAATATACAGATATGCTATATAAATATAAACGATACTAATTTATCTAAATTGATTCTAACGATTCTCTAACACCTCTGATGATTGGAATATTGGATCAACACATTTTCTTTTCTCTGTGTGCTTGAAAAAATGGAGTTTACTCTACGAAATCTATCAAAATCTCCACCATCTATATATATATATATATATATATATATATATATATATATATATATATATATATATATATATATATATATATATATATAATGGAACAAGATATTCCACTCAAGTACAACGGTAACTATAATACATGTATAATAATAATTGTGGAATTAAATAAGATGGTAAAATAGTTCGTTTAATTTATTTTGTAAATGCTCTTGAGAGTTGGTATATACAATTGAAGGTGCGACACATATAACCTTTTTTAGAATCTCAAAGAGTCAAAGGTCTAGACCAACTTTACAAAAGGGTGGATACTCACATCAGGTTGGTGTAAAACACTTTTTGTAAGGATGTTTAGGTGTCAAATTGTGAGTGGATATATTTAATAAATAGGTTTAATAGTTTAAATTTTAAAAACAAAAAAAAAAATCAATTTTTTATAATAACAACAATAAACCAATTATCCAGATCATACTTATCAAACTCGGTTCGATTCGGTCCATTTACGTAACCAAACTGGGTCATTTTTTTATTTCCAAAAACGACGTCGTTTAGCATTTCTAGTCTCCTCCTTGAACATCAAGCTCGAGCTCTATCATCTCTCTCACCGTGGCTCACTACTCTCGTACCCAAGCTCTCTCGCTCTCTCGGCTTCGGTCTCTCTCACGATCTCTGGTGTCGCACTCAAGCTCGTTGTCACTCTCTCGGCTCCGGTCTCTCTCACTATCTCTGGTCTAGCACTCAGTTGCGCTCGTGCACTTTTTTGCCCTTGTCGTTTCTGCAAACGCAATAAGTCCCGGGATTGGTCTTCGTAGCTCCCTGTCTCGTCACCGTCTCGCAGTTAGTTCCATGCCTTCATTCCACTCGCAGTGGTCTAAGCACCCTTGTGCCATGATTTCTCTTGGTATGTTGCATTTTCTCTCCATAATTTGGTTTTAATTTATCAATTTCTGTTTTAAGGTTTGATGGTCTTGATGTGGTTACTTCTAAAGATCCTTCAATTAGGGCTTGTCGTTTTATTTTGGGAGTTAAGGATAAAGTTTATGATTCATCTACTTCTCATATAACAACAACAACATATAAATATCATCTGTGCATTCTGCTGGTAATTTTAATCATCTAATAGATTTTTTAAGTAATGTGTGAATTTAGAGGTTTCATAATCAGGTTTTTTATGGAGGATGGATATAGAAGTTAAAGTAGAATTTGCTGATGTAGTTTGTGTAAGCAATTAGAAACATACCAAAAAGTATTCTTGGTCTGCAGCTCATCGTATATGATTCACTCAATGTATATCATAGTACAAGAGATGAAACAAACACTAACGTATGCAATATTAAACGATTCATCATTGTTGCTTGTTCTAGTGGCTTTTGTTTCATGATTGAAAAGAATAAACCATAGTAGTAGTTTTATTATTATTCAACTTGGTTGGAAGGGTGGAGCTTCTGATTTTTACGTTTCTCATAATTTTATTGGAAGCCAAATGTTATTATTGCAGACTTGCAGTATGAATCCAAATGCGTTATTGATATTGAATGTCTGATCTGTTCTTATTTTCCAAAGCTCCATCCTATTTACTGTAGTTTTATTTTGAGTATTTTATTAGCTATTGAGTACGACATTATTTGCATCAAATTTCCAATGGATTGTGATTGCCTTTTGATATTTATTGCCTTTTGTTTATTTCATCTCATTAGGATGCAATGGATGTTGATTCGGAATCACTCAATTCACAAGACAACGTTGAAGATTGCATGATGACTGGTGTGGAAGAGAATGTGAATTGCACTTGTGATTGCGGTGGCAGCAGTAGCGTGATTTTGTGACGACCGATGATATTATAAACCAGACATTAAAACATCAGATGTAGCTTATAACTTGTATGTAAGTTACGCGAGGTATGTCAGATTTGGAGTTCGCAAGGGTGATACAGCTTGTAGAAAAGATGGAACACAGCATAGAAGGTGATTTTTTTGCAACAAGGAAAGAAAGAAAGCCGAGAAATACATCTCTAATTCGAATAGGAAGAGGGAGCATAAAGCGTTGACTCGTGCTGGTTGTGAAGCCATGCTTGCAGTGTACTTTGACATAAAAACTTCAATTTGGAGGGTTAAAAAATTAGTTGAAAAGCACAACTACAATCTTGTCCCCCAATGCTTGGTACACCTAATTCCAAACCACCGAGGGTTGACTGAGGCTCAAAAAGCTCAAGCAAACACCATGCGTGATAATGGTCTACCAACATCTAAAATAATGGGACTAATGATACGTCAAGCCGGTGGTTATGCTAATGTTGGATTCACAAAGAAAGACTTGGATAACCTCATTCAAAGAACTCGTCGTGCAAAGCTCATTGGTGGGGATTCCAATGCAACAATAAGCTATCTACTTGAGAAAGCCGATGTTGACCCCATGGCCATGGCAAGGCATAGTACTACTGATGAAAATTGGCTGGCGAATTTATTTTGGGTAGATGGCATTTGTAGGAATGATTATTAGTGCTTTAGAGATGTGCTTGTATTTGATACAACCTATCAGAAGAATAAGTACAGTAGGCCATTGGTAATCTTCTCGGGTTGTAACCATCACCGCCAAACATGCATATTTGGCTTTGCCTTGATAAAGGACGAACAAATGGCAACATATATGTTTAGTGCAAAACTTTTTAGAAGTCATGTTGAACAAGTCTCTCAGTGTTGTGCTCATAGACGGTCACGAGGCAATGAAGGCAGTAATTCAAGAAATCTTCTCAAATGCAACTCACCAATTATGTGTTGGCACATTCAAAAAAATGTAACGGCAAACATAAAAAACAAAGGTTTTTCCGACGACTTTAGAAAATATTTGTATGCTCCATGGTATCTGGATGAATTTAAAGAATATTAGAAGAATATGCTAAAAAAATATGGGTTGGAAGAAAATGCTTGGGTTCTAAGTGAATATAAAAAGAGGAAAAGTTGGGCAAGCGCTTACTTGAAGGATAAATTATGTGTTAGATTTAGAACAACATCAAGGTGTGACGTGATAAACAACTTCATCAAGAGGTTTATTGGCATTCGCCAAAGTCTTCTAGAGTTGGTCCAAAATCTTAAACATGCTCTTAGGGATTATAGGCACAATGAATTAGTTTCTCAATTTAAGACAGTGTATAGGGGGCCGTTCTAACTACTGGTTAGAAGTATTGGAGTTTTGTGCTACAAATTTTTACACAAGGAAGATTATTGGAAAAGTAAAAACGGAGATTTAAGGAGTGATCACATTAGATATAATAAATGAGGAAAACATATCAACTACTGTTGTGTTAAAAGTTAAGGAGTGTGAAAGGAGGCAACATATACACAACGTATTTTATAATCGCAATACTAAGAATATGGAGTGTGAATGTAGTCGGTGGAGTAGTGAAGGAATTCCTTGTAGCCACATGTTTTGTGCCATGAAAATGGTAGGTTTACAGAAGTTGCCAAAAAGTCTTCTTTTGAAAAGATGGTCCAAGGATGCCAAGAAGTATATGGATGAAAGTTTTACTGCAGGCACTACGCAAGACAGAGAAAGAGAATTTTTAATGCACTATGGCGCATTGTCAGTGGCAACTACGTGGATAGTATTCTTAAGAGTTCAAGATAGTCCTTCATTCTATGACACTGTGAATGAAGTCTGTCGTTTGACAAAAACACTAGAGCAAAAATCTTGCTTGAAAAGGCAACTAAGAGATTCTCCAATACCAAACTTTGTTGGTGACCTCTCAGTGATCAAGACAAAAGGTGCACCCAAGGAAAAAAAAGAAAGAGGTAAACGGGGGTGCATTAAATGCAACAGTGCTGGTCATGTAAAGAAGAATTGTCTTGCGTGTGCCACGACAATGATCATTTGGAACAAGCACTTCCCTAAAATCATAAAATCAGAATACTATACTATGGTATTAGAAAATGTTAAAAAAATAATTACATGACAAATTAGCAATTAAAATGAGAAATAAATTAATTTTACTTACTCTCGATCCAAATTGTTTTCAAAGATGTAAGAAGCAATGGCCAGTTCTTTATAAAAAAAAAATTCATCTTTTAAGTTGGCCAAAATAAAAGGTCCAAACACTATAAAAACAATGTCAACATTAATTATTTAATCAAAGTATACACACAAAATTATACATAATACTTTTTGTGTATAAAAGATAAAAAATTATATTAATGACAATGTTATCCTAAACAACGAAACTTACATGTGGCATGTCACCCTGTCCATGTTTGGATTGTAATAGTTATAGTAAAGCCATGGACGACCTAGAAAAAGCTTCTTCCCAAAATGCAATTCTTTTTGCAAATTCAAAAGATATGACAATTATTTTAAGCATTTTTAGATTGTATTTAATAAAGATAATATTAGATTTATAATACGAAGAGAGATGTTGTCTATCACTATCACCAACTTAATCAGTTAGGGGTAAATAACAAGTAGGGCAGAAAGATTGGCTATAAGTGTAATTTCAAGCAAAAAATATTACAAATGTGTTGGTGTATAATATTGTTCATACTATATTATTATTAATCAATCAGTGACACTAATCTACACATTGAATGAGATTAATTTAGGAAAGAGAATAACGTGTTTTAGGGCTTATTGAAAAATATAGAAGAATCAAAATCTCCTGCCATAGAACTGCTATCAGCATTTTTAGGTATAAGACAATGTGAACTTCTATAATCTTTTAATTTTTAATTGAATTTTTGCAGATTAAAAATTTGTCATTAGATCTTTTAATTTAGAAAAAAAATATAACTAAACTTTTATTAGTTGTCATTTAAAAAACAAACATAAAACCTTAACTTCAAAGACCGGTAGTCCACGCTTTCTTCCTTTGCACCTCAGAGTCCTCTTCTTTGTTACTGGTTCGTCACCCAAACACATTGAGGGGTTGGCGTCAAGTAGACATTTCAAAGTGTTCGATGGTGGTGTAACAGCAGGAGCAGTATTCAAAAATTTTACACCGTGACTCCCAATTTTTTATGAGGAATCAACCGTTTTAACAAACTCTGGCAGAACTGTTATCATCCTATACACAACAGCTTTGCATATTATCTTCGACAGGGCCTCGACAACACTCTTTTCAAGCTTCAAGATGCCATAAAATAAGGCATGTATTACTAAATAATAAGATAACAACACAACAAATATAAATATCACAAAGATAAAGAAACATGTGTTTAAAAAGTATGCTAAGAAAGTAAGGCATCTTAGGCTATTATAGCCAAAAAATAGGTTACCTTCTCGTCCAACGCGAAAAATTCCATGTTCGATTCTCCCTTAGAAGTTACAAAGGCATCTAGTGTGTGCTGGTCAAACTAAATAAATTTCACTATTAATGTTAGACTATATAAAATAAAACATAAAAAGAGATTACAAAAGACTGACACTACAAGAAAAACATTGAGTACCGGCGAAGTTATCGTCGGATTTACTATCAGAAGATAGCGGCGGGATTTTTGTCGGATTAGGCAATAAATTTGTAACCTTAAAATGTTACTGTCGGGACACAAATTCCAACAATAACATCGACAATAATATTTGGAGGAAAAAAATATTTTTTAGCACACTCAGTACTGTCGGATTTAAGGTCAAAGTAATCCAACGGTACCGTTGTTTAGTGAAACACTACGTTTTGGGCACGCAAAGACGTTACCGTCGGATGGATCCAACGATAAATTCGATGGTAAAATTTGGGCTAAATTAAAATGTAAAGCCCTTCCCCCTCACATGTCCGACGCTATTCTCTCTCTTCTCTCTCTCTCTCTCTCTCTCTCTCTCTCTCTCTCTTTCTCTCTCGTTTGGTCACTCCTCCGACAGCAACAGTAACCATAGCCGCCACCGGAGCTTCCCGCCGATGTTGCCACCGCACCTGGAGCACCCGCTGCCACTGCCACTACACGTGCTCATCGAATTTGCTGTTGTTGTTGCTGTCCCCGTCGCATCCTTTGCCGTGGTTACTATTCATGTCGCCGCCATCGCCACCTCTGTCGCCGCCACCGCCACCTCTGTCACCACGAGCCACTACTACTATCATCATATTGGTTTGTTGGTATGGTTATTATGTTATTTTCATATTGTTTTGTGAGTTTAAAATTTTATTAGAGTAGTTAAATCTTGTTAGTTTGGTTAAATTAAGAATTAGGTTTTAAGTAATTAGAGTAATGAGTTTTACCTATTCTTTTAAATTAGTTTTCCTTGTGAGTTTAACATTTCGTTAGAGTTGTTGCTAAATCGGTTGTTAAATTCGCTTAGTAAAGTATGTTATTAGGAGTTGTTGTGTTACTTTAATGTAAGTAAAAATTAAATTTGTGATGCCTTTTGTTAGTTTGGTTGAATTAAGAATTAGGTTTTAATTAATTAGAGTAATGAGTTTTACCTATTCTTTTAAGTTAATTTTCGAATTAGTTTCAGTTTGTGAATTTAATAAGTAATTGTTTTTATTAGGATTGTGTTATTTTTTCTCTAAGCTCAATTGGAGTTTTCTTCTTTTGTTGTTTGTTGTCTGTGTAGTAACATTCCAAGTTTGTTTTCTATCTACAAATATAATGAATTGTTTAAATTTTATGTTGGACTTACTTTTCCTAGGATAGAATTTTGAGACGAAAGTGGGAGAAGGTTGCATTGTGGTGCCTTCTCAAAATCCTTGTTTGCTGGAAAATTTGGGAGTTATAAAGGGTTATGCTTTAGAATGATTAGGATTTGATGTTTTATTGAATGCCTGTATGTTAATGATTTATGCCTGCAATTGTTTCCTATATGAAAACTATTGTATTTATTTCATGGATGTCACTGAATTAAGTAGAATTTCTGCCGAATTATCGTTTAAATTGTTTAAAACGTGTTTAGTTTATTAGAAAATGATAATTGTATGCGGCGGAAGCTTCTAATTACAGGAGACATTGCCAATTTTTCTAAAAACTTAAATAATTGCTGTTGTTTGTTGAATTCTAGGGTGTGTTTTTCGATATGATTCCAAGTCATCGTCTATGCATGCATGAGAGGGATAACAATGGCCGGGGGTGTAAAACCTAAATTCTTTTAGGGGATTGACGTGGTTGTCGCACATGTTTTCAGCATGGAACCATTTATGTCTAAAGGAGTTTCTAGGTATTCGTGTCAAATGTGTCAGCTGACAAAGTGGTTAGGACCTGTAGACATAACGCTTCACCTCTACTGAAACAGATTCAAGGATGGGTATCGGATGTGAACGAAACACGGAGAAGTGGATGAGTAGGGAATTAATCAGTCTGCATTTAATTTGAATAGGTCCGGTTGTTAATCAACGAAGATTCGGGTGGTGAGAGACCTAAACATGGATTAAATGACTTGGAAGACTAACCAAGAGAGATATAAAGAGATGATATGTGATGCAACAGGTGTTAATGAATTGGAAGAGCCTGAAGAAGAATGTAACCCGGAAGCGAAGGGGTTTTGTCATCTGTTAGAAGCTGCTGTCAAACCTTTGTGTGATCGGTCTGTTCATTCGGAGTTGTCTGCGTGTGTTAGAATGATGAGTATTAAGCTGGAGTCAAATCGTACCCAATAGTCTTTTGATAAGTGAGCCACCCTTTGCAGCAAACTGGAACCTATAGGGTCATCTGGCATCCCCTAAAACCACTACGAAGCAAAAAGCTAGTTTCAAAATTAGGTCTAAATGCAGTAAAAATTGATTTTTGTTTGAATGGTTGTATGTTGTACTACAAGATGGATGTAGACCTTAATGAATGCAGATTCTGTAGATCACTGAGGTTCAAAACCGAGAGAGAATAGATTGAAAACATCGGTTAAAGAGAATTCCTATGAAACGGATGCACTACTTACTCTTAATCCCGAGGTTGAAATGATTGTATGCATTGATGAGTCTGTCCCCGTATATGACCTAGCACAGTAGTAACAAGAGAGATGATGGGATCATGACACATCCGTAACACAGAAAAGTTTGGAATCACTTTGACAAGATCTATCCTACATTTGCGAGCGAGCCCAGGAACGTTAGACTAGCTTTTTGCTTTAACGGGTTTGCACCCGACGCGTACTCTTGTTGGCCCATAGTTTTGACACCTTATAACCTGAGTCTCAAAATGTGCATGAAGGACCTGTACATGTTCTTAACTTACATCATATCTGGTCTCAGCAATCTAAAAGCCAAAATAGATGTCTTCTTATAGCCCTTGGTGAACGAGTTACAAGATTTGTGGATCCATGATATACAAACATATGATATTTCGACGAAGACAAACTTCTTGACAACGTGTCAGAAAAATCCTAAAGATCGTCGATAATAGGGCGAGGGTGAGACATCCGGGATATGACAGGGAGCATAATTGAACTAAACAGAGTATATTTTGGGAGTTGCCTTATTAGAAAGACAACTTGGTTCGACATTGTCTTGATGTGATGCACATTGAAAAACACATGTTTGATAACATCATGCACACAGTAATAGACAATGAGTGAACAAAGGACAACGATAAAGCTAGGTTAGACTTGATGGGCATTTCCAGGTGGCCAGCTCTAAACTTAAAAAGACTTGATAACGGGCGGTAGGCTAAACCAAAGGCGGTGTTCTCTTTAACGAATGAGCAGAGGCAAAATGTTTGTAAGTGGATTAGAGGATTAAGGTTTTCTAATGATTATGCCTCTAACTTGGGCAGGTGTGTAAATATGTCACAAGGTAGGTTTGCTGGGTTGAAGAGTCATGATTGTCATGTATTCGTGGAGTCTTTACTTCCGGTCGCGTTCAGAAAACTTCCAACTAATATTTGGAAACCCCTGACAAAAATAAGTGAGATCTTTAGGGAGTTATGTGCTACGAAATTGAGCAAGAATGACCTCATAGTGATGGACAAGAATATTCTCATCATACTTTGTAAGCTAGAGAGGATATTCCCTCCATTTATTTTTGACGTCATGGAACATTTAGCAGTCTACCTACCGTCTGAAACAATGCTATGTGGGCCAGTCTAATTTCAATGGATGTACCCATTTGAGATGATGATTGGTTCATTTAACCGTACCGTGAAGAACAGAGCTCGGATTGAGGGCAGCATCTGTGAAACATTTCTGGCCAAGGAAACTTCTACATTTTGCTCCTTCTATTTTCAATCTCATGTTGAGTTACGTAGAACAAGGGTTGCAAGGAATGATGAGAGGGGAGGATACTCGTTAAGTGGAACAACATACCCAATCTTTTTTTCGGAAGGAGCTGCAATGGGTAAGGGCAGTGACTACTAGTTAGAGCAGAAGGAGATCGACGCCGCACATCTACATGTGTTGCTTAACTGTGACCAAGTTTCATCCTACCTCATGTGAGTTTTATAAGTCTTTGTAAATATTGAAATCAGTAACATACTAGCTTTCTAATCTAACTAAAACTTTGTTATCCTATTCTATCATACAGGTTATTTCGAGAGGCAAATCCAGAGACATCATTGACCAATTTTCCACGTTGGTTCCAAGAATACGTCAGCATACAGCTAGTTAACACAACAGATTCGGAACTAGTTGCACTTAGTTGGGGCCCATTGAATAAGGCAACTAGCTACCCGATCTACAATGTTAATGGATATCGGTTCCATACCTTACAATGATCGATTGGAAAGAAAACAGATAACACCGGAGTTTGGGTTCATGGGAATTTAGGCGGGGTTTATTTTGATTGGTTTGGTGTGCATGTTTAAATGTGATTGGTATGATCCAAGTTCACGACAAGGAACACAAAAGCACAAGGACTATGATATCACTGAAGTAAATGTAACAAAAAAATATAGATACTACGATCCTCTTATTCTACCTCAAAATACACATCAGGTATACTATTTGCCTTATCCGGGTTCATGCAAGTCTAGTTAGGTGGTTGTGGTTAAGACTAAGCCAAGAGGCTGCATTAAGTCTGATGATATGATAGAGGGTCAAGAACCTTACCAGATTGATCCCAACTCCTTCGAAACGGTGATTGATACCAGTGAGCCGTTCTCCCTTCGGTCTGCTGTTATGGATGATGACATCATTGAGCTTGGACTAGATGTCGATGCACTAACAGAGGACGACGATCTTCAAGAAGAAGAGGGGGTCGATGGCGATGAAGAAGAGGAAGACGAGTTCGATGATAATCAAGAAACTCATTAGAAGACGAAGATGGAGAACCAGAGGAAGAAGATGATGAATCTGATTTACGGATGGCAATGGGTCCCCATGGGGCGGGGACATGCGCCCCCCTCCCCTCCAAAACCTATCCCCGTCCCTGTGACATATTAAAAAAAAAAAAAAAAAACTGAAAAAATAGAAAAAATAAAGATAATTCTCAATTGTTATTACAAACATTATTTTCATTGTCTCCAAATACTTAAACAGCAATAAACAATAAACATCTCTACCAAATTTATTTATAAAACATTAAAACAACCAAATATATTCAAAAACTAAAAAGCATAATTCTCATGCCTTCTTTCATTCTGTGATGGTAGTGATGGTTCCCGATTTATTTGAATCCTACATCAAACAAAAAATCACAAATCATAAGAATCACAAAATTTCAAAGAAATCACAAAAAACAAATCACATAAATCACAAAAATATAAATTATAATGAATAGAATCAAAATTAGGAATAATTAGAATAAAAAATAATACTATAATAATTAACAAGTTCTTCAAAGTAAATTAAAATTAACAAGTTCTTCAAAGCAAATTAAAATTAACAAGTTCTTCAAAGCAAATTAAGATAAATCAGAACAAGTTCTTCAAAGCAAAATAAAATTAACAAGTTCTTTAAAGCAAATTAAAATTAACAAGTTCTTCAAAGCAAATTAAGATAAATCAGAATAAGTTCTTCAAAGCAAAATAAAATTAACAAGTTCTTTAAAGCAAATTAAAATAAATCAGTTCTTCAAAGCAAATTAAAATTAACAAGTTCTTCAACTAAGATAAATCAGAACAAGTTCTTCAAAGCAAAATAAAATTAACAAGTTTTTCAAAGAAAAATAAAATTAACAAATTCTTCAAAGCAAATTAAAATAAATCAATACAAGTTCTTCAAAGCAAATTAAAATTACAGAGATAATATGATAGATGAACCCTAAAACCATAACTGAATGAATTTAAATGGTAGTTCACAGAACTTACCGGGAGGAAGAGAAGCTGAGCTGGCGGTGAAGATCGGCGACAAGGCGGAGAGGCAAAGACGTGAAGACGATAAGACGGGGAGAGGCGAAGACGCGAAGGTTTGGTGAAGAGGCTCTGAAGTGATGCTGTTGCCTCGACTAGGTCAGGCGGCGACGAAGATGTTCTCCTCAGCTAGGTCAGGCTGCGATGATGATGTTCTCCTTGGCTGGCCAGATGCGATGACGATGTTGCGATTTGCAAACGGGATGATTGATGAGACTCTGGCACGTGAGGAGAGGGTAGGAGCTTCATGTTGGCGGTGGTAAGGGGTATGAGATGGTGGACGGCAGTGGTGACTGGTAGTGGTGAAAGGATAAGAGAGGGAGAACGAGCTTCAGAGTTTAGAGTGAATGAGTGTGAGTGACGACTAGGGTTGGGATTTTCAACTTCTCACTTTGATATATATATACATATATAGTATTATTTTATTTTTATATATACCGGAATTATACGACTCCCCACGGGGCGGGGACCTCTATCCCTATCCCCTCCCCGTATAATAAACGGGTCTTTATCCCCCGTTCCCATGAGTACAAAAATCCCCCATATCCGCCCTCCGGCGGGTAAATCCCCGCGAGTACCCCCCCCCCCCGTCGGGAGTTTTTGCCATTCCTAATCTGATTAGGGTTAATGTAAACATAGTTTTGTGATATAGATTTCTTTAAGAAACTGTGCGCATTTGTAATATATGTTTTAGTGAATGTAAACATAGTCCTGTGAATGTAATATAGTTAACATTGTTTTAGATAATTTAGTTATCATCATTCGGTATTTGTAATTTCAATTTTTTGTACTTCACATCAGGTTTGAAGTACTATTTCAATTGTTAATTATCAGGGTATACTAGAAATGGACAAAAAAAGATAATTCAAATTAAAAAAAAACACTACTGTCGAATATTCTGACAATACCATTATTTTTTAAAAAAAAAGTTTAAATAACATTTCTATTGGTATCAACGTCGGATAAATCCGCTGGTAATATGGCAGAAAATCATACGAAGTGGCGCCAAATATTATCGTTGAATTATTTCGACGGTAACGTGGACGAAGGATCCATTTTCGTTTTATTATATTCCATCAAAAAATCCGACGGTAAACGCAATAAATTCGACGATAAATGTTTACCAGTCAGGTTTATACCAGCTGATATTTTTCGACGGTAAATTCGATGGTAACATGTTTTTGTCAGATTTATTAGATGAATCCAATGGTAATCAATGTTTTTCTTATAGTGTGATAATCCTATTTTTCATTTAACAAAAATAAGCATGATTACCTTACTTATCCTCTTTGCTCCTCTGGTTTGCGATGCTTGGAAAAAAGAGTGCTTAGGTTTAAAACTTCACAGAAAATACTATTATTTATAGAGATAACTAATAAAGATAACGAAGAAATCTAATATTTCCTTTAAAAAGATATTCTAATTTTTCATCTGATATTCAAATTCAAATTCAATCTAGTATTTTTTATAAAGATGTCCTACAAAATAATAAAGATAATCCAATTTATGATCTGATATTCAAATTCTAATTTACCATTTGATGCAGGAGTAGGCTGCTTCGAGGAGTCTCTACCTTTGTCAAGGAGCTGTCTTTTTTTATTTTTTATTTTTTATTTTGGATTTAGCCCTTGGACAACTTTCAGACCCAACCCGGATCATTATATACGGACCTAGATGCACTGCGCAGCTCTCCACAAACAACTATCAGATTTCTAACAATTTAACAAGAACAAAACACCAGATGAACCAAAGAATAATACCATTCAACTTTTAAAAAAATACATAGAATTGAAGCATTCAAGTAGAAGAAAAATTAAGTAAAACAGTTTCTAAATCCAACAGAGGCATAAAAACGATGACGATAAAATCCATAAAGATTAGAGGCGAGGACAAGAAACAGTGGCGAGGTAGAGAAGAACCACCTTGAAGGTCTGAATGCAACTGTCAAGTGACGAAGAGAGTAGTGCGACCGCCGACCCAAGAAGAGAAGAGGGCGGCCAAGCGCCACCAAAAAAGATAATTGAAAATGATAACGCGACAAGGAAGAAAATAAAAGACTGTCGCGATGTAGGGAGGCGTTGGGAATGCAAGACAGTAAACATGTGAGGTCTGACAAGAGTGAACAGCAGCGGTGATGGTCACTAATGAGTAGATTGGGGATTGAGAGATCTGGAAAGTGAGTGGAGGAAGAAGAAAAAGAGGAAAATGTGGAATGTAGAAATGAAATGTTGAGTATTAGTGTTTCTGATAATTGAACATAGCAATTAATATATTTTAAATTATACATTTATTTTAAAATTAAATAAAGATACCCTATTATAATTTAGTGTTAAATACTAATGAATAAATATAATGATAGTAGAATGAAGATGGTAGTGTTGTCGTGTTGGTTTATATTTATAATAAAATTTATAACTTATAATTTTAAATAAAGTATTTTTTAATTCAAAATTTACACTCAAAATATATATTTTTATTTATTGTTTTTAGAAAATTATGAAAAGAACTCAATTCAATTATAATATACTAATTCTATTTGTTATCGTAAAATTGATGACAAGTCATCTTAGCCTAGTTTCACTAGCCTTTTTCTTTTGTTTTCGATTGATTTTATGCACTTTCTTAAGCCATAAGCAAGCCAATTGGGTAGATTTCCATGTTTCCTTTGATTCAATCAACCATGTATGAATTCATGCACTTTCATGAGATTTTATGCTATAATTGTCATATATTATGAAAGAAATACAATCTCATGATTTGGGGCATAGCTTTGATTGTTTTGATTGATTGATGATAGGTGGAAAGAGTTTTGAAGAAGGTTGAAGGAAGAAGGAATGGCTAGGAGCAAGAGAGAACAAAAAGTTTGAGCCAAAGTTTGCCTCAAACTTTAGCTCAAACTTTTAGAAGAGTTGAAAACATGCCAGAGAAAAAAGCTTGAGCCAAAATTTGCCTCAAACTTTAGCTCAAACTTTTGGAAGAATTGAAAACACTCCAGAGGAAAAAAGCTTGAGCAAAAGTTTGCCTCAAACTTTTTGGCAAACGTTGGCATCACAAAACCAACACCCTGGAGGAGAAAAGTTTGCGCCAACGTTTGCCTCAAGCTTTTTGGCAAACGTTGGCACCACACATATGCACAAGGGGGCCAATGTTTGAGCAAAAGTTTGACCTCAAACTTTAGCCCAAACGTTGATAGCAGCAAGTGAAGCCATCTGGTATAAAAAGTTTGAGTAAAAGTTTGCCTCAAACTTTTACTCAAACTTTCATGATTTCAACCCGGTTCACAATGGATCTTTCTCCAACTCCAAGAGCAATCAACCAAGGCCTTTATCAACCCAATTCCATCAAGAGCAAAGGCCCAATTCAAGGCTTGAAGACCATTTGAAGAAAGTGTATAAATAGCTTAGGATTTAAGTTTTTTTCTTTTGAGAGCTTTCCTTTTAGTTTTGGCTGAGTAGTTTTTGGAGAGCTTTTGGATTTTGAACTGTTCTGAGTTTCTGAGTTTGGGAAAGGAGAATTGAATTCTCTTCCTCTTAGTTTTCTTGTTTTCAATTTCAATTACACTTGTCTTGAGTCTTGGGTGTTGAGAATTGGGAAAATTCTGTCTCAATCTCACCTTGAGATCTCTTTCTGTTTCTTTTACTGCATCATTGGAGAATTGAGATTTACATTCAAGCTTTCTTCTGTTTTGATCTTTAATTTCTTGCAATTGAATTCCACATTTGGATCTAGGAAGGCATTGAGATCTAGACTCGGTTATTTAGTCTCTTGGGTCCTGAGATCTGGAGTTTGCATTTTAACTTCTTTGTTTAAAGCTTTTCAAGTTCATTTACATTTCCGTTTGAGATCCGGTTCAATTCAAGTCACTTTCTACTTGTCTGATTAATGCAATTTACTTTTCCTTATTTAATTTCTGCAAATCCACTTCCCAATTCCCTTTATAATTCAAGCCATTTACATTTCTTGCACTTTAAGATTCTGCAATTTACATTTCTTGCAATCTAAGTTTCTGCAATTTACATTACTTGTTCTTTAAGATTTAGCTTATTTACTTTCTTTGCTCTTTAATTTTCTGCAATCTACCCTTCTCCCTTTACATTTCAAGCAATTTAGTTTCTGCAATCACAAATCACCCAACCAATACTTGATTCGCTTGACTAAATCAACCACTAAACTAAAATTGCTCAATCCTTCAATCCTGTGGGATCGACCTCACTCCCGTGAGTTTTATTACTTGATGCGACCCGGTGCACTTGCCGGTTAGTTTTGTGTGTTTGGAATTCGTTTTCCAAAAATACACATCAAAAATCTTATAATTAAATTCAATTGTACAAGGTTAATAACAAAGAAAAAATTCACACTATCTAACAACAATATCAAAATTAAATTCTTACAAAAAAAAAGTGACAAACTTAACTTGAAATATGTATAAATAATTATAACAACAAAGAAATAATAATAATAATATATTTTATGTTCATCATAAAGTGAGCTACAGTTTACATATGCATTCCAAATTTCAAAAAGTTAATTTTTATAAATATTATAATAATTAATCCTACCTAATAATTTTTATAATAAAATTTTTTTAATAATTAAATATTCCTAATAGTCTTTTAGAGTAATTTTTCTTAAATTAAATCTTATCAAATTTTTTAATCCGATGATAAAAATGGATAGAAGCTCTAACTTTAGTCATGCATTAGAGAAATAAAAATCTACCTATGCTAGTTGAATAGTTATACTTTAAATATGTATTGATGTCATTAAGGTATAATGTAAAGGATGCTAATAAGTAAAAATTATAATTCTAGAAATCAAAACAAACCTATTACTATTTTTTTAAAGAATATAATATTATAACTATTAATAAACTCTCATATTTTTTATTTTTTTTTATTTTATATACATACACATATATATATATATATATATATATATATATATATATTTGTAACAAAACAAATATATGGAATGATTATTTTTTTATTCATTTCCTTCTCCCAAACATATTTTTTTTTTAATTTTCTATCATACTCAAGAGACAAATATAGCTTTAGAACATCGATAAAATGATCTTTTTAGATTAGTATCCATCCTATACCAACAAAGAACTAGTCACATCCTACAATCATACTGATCCTTTTAGAGTATGGATCTTATTCGATCTGATGACAGTGCGAATCGGATAATATCTGCCGTTGTCTTCGTTAGTGCTTATGTTAGAGAACGTAAATTTCATATTTGATTTGCGTGCAAAGAGAGAAAAAATTAATGTAGCTGCATATGCAAAGTGTATATCTTCTTGAAAGAACCTTCATGTAATTGCTCTTAGCAAAACAGAGACTGTATAGGTCAAAACTCTTTTGTTTTCTCCTTTTCTTACTTTGGCTTTATTTTATGTCATAAATTATGCAGCACAAACACTTCACTGAGTTGCTGTGTCCACATGTGTGAGACATTTCAGATACGATACTCGTTCGACACGTATATCTGCCGTGTCCAACCGTGTGTTAATAAAAAAATAAAAAGTTCTTCTCCGAACAACCTAAATTCCATCACGTAATGTGTTCAGCATTATTTTTAACATGTATTATTGAAATGAATTTATAAATAATATATGTTATTATTTATTAAAACAAAAAAAATTAAATACTTTATATAATTAAAAAAAAGACATTAAAAATTTATTTTATATTTTAATATCAATAAAATATCAAAATATCATTATAATTTATCTAAAAAATACTTTATATTTTATATATATGTCGTGTCCCCGTATCTTATAAGATTTTAAAATCTGTGTGTCCGCATGTCTTGTATTGTGTTGTGTCGCGTGTCCGTGTATCATAGATCATGAAAAAGATCTTAAGTTTCTTTTAGTACCATATTAAATTCACATTAATATATAAGTTCAAATTATAGTTCAAAATCTGCCCAACATCATAACTTTAACTTATCAAACTGTTAACGAACCAAATTCAAGTTGGCTAACGCTCTGTCCAGTGGCAGATCCAGAAATTTTATAAGAATGTGGTCAAATTAAATACAAAATAAATTAAAATATAACATAACAAAAAGTCAACAAAATATAATTTATAGTATATAGGTCAAAATTAATAATTATATTATATAAAAATCAACATTCAACTTCATACTTTAGGATTTTGGTATTTTTGAATTTGTTCTACGATATTTCATATAACTAAAATGATCAATTTACCATATGAAATAAATTTTGAAGCATTCTCTTTTTGAACATATACAATCATATAATCTGCTAAAAGTTCATCTTTCATCTTATTTTAAAGTATTGTTTTAATAATTTTTATTGTTTAAAAAATCTATTCAATTATTACTGTTGTCATAGAAAGAGTCAAAATAAGAAAATTTTTTTTATAATTGTTACTTTTTACATTAATCCAAACCTATATTTTTCAATAACTTTTCAATTGTTTATATATTTATACGCTTTTATTATTTTTTTAAACCTATTTGTTAATTACTACTAATATATTATAATACACATTATAATTTATACATATTAATTTACTAACATATAAATTTTTTTAGTGTGTAATATACAAAAATATATTTAATCTATAATATATATATATATATATATATATATATATATATTAATTATATAATAATAATAATAGTACTAATTTTTTTGGGGACCATGGCCACCTTAGGCCCCTTAAATCTGCCACTGGCTCAGTCTTGACGCAGTTACAAATCTATTAATAAATCAAATTCATGATGTTATTATATTAATTCAACAATAGTTTAACATAATTTTATTTTAATAATTGATTAAGTTTGTATTAAATTACTAGTATTTTATTTTAGACTTACTCCTGATTAAAAGTATTATCTATATTTTTTAACAAAATAATGTTGTATCATAATTAGTCTAGATAATAACATTAAGCAAAAAAATAAACAATTAAAGAAATTAATTTTCTTCTACTACTTGAATTAATAGTTAGTGTAACTAATTTTTTTTAACAAATTAAAAAAGTGTTTCCAAAAACCTTTTTAATTAAATGGAAGTATTTTATAATACACTATTAATATTTTATAAAATAATATAATATTATAACTATTTATAAAATCTCGTATTTTTTATCTTTATTTTTTATAACTAGTAATCTTTTTTGTAAATACACAAATATATCTTTAGTTTATTTTTTTATTTATTTCTTTCTTGTAAACATATTTTAATTGTTAATTTTCTATTGTACTTAAGAGAATGGTCTGAATTTGCATAATTTCTGTACATTCAATTTGGTCAAATTATTTTCACTGGTTGTCGTTACAAAAATAATTCTAATGTATAAATATCTAAGGTCTAGAATTAAATTCCATAGATATTATTTAAATAACTTAATTATAATATTAGGATTTGATTAGTTTAATCTCAAACAAAATGTTCTAATTTAATACTGGTGCACGAAACTAACTCCGCACATTTCGCACAGATAGACCGGCAAGTATACCGAGTCGTCCAAGTAATAGCTCAGGTGAGTGAGGATCGATCCCACAAGGATTGTTAGTTTGAGCAAGCAATAGATACCTTGCAGATCTTAGTCAGGCAGATAGAAAATATAGTTGTCACGAGAAAACGCATAAAACAGATAAATAAATAAAACGTTACTAGATAGGTGTGAAGTCAATGGTATGAGAACGGTTGAGACTTCGGAGATGCTTCTTCCTTCTGGATTAACTTTTCTCACCATCTACTCCAAATTCTGATTGATTCTCTCCATGGCAAGCTGTATATGATTAACGCCGGGTCAACGGTCATTAATCTCCTCTGCTTCAGATCAAACGCCGGGTTAGCGGTCATCCAATCTGAACGGGGTGAAGCTCTAACAGTCCATTCCCTTGGTGATCCTACTCAAAACGCCACAAACAAGGTCAGATCTTCTAGATTAGAGAATACTGCTTCCTTGGTTCTAGCCTATACCACAAAGACCCTAATCGCCCCGCACCTCAGCTAAACTGATGTCTTGAGAAGTCCCCAACGAAGCCGTGGATTAGCCATCTAAGAGATGTATAATCAAGCTTGTGGTTCAATATTATCCCGTCAAGGACTCGCAGGAACCCATATAGAACGAGGATGATTGTCACGGGTCATCTGATTCATAAGGTTGAAGAATGAAGATACATCTTAGATTATAATCAAGCATAGATTGAACTAGAATAGTGATATTATTAATTCATAAGAATCAACAGAGCTCCTAACCTTAACCTTAGTAGGTTAGTGACTCATACTGTACATAAAATAATAATGAAAGTTTCGAATGGGCAAAGATCTCTAACAAGGATGATCTTTGTTCTATATATACTAGTCTAATAACTAAGAATTATAGAAATATGACAGTAGACTTAGAGGTGCGAAAATCTACTTTTTGGGCCCACTTGGTGAGTGTTTGGACTGAGCTTGGAGTGTCTCCACGAGCTAGTACTCCTTAGGGTGTGTATGATTCCAGTATTACTTTGTTACAAAGATTCCATTCCCATGGAAATCAAAGATACCCAAGGGGAAGGTGGGAATTGAAATGATGGTATTTTGATTCCTGGAATCAAACTTGCTTAGGAATAGCTTTTCAAACTTTGAACCAAACATGAGAATATGATATTCCCATCTTAAAATTCCTAGGAATTATTTATAATTCCTCCAACCACACACACCCTTAGGGGTGTTGAATGCTGGCTTAGGACTCCCTTTTGAGCGTTGGACGCCAGGAATGGGGCTGGTTGTTGGCATTGAACACCAGTTTTGGGCCTTTATTTCCAAAACAAAGTATGGACTATTCTATATTTATGGAAAGACCTTAATGTTAGCTTTCCATAGCCATTGAGAGCGCGCTATTTGGACTTCTGTAGTTCCAGAAATGCTCCTTCGAGTGCATGGAGGTCAGATCCTGACAGCATCTGCAGTCCTTTCTCTGTCTCTGAACCAGACTTTGCCAAAACTCCTCAATTTTAGCCAAAAAATACCTGAAATCATCGTAAAACACAAAAACTCAAAGTAGAATCCAAAAATGTGAATTTTTCACTAAAACCTATGAAAACACAATAAAACTTAAACAAAACATAATGAAAACTATATGAAAATGATGCCAAAAAGCGTATAAAATATCCGATCATCAGAACACCAAACTTAAACTGTTGCTTGTCCCCAAGCAACCAAAAACAAGTACGATTAAAAAGAAGAGAAGGATGCAATAAATCTCAAAGTTTTCAATGAAGCTCGGTTTCAATTAGATGAGCAAGACTAGTAGCTTTTTGCTTCTGAATAGTTTTGGCATCTCACTTTCTCTTGAAGCTCAGAATAGTTGGCATCTTTAGGAACTCAGAATCCAGATGATACTATTGATTCTCCTAGTTTAGTTCTTTTTTATTCCTAAACACAACTTCTTTTGAGTCTTTGACGTGACCTTAAGCGATTTGTTTTCCAGTATTACCACCGGATACATAAACGCTACAGACACTTAATTGGGTGAACCCTTTAGGATTGTAATTCAGCTTTGCTAGAATCCCCAGCCAGTGGTGTCCAGAGTTCTTAAGCACACTCCTTGCTTTGGATCACGACTTTAACTGCTCAGTCTCAAACTTTTCACTTGACAGCTTCACACCACAAGCATATAGTTAAGGGAGGCAGCTCAATTGAACTGTTTAGGCCAAGATTTTATTTCTTTTAGGCCTTCCTAACCATTGATGCTCAAAGCCTTGAATCCTTGCGCTTGCCTTTTGGTTT
The DNA here is from genome assembly GCF_003086295.3 of Arachis hypogaea. Classification (NCBI taxonomy): domain Eukaryota; kingdom Viridiplantae; phylum Streptophyta; class Magnoliopsida; order Fabales; family Fabaceae; genus Arachis; species Arachis hypogaea. Next base: position 141,111,385 of record NC_092054.1, read on the forward strand.
AAAGAGCTATTGGATTTTTCTTTTTTTTTCTTTTTTTTTCTGCTTGCTCTCTTTTTTTCGCATAAAAATTTGTTTCTTTTTGTTGTTTTTTGCCGCTTTTTCTTGCTTCAAGAATCAATTTTTGGATTTTTTGGATTACCAATAATACTTCACTTTTATCATAATTATTTTAAGAGCCAACATTCTTAACTCCAACATCAAATATGCACTGTTTATTCATGCATTCAGAAGGCAAAAGTAATGCCACCACATCAAATAATTGGACTATTCTTAATATATAACTCGAAATTCAAGTATCTCACTTTTATTTTTCAATTAAAATTTTCTTTTAATCAAGGTGAGATATATATAGAATATTTCATAGCTTTAAGACATAAAGATGATCATGCACTAGAAACAGACAATAAGACAAAATATATGGAAAACAGAAAAATAACATAGGCAACAGGGGATTAAGGGAACGAATCCACCTTAGTGATGGCGGCTACTTCTCCTTCTAGAGGATCAATTGGAGTGCTTGATTTCTTCTATGTCACGCCCCTGCCTTTGTTGCTCTTCCCTCATGGCTCTTTGATCTTCTCTCATGGCCCTTTGGTCTTCTCTTATTTCATAGAGGATGGTAGAGTGCTCTTGATGTCCCATCCTCAGTTGCTCCATGTTGGAGCTTAATTCTCCTAGAGAAGTGTGCAACTGATCCCAGTAGCCTTGGAAAGGAAAATGCACCCCTTGAGGCATCTCAGGGATTTCCTATTGAGGCAGCTCCTCATGGTCTTGTTGAGGTGCATGTATAGGCTCTTTTTTTTTTGCTCTATCCTTCTTTTAGTGATGGGTTTGTCCTCCTCAATACAGATGTCTCCTTCTATGACAATTCCAGCTGAATTGTATAGATGACATATAAGGTGGGAAAAAGCCAACCTTGTTAAGGTGGAAAGCTTTTCAGCTTTCTTGTACAACTCTTGAGGTATTACCTCATGTACTTCCACCTCACTCCCAATCATGATGCAATGAATCATGATGGCTCTGTCAATGGTAACTTCTGACCTATTGCTAGTAGGATGACAGAGCGTTGGACGAATTCCAACCATCCTCTAGCTACGGGCTTGAGGTCAAGCCTTCTTAATTGGATAGGCTTGCCTTGAGTATCCCTTTTCCACTAAGCTCCTTCCACACAAATGTCTGAATGGACTTGGTCCATCCTTTGATCAAAATTGACTCTTCTAGTGTAAAGATGTGGGTCTCCTTGCATCATTGGCAAATGGAGCGCCAACTTTACACTCTCTGGGCTGAAATCCAAGGGTCTCCCTCGGACCATGGTGCTCCAATTTTTGGGATGTGAGTTCACACTAGTGTCATGGTTTTTAGTAACCCATGCATTAGCATAGAACTCTTGCACCATCAAGATTCTAACTTCTGGGATAGGATTGGTTAGAACTTCCCAATCTCTCCTCCGGATTTCTCTTCGGATCTCTGGGTACTCATTCTTTTTTAGCCTAAAAGGGACTTCAGGAATCACCCTCTTCTTTGCCACTACTTCATAGAAGTGGTCTTGATGGGCTTTGGTGATTGATGAGCGGATATTTTATACGCTTTTTGGGGTTAATTTCATATAGTTTTGAGTATGTTCTAGTTAGTTTCTAGTCTATTTTCATTAGTTTTTAGGAAAAATTCATATTTCTGGACTTTACTATGAGTTGTGTGTTTTTCTGTAATTTCAGGTATTTTTCTGGCTGAAATTGAAGGAGCTGAGCAAAAATCTGATTCAGGCTGAAAAAGGACTGCTGATTCTGTTGGATTCTGACCTCCCTGCACTCAAAGTGGATTTTCTGGAGCTACAGAACTCGAAATGGCATGCTTCCAATTGCGTTGGAAAGTCGACATCCACGGCTTTCCAGCAATATATAATAGTCCATACTTTGCACAAGGATAGATGACGTAAACTGGCGTTCAACGCCAGTTCTCTGTCCAATTCTGGCGTCCAGCGCCAGAAAAGGATCAAAAGCTGGAGTTGAACGCCCAAACTGGCACATAAACTGGCGTTCAACTCCACAAATAGCCTCTGCACGTGAATTGCTTAAATCTCAGCCCCAGCACACACCAAGTGGGCCCCAGAAGTGGATCTCTGTATCATCCATCATAGTTTACTCATTTTTTGTAAACCTAGGCTACTAGTTTAGTATTTAAACAACTTTTAGAGACTTATTTTGCATCTCATGACATTTTAGATCTGAACTTTGTACTCTTTGATGGCATGAGTCTCTAAACTCCATTGTTGGGGGTGAGGAGCTCTGCTGTGTCTCGATGAATTAATGCAAGTATTTCTGTTTTCCACTCAAACACGCTTGTTCCTATCTAAGATGTTCATTCGCGCTTAACTGTGATGAAGGTGATGATCCGTGACAATCATCACCTTCCTCAAACCATGAACGTGTGCCTGACAACCACCTCCGTTCTACATCCGATTGAATGAATATCTCTTAGATTCCTTAATCAGAATCTTCGTGGTATAAGCTAGAACTGATGGCGGCATTCATGAGAATCCGGAAAGTCTAAACCTTGTCTGTGGTATTCCGAGTAGGATTCTGGGATTGGATGGCTGTGACGAACTTCAAACTCACGAGTGCTGGGCGTAGTGACAGACGCAAAAGGATAGCAGATCCTATTCCGGTATGACTGAGAACCTGCAGATGATTAGCCGTGCTGTGACAGAGCATGTGAGCATATTCTTCACTGAGAGGATGGGATGTAGCCATTGACGACGGTGAACCCCTACATACAGCTTGCCATAGGAGGACGTGCGTACGTGAATAAGAAGACAGAGGAAAGCAGAGATTCAGAAGACAAAGCATCTCCAAAACTCCAACATATTCTCCATTACTGCATAACAAGTAACCTTTAATCCATGCTCTCTTGTTTATTCGCAACTCAACTGATAAACATAATTGACTTCCTGACTAAGATTTACAAGATAACCATAGATTGCTTCAAACCAACAATCTCCATGGGATTCGACCCTTACTCACGTGAGGTATTACTTGGACGACCCAGTGCACTTGCTGGTCAGTGGTACGAGTTGTGAAAAGTGTGATTCACAATTTGTGCACCAAGTTTTTAGCGCCGTTGCCAGGGATTGTTCGAGTTTGGACAACTAACGGTTTATTTTGTTGCTTAGATTAGGAAAAATTTTTCTTTTTTGTTTAGAGTCTCTTTTTATTGTTGTGTTAGAATCTTAGAATCCTTATTTTCTTTTTAAAAATATTTTTCAAAAAAATAATTTTTCTATTAAATCCTGTGCCAAACTTTAAGTTTGGTGTTTTCTTGTTGATTTTTCTGTGTTTTTCGAAAATTTATTTTGGTTTTCTAAAAATTTTAAGTTTGGTGTTCTTCCTTTGTGTTCTCATGTTCTTGTGAATCTTCAAAGTGTTCTTAAGTTTTCCTTGTGTCTTGATCTTAAAATTTTTAAGTTTGGTGTTCCTTGGTGTTCCCCCCCCCCCCCAAAATTTTCGAAAATAAGGAACCTCAGATCTAAAAATTTTAAATCCTGTGTTATCTTATTGCTTTTCTCTCTCCTTTAAAAATTCAGATTTTTATTTCAAAATTTAAAACCTTTTTCAAAAATCATCATATCTTTTTCAAAATCTCCTAACCACTTTCTCTCTCCTCACTTTTTCGAAAATCTTTTACTCATTTTTATTTATTTTATTTTTTTTATTTTTTTATTTTTATTTTCGAAATAAATTAATAAATAAATAAATAAAAATATTTTTTCTATTTTACATCATCTCCCTTTCTCCATCATGGACCTAAGCGGAAATAAACAGTCCAGGAGGACTCTGGAGTCATATTCTAACCCCTCTACTGCTTCATATGGGAGTAGTATCTGCATACCCTCCATTGGAGTCAGTAGCTTTGAGTTGAATTCTCAGCTCATTATCATGGTGCAGCAAAGCTGCTAGTATTCCGGTCTTCCACAGGAAGAACCTACAGAGTTTCTGGCACAATTTTTACAAATTGCTGACACAGTACATGATAAAGAAATAGATCAGGATGTCTACAGACTATTGCTGTTTCCATTTGCTGTAAAAGATCAAGCTAAGAGGTGGTTGAATAACCAACCTAAGGCTAGCATAAAGACATGGAAACAGTTGACAGAAAAATTTCTGAATCAGTACTTTCCCCCAAAACGGATGACACAGCTAAGGCTGGACATCCAAGGCTTTAAACAAAGAGATAATGAATCTCTTTACGATGCCTGGAAAAGATACAGAGAGATGCTACAAAAATGCCCCTCTGAAATGTTTTCAGAGTGGGTTCAGTTAGACATATTCTATTATGGGCTTGCAGAAGGAGCTCAGATGTCTCTTGATTACTCAGCTGGTGGATCTATCCACATGAGAAAGACAATTGAAGAGGCTCAAGAGCTCATTGATACAGTTGCCAGGAATCAGCATCTGTACCTAAGCAGTGACCCTTCCATGAAAGAAGAGGTTAAAACAGCAACTGCTGAACTCAGTCCTGTGAAACAAGCTGCTGAATTCAATCAGCAATTGGACTTCCTAACAAAGCAATTAGCCGAATTCAAAGATAGATTACAAGAGACAAGGATGGCTAATATACATATGGACGAACAGTTTAAGCAAACAAAGCAGCAGCTGTCAAGGCAAATAGCAGAAGAATGCCAAGCAGTTCAACTAAGAAGTGGGAAAACATTAAATACCCCACCTTAAGGCAGCAAAAAGCTAAGAAATGAGCAAACCACCCAAAATTCACCTGAGGACAGTAAGAGCCCAGGGAAAAGTAATTCTGGAACTAAAACGCCAGAAAATTGGTGGAAGGCTGGCGCTGAACGCCCAGACCATGCTCAGGACTGGCGTTCAACGCCAGAAACAAGGCAGGACTGGCGTTCAACGCCAGAAATGGGCAAGGATCTGGCGTTGAACGCCCAAAATGGGCAAGACCTGGCGCTGAACGCCCAAAATGGGCACAGTTCTGGCGTTCAGACGCCAGGAGCAGACAAGGAGCTGGCGTCTAGTTTCACTCCAGCTTCTAACTCTGGCACTCAATCGCCAGTGAGGGATCAGACACACACAAATGCTGATAACAACCCCTCTAAAAAGGCTTCTTCAACCACTTCTGTAGGTAATAAACCTGCAGCAACTAAGGTTGAAGAATATAAAGCCAAGATACCTTATCCTCAAAAACTCCGGAAAGAGGAGCAGGATAAGCAATTTGCTCGCTTTGCAGATTATCTCAGGACTCTTGAAATAAAGATTCCATTTGCAGAAGCACTTGAGCAAATATCTTCTTATGCCAAGTTCATGAAAGAGATCTTGAGTCATAAGAAGGATTGGAGAGAAACAGAAAGAGTTCTCCTCACTGAAGAATGCAGTGCAGTCATTCTGAAAAGCTTAAAGAACCTGGGAGTTTTCTGATACCATGCATATTAGAAGGTAATTGCACCAAGACAGCTTTATGCGATCTTGGGGCAAGCATCAACCTAATACCTGCATCCACTATCAGAAAGCTTGGCTTAACTGAAGAAGTTAAACCAACCCGGATATGTCTCCAACTCGCTGATGGTTCTACTAAATACCCATCAGGCGTGATTGAAGACATGATTGTCAGAGTTGGGCCATTCGCCTTTCTCACTGACTTTGTTGTGCTGGAGATGGAAGAGCACAAGAGTGCTACTCTCATTCTAGGAAGACCCTTCCTAGCAACTGGACGATCCCTCATTGACATCCAACAGGGGAAAATAACCCTGAGAGTCAATGATGATGAGTTCAAGCTGAACGCTGTCAAAGCCATGTAGCATCCAAACACATCAAAAGACTGCATGAAAGTTGATCTTATTGACTCTTTGGTAGAAGAGATCAACATGGCTGAGAGTCTTGAATCAGAGTTGGAAAACATCTTTAAAGATGTTCAGCCTGATTTAGAGGACTCAGAGGACATGAAAGAGCCTCTGAAATTTCTTCTGGAAGAAGAGAAACCTCCTAAATCCGAGCTCAAGCCATTACCACCATCCTTGAAATATGCGTTTCTAGGAGAAGGTGACACTTTTCCAATGATCATAAGCTCTGCTTTAAATTCACAGGAAGAGGAGGCACTTATTCAGGTGCTAAGGACACACAAGACAGCTCTTGGGTGGTCCATAGGTGACCTTAAGGGCATAAGCCCAGCTAGATGCATGCACAAAATCTTATTGGAGGATAATGCTAAACCAGTGGTTCAACCACAAAGGCGGCTAAATCCAGCCATGAAAGAAGTGGTGCAGAAAGAGGTCACCAAGCTACTAGAGGCTGGGATTATTTATCCTATTTTTGATAGCCCATGGGTGAGCCCTGTCCAAGTCGTCCCAAAAAAGGGAGGCATGACAGTGATTCATAATGAAAAAAATGAACTGGTTCCTACAAGAACAGTTACAGGGTGGCGCATGTGTATTGACTATAGAAGGCTCAATACAGCCACCAGAAATGATCATTTTCCTTTACCATTCATAGACCAGATGCTAGAAAGACTAGCAGGTCATGATTATTATTGCTTTTTGGATGGCTACTCAGGCTATAACCAGATTGCAGTAGATCCCCAGGATCAAGAGAAAACAGCATTCACATGTCCATCCGGAGTGTTTGCTTATAGAAGGATGCCATTTGGGCTATGTAACGCGTCTGCAACCTTCCAGAGATGCATGCTCTCTATTTTCTCTGATATGGTGGAAAAATTTCTGGAAGTCTTCATGGATGACTTCTCAGTATATGGAGACTCATTCAGCTCCTGTCTTGATCACCTGAAACTTGTTCTGAAAAGATGCCAAGAAACCAACCTAGTTTTAAACTGGGAAAAGTGTCACTTCATGGTGACTGAAAGAATTGTCCTTGGGCATAAAATCTCAAACAAGGGAATAGAGGTAGATCAAGCAAAAATAGAGGTAATTGAAAAATTACCACCACCTGCCAATGTTAAGGCAATCAGAAGCTTTCTGGGGCATGCAGGATTCTATAGGAGGTTTATAAAGGATTTTTCAAAAATTGCAAAACCTCTAAGCAATCTGCTAGCTGCTGACACGCCATTTGTGTTTGACACAGAGTGCCTGCAGGCATTTGAAACGCTGAAAGCTAAGCTGGTCACAGCACCAGTCATTTCTGCACCAGACTGGACATTACCATTTGAGCTAATGTGTGATGCCAGTGATCATGTCATTGGTGCAGTATTGGGACAGAGGCATGACAAGCTTCTGCATGTCATTTATTATGCCAGTCGCATTCTAAATGATGCCCAGAAAAATTACACAACCACAGAAAAAGAATTACTTGCAGTGGTTTACGCCATTGACAAGTTCAGATCATACTTAGTAGGATCAAAAGTGATTGTGTATACTGACCATGCTGCTCTTAAATATCTACTCACAAAGCAGGATTCAAAACCCAGGCTCATCAGATGGGTATTGCTTCTGCAAGAGTTTGATATAGAAATAAGAGACAGAAAAGGGACAGAGAACCAAGTGGCTGATCATCTGTCCCGGATAGAGCCAATGGAAGGGACGTCCCCCCCCCCCCCTTTCTTGAGATCTCTGAGACGTTTCCTGATGAGCATTTATTTGCCATCCAGGAAGCACCATGGTTTGCCGATATTGCAAACTATAAAGCTGCAAGGTTCATACCCAAGGAGTACAACAGGATACAAAAGAAGAAATTAATTACTGATGCAAAGTATTACTTGTGGGATGAACCTTATCTCTTTAAGAGATGTGCAGACGGAATAATCCGTAGGTGCGTGCCTAGAGAAGAAGCACAGAGGATCCTGTGGCATTGCCATGGATCTCAATATGGAGGCTATTTTGGAGGTGAGCGAACAGCCACCAAGGTCCTCCAATGTGGCTTCTATTGGCCCACACTCTATAAAGATTCCCGAGAATTTGTACGTAACTGTGACAGTTGCCAAAGAGCTGGCAATCTGCCTCATGGTTACGCCATGCCTCAACAAGGAATCTTGGAGATTGAGTTGTTTGACGTATGGGGAATTGACTTCATGGGACCTTTCCCACCATCATACTCAAACACTTATATTCTGGTGGCAGTTGATTATGTATCAAAATGGGTTGAGGCCATTGCCACACCCACCAATGATACTAAGACAGTGCTGAAATTCCTCCAGAAATATATCTTTAGCAGATTTGGTGTCCCTAGAGTACTAATCAGTGATGGGGGCACTCACTTCTGCAATAAACAGCTTTACTCTGCCATGGTTCGGTATGGAATTCGCCACAAGGTGGCTACTCCATATCATCCACAAACCAATGGGCAAGCTGAAGTCTCTAATAGAGAATTAAAGAGAATCCTGGAACGGACAGTAAATACCCGTAGAAAGGATTGGGCACGGAACTTGGATGATGCTCTGTGGGCTTACAGGACAGCATTCAAGACCCCTATAGGGACCTCTCCATACCAACTCGTGTATGGTAAGGCATGTCACCTGCCCGTGGAACTGGAACATAAGGCCTACTGGGCAACCAGATTCCTAAACTTTGATGCCAAACTAGCAGGAGAAAAACGATTGCTCCAGCTAAATGAGCTAGAGGAATTCAAATTCACAGCTTTCGAAAATGCCAAGCTTTATAAAGAAAAATAAAAAAAGTGGCATGATAGAAAGCTGTCATCTAGAATCTTTGAACCAGGACAGAAGGTTCTGTTGTTTAACTCTAGACTCAGGCTATTCCCCGGAAAACTGAAATCTCGGTGGAGGGGACCATACGTGATTACAAGTGTATCACCATATGGTTATGTGGAGCTTCAAGATATTGATTCTGATAAGAAGTTCATTGTCAATGGACAGAGAATCAAGCATTATCTTGAAGGCAACATTGAGCAAGAATGCTCAAGGCTGAAGCTAGATTAAAAGCTCAGCAAGGTCTAGCTAAAGACAATAAAGAAGCGCTTACTGGGAGGCAACCCAGCCATGGGGCAACAATCCTCTAAGCATTTTGCCCTATTTTTTTTATTTTTATTTTTATTTGTGTATATAAAGTTCACTGACACTAAGGTGAGGAATCATTTACAGAAGACCTCGGCACACAAAACAGAGAAAAAGAGCTCACTGGCAAGAAAACGCCAGTAAAAGTGCATTTTAGGCGTTCAACGCCCAAAATGGGCATCCATAGGGCGCTGAACGCCAGTAATGGTAGCAATCTGGGCGTTCAACGCCAGAAATGGGCACCCACTGGGCGTTGAACGCCAGTAATGGCAGCAGCTGGGCGTTGAACGCCCAGGAGAGCAGCATTTGGGCGCTGAACACCCAAAACAGGCAGTGTTTGGGCGTTCAAACGCCAAGAAGGCAGGGAGGAGCAAAACTCATTTTTTCCACACGTTTTTCCATTCTAATTTCAAATTTTATGGTTCAATGCATGATTTTACATAAACATGTCAAGAACCCTGATTTCTAAATTCCATAATTTCTAAAAACCCTACCACTAAAAATATCAAATGTATTTTAATCCATAAGCACCAGGCATCTTTGCAAATTCAATCCAACTCTTTTCAAAAAATTTTTAAAAAAAAAATCTATCTTTTTCAACTCATCAATATCTTTTTCAAAACCTCCACTTTATCTTTTTCAAAAATTAAATCTATCTTTCTCAAAAATCTTTCATATCCTCTCAATTTTAAACTATATCTTCTCTTATCATATCTTCTATCTTATCTTTTCCAAATAAATTTTTTTATCATATCTTTATCTTTTTTTTCGAAAACCCACCCTCCCCCCTTATAAATTTGAGTTCGGCCTCCCTCCTCTCCCATCAAGAATAGCAGCTAGCTCTCCTTCTCTCCCTCTCCTTTCTTTTCTTTTGCTTGAGGACAAGCAAACCTCTAAGTTTGGTGTGTTTATCTGCAATCACTAAGATTATGGCTCCTAAAGGAAAACAACCCACTCCAAGAGGCAAGAAAGAGAGCATTCCAAAACCACTTTGGAATCAAGGGAAGTTTTTATCTAAAGAACATTCAGACCATTATCTTAAAATAATGGGTCTGAGATCAGTGATCCCGGAAGTTAGATTCGATCTGAAAGAAGATGAATATCCGGAGATCCAGGAGCAAATTCGAATCAGGAACTGGGAAGTCCTAGCTAATCCTGAAACGAAAGTGGGAAGGAACATGGTCCAGGAGTTCTATGCTAATATGTGGCAAACTGACAAGCAGAAACTATCTGAAACTGCCTTCTATGACTATCGGACCGTGGTCAGAGGAAAGATTGTTCATACCCATCCTGACAGGATCAGGGAGATCTTAAAGCTACCTCAGCTAAAGGATGATCCAGACTCCTTCAACAGGAGGATGATGAGAGCAGACATGGGCCTGGATAAGATTCTAGAGGACATATGTATCCCTGGAGCCAGGTGGACCACCAACACAAAGGGTGTCCCAAATCAACTCAAGAGAGAGGATCTCAAACCAGTCGCCAGAGGATGGCTAGACTTCATTGGGCATTCTCTGTTGCCTACTAGCAACCATTCTGAAGTCACAGTTAAAAGAGCAGTGATGATCCATTGCATCATGATGGGAAAGGAAGTGGAGGTTCATCAGCTGATTTCAGCTGGACTCTACAAAATTGCTAACAAAAATTCTAAAGAGGCCAGGTTGGCTTATCCAAGCGTGATTTCTCTGCTCTGCAAGGACGCTGGAGTAAGGATGGGAATAACTGAGTATATCTCAATTAAGAAGCCAATCACCAAAGCATCAATGGAAAAACAACAAGCACAGGATGATCCCATCAAGAAGAGAGCACAGGAATTCCTCCCAGAGATCCCTCAATCTGAATACTGGGAGTATCTTGAGATGTCTGGTACCAAGATACGGGAAGCTATGGAGCAAATAATAAAAGAACAGAAGGAACACAGTCAAATGCTGACCTATATGTTTAAAGAACAAGAGGAGCAAGGGCGTGACTTAAGGGAATTGAAGCACCAAAAGTCTTCTCTTGCAGGACCAAGCACCCCAAGGATCAGAGGAACCCCCGTTCTCCCAGAATAAAGGTTGTTAATTTCCAATTTCTGCCTTAACTCTGTGACAGTGTCCTTATAGAAGTTTACCTTAGGAGTCATATAGTAGTAATTAGTATCTATTTTGATTTTATCTCCAATTAAGCTATAGTTTACTTTTCTCATCATCAGCAAACATGAATAAAGTAGTAGATCTTTTGAATAAGAGGCAATAAAATTTTGAGTTTTAATAAGAGAAATTCTAATTAGTTAAATGTGGTGGCAATGCTTTTTGTCTTCTGAATGAATGCTCAAACAGTGCATATGTCTTTTGAATTTGTTGTTTAAGACTGTTAAATATGTTGGCTCTTGAAAGAATGATGAACATGAGACATGTTATTGATAATCTGAAAAATCATAAAAAATGATTCTTGAAGCAAGAAAAAGCAGCAAAGAACAAAGCTTGCAGGAAAAAAAAAGCAAGCAGAAAAAGCCAATAACCCTTAAAACCAAAAGGCAAGGGCAAATAAAAAGGATCCCAAGGCTTTGAGCATCAGTGGATAGGAGGGCCTAAAGGACTAAAATCCTGGTCTAAGCGGCTAAACCAAGCTGTCGCTAACCATGTGCTTGTGGCGTGAAGGTGTCAAGTGAAAACTTGAGACTGAGCGGTTAAAGTCAAGGTCCAAGGCAAAAAGAAGAGTGTGCTTAAGAACCCTGGACATCTCTAATTGGGGACTTTAGCAAAGCTGAGTCGCAATCTAAAAGGTTCACCCAATTATGTGTCTGTGGCATTTATGTATCCGGTGGTAATACTGAAAAACAAAGTGCTTAGGGCCACGGCCAAGACTCATAAAGAAGCTGTGTTCAAGAATCATCACACTGAAATAGGAGAATCAATAACACTATCTGAATTCTAAGTTCCTATAGATGCCAATCACTCTGAGCTTCAATGGATAAAGTGAGATGCCAAAACTGTTCAGAAGCAAAAAGCTACTAGTCCCGCTCATCTAATTAGAATCTGAGCTTCACTCAAAAACTCTGAGATATTATTGCTTCTCAACCTATTAGTCTTCTATTTTATTTGTCTAGTTGCTTGAGGACAAGCAACAGTTTAAGTTTGGTGTTGTGATGAGTGGATATTTTATACGCTTTTTGGGGTTAATTTCATATAGTTTTGAGTATGTTCTAGTTAGTTTCTAGTCTATTTTCATTAGTTTTTAGGAAAAATTCATATTTCGGGACTTTACTATGAGTTGTGTGTTTTTCTGTAATTTCAGGTATTTTTCTGGCTGAAATTGAAGGAGCTGAGCAAAAATCTGATTCAGGCTGAAAAAGGACTGCTGATGCTGTTGGATTCTGACCTCCCTGCACTCAAAGTGGATTTTCTGGAGCTACAGAACTCAAAATGGCATGCTTCCAATCGAGTTGGAAAGTAGACATACAGAGATTTCCAGAAATATATAATAGTCCATACTTTACATAAGGATAGATGGCGTAAACTGGCATTCAACGCCAGTTCTCTGCCCAATTTTGGCGTCCAGCGCCAGAAAAGGATCAAAAGCTGGAGTTGAACGCCCAAACTGGCACATAAACTGGCGTTCAACTCCACAAATGGCCTCTGCACGTGAATTGCTTAAATCTCAGCCCCAGCATACATCAAGTGGGCCCCAGAAGTGGATCTCTGCATCATCCATCATAGTTTACTCATTTTTTGTAAACCTAGGCTACTAGTTTAGTATTTAAACAACTTTTAGAGACTTATTTTGCATCTCATGACATTTTAGATCTGAACTTTGTACTCTTTGACGGCATGAGTCTCTAAACTCCATTGTTGGGGGTGAGGAGCTCTGCTGTGTCTCGATGAATTAATGCAAGTATTTCTGTTTTCCACTCAAACACGCTTGTTCCTATCTAAGATGTTCATTCGCGCTTAACTGTGATGAAGGTAATGATCTGTGACAATCATCACCTTCCTCAAACCATGAACGTGTGCCTGACAACCACCTCCGTTCTACATCCGATTGAATGAATATCTCTTAGATTCCTTAATCAGAATCTTCGTGGTATAAGCTAGAACTGATGGCGGCATTCATGAGAATCTGGAAAGTCTAAACCTTGTCTGTGGTATTCCGAGTAGGATTCTGGGATTGGATGGTTGTGACGAACTTCAAACTCATGAGTGCTGGGCGTAGTGACAGACGCAAAAGGATAGCAGATCCTATTCCGGTATGACTGAGAACCTGCAGATGATTAGCCATGCTGTGACAGAGCATGTGAGCATATTCTTCACTGAGAGGATGGGATGTAGCCATTGACGACGGTGAACCCCTACATACAGCTTGCCATAGGAGGACGTGCGTGCGTGAACAAGAAGACAGAGGAACGCAGAGATTCAGAAGACAAAGCATCTCCAAAACTCCAACATATTCTCCATTACTGCATAACAAGTAACCTTTAATCCATGCTCTCTTGTTTATTCGCAACTCAACTGATAAACATAATTGACTTCCTGACTAAGATTTACAAGATAACAATAGATTGCTTCAAACCAACAATCTCCGTGGGATTCGACCCTTACTCATGTGAGGTATTACTTGGACGACCCAGTGCACTTGCTGGTCAGTGGTACGAGTTGTGAAAAGTGTGATTCACAATTTGTGCACCAGTGATGAATCTCTCCATCTCCCAAGGTTCGAAGGTGAAAGAAACTGCTTTTCCTTTCCTCTTTCTAGAGGATTTTCCGACTTTGGGTGCCATAAGTGTGAATGAAAAGCAAAAAGCAAGGCTTTTCCAACACCAAACTTAAAAGCTTTGCTCGTCCTCGAGCAAAAAAAGAAAAGAGTAGAAGAAGAGAATTGGTAGAGAAATGGGGAGAGGAGGATTCGGCCAAGTGGGGATTTTAGTGTATGAAGTGTGTGGGTGTGTGTGCGTGTGTGTGTGTGTGTGTGTGTGTGTGTGTGTGTGTGTGTGTGTGTGTGTGAAGGGTAGGAAGAAGGGGTATTTATAGGGGTGGAAATTTTTTAATTTAAAGTGGGTGGGAGTTATGATGGTTTTGGGAAGAGATATGGATGTGATTGGTTTAGGGTTTATGGGGAAGAGTGAAAGTAAGAGAGAGAAGAAGGTGGGGTAGTGGAGATTCTGTAGGATCCACTAATCCTGAGGGGCTAGGAAATTCGAGTTCCTTGCCCCCTTGTGGGAGTTGAATGCCCAGCTCCTGCTCCTGGCTGGCGTTCAACGCCAGCTATATGCTCCTTTTAGGGCGTTGAACGCCGATAGGGGGCCTCCTTCCTGGCGTTCAACGCCAGGTCTCTGCCTCCTTTGAGGCGTTGAACGCCCAGCCTCTGCTCCCTGGCTGGCATTCAACGCCAGCTACAAGCTCCCTGACTGGCGTTCAACGCCAGCAATGCTGCTCTTCATGGGCGTTGAATGCCCACTGTGGCCCCCTTGTCTGGCATTCAACGCCAGCAAGGTACCTGCTCCAAGGTGTTCTGTTTCCACCTCTGACTGTTTCTATTTCTGTTCTAACTACTGCATATGATCACAAACTTAAACAAATATAAAATTAAACTGATATAACTGAAATAAACTTAATGAAAAAAATATAAATAACTTTAATTATGGTTGGGTTGCCTCCCAACAAGTGCTTCTTTAACGTCACTAGCTTGACGGTTAACTCCTTACGGAGATGGATAGGGGCTCAGAATTTTGCCCCTTACAGTGAACTTCTTGCCTGTGCTCTCATGGATGAGCTCCACATGCTCTAGAGATAGAATCATGTTCATTGTGTGTGGGATGACTGGGTTGTCAGTGAAGACAACTCTCATGCCAGGTGAGAGGCCTTCAGTGGGGATTTTCTTATCCCTCCAGCCCTTGGTCACTTTCTACCTGCCATTCCTCTCAGAGCTTGATGATGGTTGCCCCATACCAAACTTAGAATTGGTGTCTGGGGGCTCTGTTAGGATTTGTACTGAGAGTAGTGGTTGAAGCACTTCATTTTTGTTAATGGTGCTTCCTTCAACTGAGGTAGAATGAAGCTTATGAACCTTGAACACAAGATAGTCCTCATCTAATTGCAGGACTAGTTCTCCTCTGTCTACATCAATCACAGCCTTGGCTGTAGCTAGGAAATGTCTTTCAAAGATGATAGATTCATCCTCTTCCTCCCCATTATCTAGGATTATGAAATCAGTAGGGATGTAAAGGTTCTCCACCTTTACTATGACATCCTCTACCAGACCATAAGCCTTTTTCATGACTTGTCTGTCATCTCTAGTGAGATTTTTGCAGCATGTACCTCAAAAATTCTCAGTCTCTCCATTACAGAGAGGTGCATGAGGTTTATGCTTGAACCTAGGTCACACAGAGCCTTATCAAAGGTCATGGTACATATGGATATGGTGTAAGGAATCAAGAAGCGTCCGAGATCCGGCTTCTTCTGAGGTAACTTCTGCTGAACCAAGGCATTGAGTTCCTTGGTTAGCACTGGAAGTTCTTCCTCCAAAGTCCCTATTCCAAATAACTTGGCATTCACCTTTATCAGAATTCTTAGGTACCGAGCAACTTGCTCTTCCCTAATTTCCTCTTCCTCATCAGAGAAAGAGTATTCTTCAGATTCTATGATCCTTAACCAAACATTCAAGGGAACTTCAATGGGCTCCTCATGAACCTTGGGTTCTATCAGTTCTTCAATAAGGGAGTTCTCAGAGGGCTTAGGGTTGCCCACTACCCCTATTGTGGCATTCAACGCCAGGACTTGTGTCTCTTTGGGCATTGAACGCCCAGCTTGTATCCCTTTACTAGCGTTCAACGCCAGTTGTTGTGCCTCTTTGGGCGTTGAACGCCTAGTAAAGACCACCTTACTGGCGTTTAATGCTAGTGATGATACCTCTTGGGGAATCGAACACTCAGTAAGGACTTCCTTACTGGCGTTCAACGCCAAAGAATTCCCTTCAGATTCGGCCTCAGCTTCTACAGTGATGGCCTTGCACTCTTCTCTTGGGTTTACTTCAGTGTTACTGGTAAGATTGTTAGGAGGAGTCTCAGGGATTCTCTTGCTCAGCTGACCAACTTGTACCTCCAGATTTCTGATGGAGGACCTAGTTTCTATTATGAAACTGTGAGTGGTCTTAGAGAGTTCAGAGACTATGGTTGCTAAGTCAGAAAGGCTCTACTTAAAAGTCTTCATTTGTTGCTGAGAAGATAGAAATGGTGGTCTGTTGTTGAATCTATTCTGGGTTCTTCCACCTTGATTATTGTTGAAGCCTTGATGAGGCTTCTGTTGATCCTTCCATGAGAAGTTAGGATGATTCCTCCATGAGGAGTTGTAGGTGTTTCTATAGGGTTCTCCCATGTAATTCACCTCTTCCATCATGGGTTAATCTGAATTATAGGCATCTCCATCATAAGAGGTGTCTTGAGTGCTACTAGCTGCAGCTTCCACTCCAATCAAATGCCGAGAGATCATATTGACTTGTTGAGTCAAGATCTTGTTCTGAGCCAATATGGCATTCAAAGTGTCAACTTCCAGGACTCCTTTCTTCTGAGCTACCCCATTGTTCACAGGGTTTCTCTCAAAAGTGTACATGAATTGGTTGTTTGCAACCATTTCAATGAGTTCCTGTGCCTCTGTAGGCGTTTTCTTCAAGTGGAATGATCCACCAGCAGAATGGTCCAGTGACATCTTGGACATCTCAGATAGACCATCATAGAAGATGCATAGGATAGTCTATTCTGAGAACATGTCAGGAGGACATCTCCTGATCAATTGCTTGTATTTTTCCTAAGCTTCATAGAGGGATTCACTCTCTTTTTGTCTGAAAGTTTGAACTTCCACCCTGAACTTGCTCATCTTTTGAGGTGAAAAAAACTTGGCCAAGAAAGCATTGACCAATTTTTTCCAAGAGTCTAGGCTTTTCTTAGATTGAGAATCCAACCATATCCTAGCTCTGTCTCTGACAGCAAAGGGAAAAAGTATCAGTCTGTAGACCTCAGAATCTACTCCATTGGTCTTAACAGTATCACAGATTTATAAGAATTCAGATAAAAATTGATGTGGATCTTCTAGTTGAAGTCCATGAAAATTGCAATTCTATTGCATTAGAGAGACTAACTGAGGCTTAAACTCAAAGTTATTTGCTCTAATAGCAGGTATGGAGATACTTCTTCCATAGAAGTCAGAAGTTGGTGCAGTGAAGTCACCAAGAACCTTCCTTGCATCTCCTCCATTATTCTATTCGGTTGCCATATCTGTACTTTCAGTTTCTTGTTCGAAAAGTTCTGTGAGATCTCTTCCGGAGTGTTGTGGTTTAACTTGTTGTAAACGCTTCCTCAGGGTCCTCTCAGGTTCAGGATCACGATCAAAGAGAGATTCTTTATCTCTGTTCATGCTCATAAACAAGAAGAAAGAATGCAAGAAGAGGGAAAGAAAAAGATTCTCTATGTCAGAGTATAGAGGTCCTTTGTTAGAGAGATATAGATCAAGAAGAAAAGAAAAGAAGATGTCCTTTAATAAGGATAGTTTTCAAAAATTAATGGAGAAAAAAGGGAAGATATTTTCGAAAAAGAAGAGAGAGAAAATAGTTAAGAGGTTTTGAAAAAGAAGAAAGAGAATGGAGAATAAAAAGAGAATAAGACAAAACATGTAACTAATTAAGAAAGATTTGAAAATAAGATAAGATAGGAGATTTGAAAAAGATTTGATTTTAAAAATTTTGAAATTGAAACAAGATAAGATAAAGATTTCAAAAAAGTTGAAAAGATAAGATATGGTGAAGATTTGAAAAAGATTTGAATTTGAAAATTAAATTAAGATAAGACAAGATAATTATTTGAAATTTAAAGAAAGATAAACTAAAGACAAGATAAAAATTTGAAAAAGTTTTGAATTTTAAAATTTAAAAGAAAGATAAGATAGGAAAGAATCAAATTAAAAGAAAAGATTTGAAAAGATTTAAAAAAAAAAAGATAAGATTTGAAATTTGACTTTACTAACAAGAAAATACCAAACTTTAAAATTTTTAAACCAAAATAAGAAAAGAAGGTAAGAATTTCAAAAATTTGAATAAAAATAGAAAAGATATTTTTTTATTTTTTGAATTAATGAAGAAAGAGAAAAACAACCAAAAGACACTAAACTAAAAATTTTTAGATCAAAAGACACTAATTTTTGAAAATTAAGAAAACAAACACCAAAAGACACCAAACTTAAAAATTTTAAGATCAAAATAAGAAAAGAAACAAGAACAACTTGAATACCAAGAAAGAACACTCAGACTAATTCGAAAATTCAAAGAAAACAAAGCACACACAAAAGACACCAAACTTAAGGACTGACACTAGACTCAAATAAAAGACACACTTTTTGAAAATTTTTGGAAAAGGACACCAAGAAAGTTTGAAACTTTAACAAGAACAAGAACAAAAGACTCAAACAAAAGATAAAGATTAATAAAGAAAAGAAAAAGTTTTGAAAAATTTTTGAAAAGAAAACAAAAGACTCAAACAAAATAGTAAAACGTACCTAATCTAAGCAACAAGATAATCCGATAGTTTGTCAAATCCGAACAATCCCCGGCAACGGGGCCAAAAACTTAGTGCACGAAACTGACTCCGCACGTTTCGCATAGATAGACTGACAAGTATACCAGGTCATCCAAGTAATACCTTAGGTGAGTGAGGGTCGATCCCACAAGGATTGTTGGTTTGAGCAAGCAATGGATATCTTGCAGATCTTAGTCAGGTGAATAGAAAATATAGTTGTCACGAGAAAATGCATAAAACAGATAAATAAATAAAATGTTACTAGATAAGTGTGAAGTCAATGGTATGAGAACGGTTGAGGCTTCGGAGATGCTTCTTCCTTCTAGATCAACTTTTCTCACCATCTACTCCAACTTCTGATTGATTCTTTCCATGGCAGGCTATATATGATTAACGCCGGATCAGCGGTCATTAATCTCCTCTGCTTCAGATCAAACGCCGGGTTAGCGGTCATCCAATCTGAACGGGGGTAAAGCTCTAGCAGTCCATTCCCTTGGTGACCCTACTCAAAATGCCACAGATAAGGTCGGATCTTCCGGATCAAAGAATGCTGCTTCCTTGGTTCTAGCCTATACCACAAAGATCCTAATCGCCCCGCACCTCGGCTGAACTGATGTCTCGAGAAGTCCCCAAAGAAGTCGTGGATTAGCCATCTAAGAGATGTATAATCAAGCTTGTGGTTCAATACTATCCCATCAAGGACTCGCAAGAACCCATGTAGAACGAGGATGATTGTCACGGGTCATCCGATTCATAAGGCTGAAGAACGAAGATACATCTTAGAATAGAATCAAGCATAGATTAAAGTAGAATAGTGATATTATTAATTCATAAGAATCAGCAGAGCTCCTAACATTAACCTTAGGAGGTTAGTGACTCATATTTTACAAAAAATAATAATAAAAGTTTCGAATGGGCAAAGATCTCTTACAAGGGTGATCTTTGTTCTATATATACTAGTCTAATAACTAAGAATTACAGAAATATGACAGACTAGACTTAGAGGTGCGAAAATCTACTTTCTGGACCCACTTGGTGAGTGTTTGGGATGAGTTTGGAGTGTCTCCACGATCTAGTACTCCTTAGGGGTGTTGAACGCTGGCTTGGGACTCCCTTTTGGGCATTGGATGCCAGCTACCCCATCTTGGGCGTTGGACGCCAGGAATGGGGCTGGTGGCTGGCATTGAATGCCAGTTTTGGGACTTCATTTCCAAAGCAAAGTATGGACTATTATATATTTCTGGAAATCCCTAAATGTTAGATTTCCATATCCGTTGAGAGCGCGCCATTTGGACTTCTGTAGTTCCAGAAATGCTCATTCGAGTGCATGAAGGTCAGATCCTGACAGCATCTGCAGTCCTTTCTCTGTCTCTGAGTTAGACTTTGCCAAAACTCCTCAATTTCAACCAGAAAGTACCTGAAATCATCATAAAACACAAAAACTCAAAGTAGAATCTAAAATGTGAATTTTGCACTAAAACCTATGAAAACACAATAAAACTTAAACAAAACATAATGAAAACTATATGAAAATGATGTCAAAAAGCGTATAAAATATCCGCTCATCAAATACTAATTATACTAAACATAAATTATGCAAGTTATACTACAATTATACTTAATTATTTATTCTTAAACTAGAGAATCAAATTATTATATCATTAATTAATAATTTATTCTCTAATTTTAAAAGCATTATAGTTAAATAAATATACTCTAATTAAGGAAATTAATATATTAAACATAAATTTTAAATTAAATTTTGAGAATAGAATAATATTTTAAAATTTATTGAAGGCATGAAAATTTCGTGATTATTTTATTTTAGTTAGTTATATTGATATTTTGTTTCCTAATGTATTGGATATAATTTTATTTTAATATTCTTTATCATAGCATTAATCAATAATTTTTTTTTAATCTTAAAAAATATTATACTTACAGAATGAACGTAAATTTTAAATTAATTAATAGTAACAATCTATATGATTATATTATTAGGAAAAAGATAATATTCTTATTTATTACTAATTATACATTTTCTAAATTGTTAGTTAAAATATTTTCACCGAAAGCATCTCTATAGAAAAGTTAACAACTTGTGCGTACGCGACGCGTGCGTGCGTGCGTACGCATGCGTATGCGTGTGCGTATGCGCGCGTGTGTGAAAAATAAAAAAATACTAACGGGTTTCTTTTTATGATTGTGAGTATGCGTGTGCGTGTGCGTGTGCGCGTGTGTGAAAAATAAAAAAATACTAACGGATTTCTTTTTATGATTATCTTAAAGCAATTTTGCGACTTTAGCTAATTAGCAACCTTATCCTATCACGTGGTGTTGAACAAAAGATTCAATATCTGATTGTGTCAAAATTGTTAAGTGCGATTGACTTAAGGTGTCACCAAATTTCAAATATGCACTAGCTATATAAGTACTACCTTCAATTTTAATTGTCTGTTTTTTTTTTTCTTTTCTATTTTGGTTACTTCTATCAATCTAACTGCTTCTCCCCAGCCTACTCTGTATGCAACAGAGATGAGTCTATTCCAATGTTGTTGCTTTTTTCTAGAGAAAATGTGAAAAAAAAATTCCTCTCAAAGTGGAGCCATCGAAGAAAATAAGGAGAATAAGAGACTTCGTGAGAGATTGAGAACAATAACTTCAACATGTTAAAATTCTTCAAAATACGAGTAAATGGTCAAATTAGTCTCTGAAAAATTACTCGTTCTCCAAATTGATCTCTAAAAGATTTTTTAATCACATTCGTCCTTTAAAGATTTAAAATTAGTCATGTTAGTCATTCTGTCACTTTGTTTATTGATGGTGTCAAAACTTGCTAATGTGACCCGTTAAGTGACATCCAACACACACCTAGAAGTTTTAATTGACTATTAGCATGATTAGTTTATGAAATTAGATAAAATCAACTCCAAATTGAGAAATTTCAATGCCTCAAGTTCTCTCCACAATTAGGTTTTGATTTGATCTAATTTCATAATCAATTAAGACTCCTAGGTATGTGTTGAGGTGTCATTTAATGTGTCACATTAGCAAATTTTGACACTAACAATAAACAAAATGACGAAAAAACTAACATGACTAATTTAAAATTTTTAAAAGACAAATTTAATTAAAAAAAATTTCGAAAACTAATTCAATATCTAATAATCTTTCATAAATTAATTTGACCATTTACTCCTCAAAATATCTTAAACAATATTTTTATTCTATTTAAACGCTAAAAATAAAACAACATTTTATCAGTCCAACATGACCTTGGTCACGAACGGATCCATTTAATATGGTGTGGGGACAAGTACCCACTAACATTACTAAAAAATGTTAGAAAGTAGACATCTATATATATGTGTGCCCCTGTTATAAAACAATATTTGTCTCTATATTGAAATAAAAATTATGCTAAATTTTTGTGTCAAAAATTTATTTTATTAAATTTAATGTCACATAATAATAAAAATATTTTCATTAAATTTTATCTAAAAATACAATATATATAAAATCAAGTTAACAAAAATAGAATATTGCAATACTATTCAATTAAAAAATTTATTTAGTTGAAGTAATATTCTTGTATTTTTTTTACTCAAAATTAATATTTGTTAGTAAATTAAAAAATTTTGTACTACATTTATATTTTGATAATTAATTCTCAAACATAAATTTAATTTAAAGTCATTTAAAATTAGTTGAGAAAAGACACATTAATTCTAAAATATTTATTTTTATAATATATTATTATTTATTTTACATTAAATACAAAAATAAATATTTGATTTCAAAAATAAAAGCGTATTTTTTAACAAAAAATAGTTATAATTAAAAAAGATATCTAGTTGAAAGTTTTAATTTGATCTAGGAATTTAATTACAAATTTTAAACTATAAGAGTCTAATTAAAATTTTGATAAAATTATAAACACTAGTTAATAAAGTAATTAAACCTAAAGTATATAATTAGAATATGAAGGATTTAACGATTTTTTTTAAAGTACTCTTTATCATATATAATTTATAAAAAGCATGTTTCCCTATTTTAAAATTCGAATAAAAAATCTTAGTTAGAAGATAATTTTTTTACCATCTTGATCAATTTTATATTTACTATTATTATATTATTTAAGTTATAAAAAAGTAGTCACATTTACTGTATCAATATTGATAATAAATAAATATAAAGTTATTTAATATGTAATATTTTGTATTATTTAATTCAATACATTTTGATATGTTTATTAAAAAATTTTATTATTTTTATGTATTATATATTTGTTCCTAGGACTTAATATTTTTGGATTTATTATTGGTCTTCGTCCAACTACATATATCATTATTCCGTCACCAAAAAATACCTCAGACACGATCGTGAGTGAATATTATTAAGATCAGAGACAAAATTAAGAGACAAAATTATTAGGATAATTACAAATTAAAAGACAAATTTAAAGCTTCTCTATGAATTTAAAAATCACCTTAAAATTTAACTCTCTAACATACTTTAGACCATTCAATCATCGATATTTTATACTGACTCATGTTTTTTGAAATTCTTATTAGTTATATATAGTGATGATGGAGTGCTTTTCTAAGTGCTGATTGCTTGCCTGCTGTTTGCTAAGCCTAATTAATTATAATCAATGTTAAGATATATAGTTGATGATCATAACCAAATTGACAAGTGTGTGAGTTTTTTTTTTTTCTTTTTGTTAAAAAGAAAAAAATAGTCGCAAACTCGTAATCATTTCATCAAGTTGGTAAATCTCTCCAATGATGATGGTCAACAGTTGTTATCAAACAAGCAAAGTTAGCGAACTCACTTTCTGCAGGTTGAACTTTTTTACTTTATTTATTAACAAATATCATAAGAAAACAATTTCCTATCTCTGGTTAAGTTGAAAATGTCTCATAATTAATTAGAATGGTGTTGGTGAGTTAGGTGAATCGGATTGGATATAATCAAGTAATAAAATATATTTATAAACCACCATCAATTGTGCAAACAAAAATTACACTCTTAAAGAATTATAAAGAGAAGTTTAAATAATCGTCTAAGGAAGAGAGGGTTAGAGAAAAACATTATATATGATATAATATAATATAAGTTGGAGTATTGTTAATTTTTTTTTTTTTCAAAACTAAGTAAGACTATGTCATTTACTCATTTTAACTATAACTTATTAGCGGAATATTGTTAACTTGTGCATACAAATATGTGCACTTCCATTCATCATTAACTAAGATTGGCGCGCGCGCGGTGTTAATAAATGTTAATATCCTAGGTTGAAGATGTAAGTAATATATAAAACCTGTGAATTTAAAATTATTTTCCGACAAAAGAAATATCTATAGGAAAAAAAAAACATATACAAATACATCGACGTTAATGAGTAATGCTAAGGAGACAAAAAAAAATAGCGAAAATTTATCTTATTTAGCATTCATCATTAATTATTGCAATAATTAATAAATGTTAAATAAAGTAAATTATGACTATTTTTGACTGATTTTTTTTTATTACCAAACATTTCGGTTGTTATATAAAAGCCTCTAATAACTAGTCAAAGACAGAACCCATTATATTATTATTACATGCAAGTGGCTCTTGATTACAATTGGATGTAGAGAAATCATCGTACGTCAAAAATTCATTCCTGTTTCTTGTCAGGATCGTTAGATTTTGCTTGTATAGTTGTATGTATTTAAAATTTCAGGGTACTGAAATCAAGCAAAGTTTAATCTATCTGATTTTACCCACGTACTATATATACATGAAAAAATTAAGGAAAATAAAGGAGTAGATCTATGAAGATTCTTAAAATAATAAGACAGTACACTATATTATATTCCTACTCAGATGCCTAACTGTCCATTGAATACCAAAGTAGCCGCCTCATTTAAAAAGTCAAATAAGATTAATTAGTACCTCATTCAGCAAACTTTTTTTTTTTTTTTTTTTTTTTTACCGTGAAAAACTTGATTCTGGAGACTGGAGAGTGGTCTATATACACAAAAAAATGTCATTATATATATATAATTTTTAACTAAATAATCAATTATTAAAATAATTAAATATGTAATAAATAAATAATAAAACTTATTTACAGTAACATAATAATTCTTTTATAAGATGCTAAATAAATATTTTTTAAACAGTAATTGATTAATAATTAATTAATTTTTTATGTACATATAATATAATTGTGTTGACAATTCTAATAAAAAAATATAAAATAACTCAATATACAAAAAAGTATGAATTACTTAACAAAACAACGAATTATCTATTTTAAACAACTCTGTCAAAATAACCTAATTATTATCAGTATTGAAGTAGCTAGTTCATTTTTCACGGTTAAAATTGTCAAGATATTAAAATTCAAAGTTTTATGATTAGAAATAATAATTTATTTTTAATAATTACATTCTCGTAATCTGTCACATTTTTTAATTCTAAAGCTTATTATTATTATTAATCAAATAATTCAAATTTTCAAGCTAAACGGATACCTCCCGGAATCACCAAGTAAAAGTGGACGAACAAGTTAATAACTGCATTGCTCGTATAAGATAATTATTAATACTCGAAATTTTTTAAACAAAAAAAAGAAAAAAGAAGAAAAAGAAAGATCGCAGAAAGAAGAAGAAGAAAAGGAGAAACAAAACAACAGAAGCTACCCTACAATTTTATGAACAGTTAGGTGCAAACGCCCAAGGATTGTGACAAATTAAACATTTCCAATTTCATGCATGCCAGCTGTCTATATTTAATCTTAATTGCTTTGCACATCATTTATTTCGGTAATGTTAGAAAAATAAAATAAAAAAATTAAAATTTATCTTATTTAATATTTATTAATTTTATTAAATAAGATAAATTTTAATTATTTTTTTTGTTATTAAATATTTTTATATTTATTTATCAAATATTTTTACACTTATAATATTTTATAGAGTATAATTTTTTAATATCTTATTGGTATAAAATATTTTATAATTGCCAATGAGTTATAGCTCAAATGTTATAGTCTCTCCATACTCAATTAAGAGATTGCGGGTTCGAGTCTTCTATTTTCGGTAAAAAAAAACAAAAATATTTTATATAATTATTTAATTAAATTTATATATTTAAATTTTTAAATAATATATTTACCATTAATTATTTTTTATTCAAATTATATTTGTATAAACTATTTTAGAAATTAATAATAATATCATCATTATTTAAATCGATCAAGAAAAAAATATATATTCAATACATGAAAAAGTTTTAGGAGCTAATATTGTACAGCTAATATTTAATATAAAAAATATAAATTTTTAAAAACAAAAATATCTAAAATTTAATTAAAAAATAGAAAATTTATTCTAATAAAACTCATTTTAATAAATTTTATATTAAATTTATTTAACAGTCTTCTATAATATTAACTAAAATTGACGTAGCCAATGAGTAATAGCTCAAATGGCATAATCTCCTCGTACTCAATTAAGAGGTTGCTGGTTCGACTCTCCTATCTTTGTAAAAACAAAAAAAACACAAAAAAACAAAAAAAAAACTAAAATTGATGTATTAATTCTCTAATATTACTCATCTTCAATCAAATGAATAATTTGGTAGAAATTAAAGGAGTATATATATGACGACCATTACTGTCAAACACTTGAACATTTCCCTATATAAATACGTTCTTCTCTACGCTAATAAAGTCCAAGAAACAAAAATCAAATTTATCTAAGTAGTAGTGCATCCTCTCTCTCTCTCTCTCTCTCTCTCTCTCTCTCTCTCTCTCTCTCTCTCTCTCTCTCTCTCTCTCTCTCTCTCTCTCTCTCTCTCTCTCTCACACATCATACATACGTTTGGTCCTCCGTTTGTTGTTGTCAGTTGTTGTTACACTAAATCTGCCACATGCACATGGAAGAGCAACTCATCATCATCTAGCGAATAGGCTACTTCAGTAGTGTATGTGTGTGTGTACACGTTCATATACACTTAATTGGATCCTCTTCAATTCAATTCAATTGCCTTGTCGTAACTCCTAAGCAACAATGAACACGAATCACCAAAAGTGAAAACCAAACCATTCAATTCGTGTTCTTTTCGCAAACCCCAAATACCAACTTCATACATATACATATCTATATATATGTAGTGCACCATATCTTGAAATTAAACATCACCACCGTACCGTACCTTTTGTTTCTCACAAGGGAACCAAAGAATAAATTAAAAAAAATATATAATGGAAGGGCTTGAAATGGGGTTGATATGGGAGCAAGCAAGGGCACCGTTGGTGGTTCCAATGCTCAAGTTGGTGGTGGCATTGTGCTTGATCATGTCGCTCATGCTTTTTGTGGAGAGGCTGTATATGGGAATAGTCATAGTCTTTGTCAAGTTGTTTAAGACCCAGAAACGGTACAAATGGGACCCTCTCAACCATAATTCTGATATTGAGCTTGCTAACTCTTCATACCCTATGGTTCTCGTCCAAATCCCAATGTACAATGAGAAAGAGGTATTTCTATTCTTTAATATAACTAACACGTCTTTTATTAGTTTTCTTTGTAGGTTTTATGTGATTTAAAATTAGAGAAAGTAACACTTTTATTAAAATTTAGTTAATATTTAACCGATAAAAAATGGTAAATAATTATATACTATTAAAAATATTAATGATGATTAATTATTACAAATCAGAAAATCTGCTCGCAAGAGAATATGAGATGAGAAGATACCACATCCAACTCAAAATCTTAAGATGTCAAGTTAATGGGTCTCTCATCTTATAAACTCCTTACTCTTCCTTATTTTCTTAGAATGGAACTAACTTTAACACTTTTCACACTTACAACACTAATAAAAATATTAGAAAATCAATATTTTTAATAAAAAATAGTGCTGATTAATATCGACTCAAATATAAAGTAAATGTAAAAAAAAATTAGTTACCTAATATTTTTTACAAAAAATTTCTATAATTTTATTAACTAAAATTAATTATTTATTCTAAAATTTATTTAAAAAATTTGAAAATGAGTTTTATATTATAAATTTCAAAAGTGCCGATACTGTTGTATAAAAAAATTTACCATAATATATTCACAAAATTTTTCTAATATAATAAAAATAAACATATGTTTCAACAATGTAATATTTTAAAATAAATTACAAAATTTTGATGTTTAGGAATTTGGAATGAACGGTTACACTATGACAGGAATGTCGTGTTATTCTACAATCTTAAAAATGCAAAGAAAACTATACCTGTGAGAAGGATTAAGTTTTTTTTAAAGTGGACCGGTTAATAAAGTTATAAGATGAGGAATTAATATTTTTAAATTAAAATAGTAAAGTTTATATATGATAATAAAAATTACAAATTTAATGATAATTAATTTTTTATCTTATCACTTTAGAATATTGTATTTCCTTTGAAATTTAGAAAATTGAAATGCTATAAAAATTTAAAAATATTATTTGTATATTAAAATTAGTTATTAATATATTTATGTATAAATATATGTGTGTTTAATTTATTTTTAATATATATTTATATTTTAATATGTATTTTATATTAGTAGTGACTAATTTTAGTATCTAATTTTAGTGTATAAGTAATAAAAAAGATACAAGTAATTATTTCTCATGATATTTATTTAGGGGCTGAAGTGAAGTTTGGCATATGGTGACTAGTGTTTCATTGGTTGCAGGTGTATCAATTGTCAATTGGAGCTGCATGTGGGCTATCATGGCCCTCCGATAGAATTATTATTCAAGTTCTTGATGATTCAACAGACCCTGTCATTAAGGTTCAAAGCAGTAGCCTCCTCTACTAGTTAATAAGATTCACTAACAATTACTTAATGGTTAACAATAATTAAACTTTTATGAATGAAACGTCATAGTGAGTTATTGACAAATGAAAACACAACAGAATATGGTGGAAGTGGAGTGCCAAAGATGGGGAAGCAAAGGCATAAACATAAAGTATGAGATCAGGAAGAACAGGAATGGCTACAAAGCAGGAGCACTCAAGGAAGGCATGAAGCACACCTACGTCGCCCTCTGCGACTACGTCGCCATTTTCGACGCCGATTTCCAGCCTGACCCCGACTTCCTCTGCCGCACCATCCCCTTCCTCGCTCACAACCCCGACGTTGCGCTCGTCCAAGCTCGCTGGCAATTCGGTTAGTTGCTTACTTAGTATACAAAATATCATTATCATGCATGCTTTTTAATCAGGGAAGGTATATATACATTTCATCAAACTATTTATCACAAAAACTTAAACAGTTAAGTAGAGGTATATACATAGTTATGCATTTCAAACGTTCCCTCACATCATAGTCTATGTTGGTTTAATTTGAAGTGTGATTATAGGTAGGTATATTCTTTTATTTTAGGTTTTATCCTATTAGTTCATAAAATTTTACTAAATTTATAATTAGATTTTTATATTTTAAAAATGTTTATTTAGATTTTTTTTCATAAATTAAAGAAGCTCACAATTAAAAATTTAATTAAATCTTTGACCACATATTTTTGAAAAAAATATTTTGTTAATGAATATTTTGACCCGATAAAGATTTAATTAAAAGCTTTTAAAGTATAAAAACTTAATTATAAATTTGATTGAGTAGATATAAGGACAGTCACAATAATTAAAGTTTTATTTTATTCTAAAATTCTTTAACATGTATGTATACGCATGCTTGCAGTTAATGCTGATGAATGCTTAATGACAAGGATGCAAGAGATGTCATTGGATTATCATTTCCTTGTAGAGCAAGAAGTTGGATCCTCAACCCATGCTTTCTTTGGATTCAATGGTAATTAAATCATTCATTAGCCTTAATTAATCAACCTCACTGCACCATCAAATCCATAGAAATTTTTAATTTTATTTCTACATACATCTCCGGTTAGAAATAAATGATGATATATATATATATATATGCACGGTGCAGGCACTGCTGGTGTTTGGAGGATTTCAGCACTAAATGAAGCTGGTGGATGGAAGGACCGTACAACTGTGGAAGACATGGATCTAGCTGTAAGAGCTGGTCTCAAAGGATGGAAATTTGTTTATCTTAGTCAAATCAAGGTATGATGATCATACTCCATTTAATTGCATGTATTCATGAGTCATTTATAAAAATTTCTTAAGAGAATCTAATGCAGTTGATGTTATCAAGTTATCTGATCATGTAACAATTTATCTGAATAAATTTAGGTGAAAAATGAATTACCAAGTACTTTCAAAGCCTACCGTTATCAGCAGCATCGTTGGTCATGTGGCCCAGCTAATCTCTTCAAGAAAATGGCAATGGAAATAATAAGAAACAAGGTATCAATTTCTTTATTCATTTATAGGAAGCTCAAATGATTCTTATTCACCTTTCTCCTCTAATTTACTGATGATTATTGTATCTTGCAGAAAGTGTCTCTGTGGAAGAAGTTTTACTTGATTTATAGTTTTTTCTTTGTCCGAAAGATTGTTGCCCATGTTGTCACATTTGTATTCTACTGCGTGGTTTTGCCAGCAACTGTTTTTGTTCCAGAAGTGCAAGTTCCCAAGTGGGGTGCTGTTTATATTCCTTCTATCATAACACTTCTCAATGCTGTTGGAACTCCAAGGTAAGTATTAAGTAAGATTTTTGAGTTGGCAAAGTTATTTTATTATCTTCACTTGCAAGTAACCTTTCTTTTGTTTTCCTTACCAACTTTCTGTGCAGGTCACTCCACTTATTAGTATTTTGGATACTTTTTGAAAATGTGATGTCAATGCATAGGACCAAGGCAACATTCATCGGTTTGCTAGAGGCAGGAAGAGTGAATGAATGGGTAGTTACTGAGAAATTAGGAGATGCTCTTAAAATGCAATCAAGTGGTAAAGCACTTAAGAAACCTCGCATCAGGATTGCTGGAAGGTAAATTTTCATATAATTTTAAGAACATAAGGCCCAAGTATGACATTTCATATCAGAGAATTATAGGAAATGAATGGTTTTTCATTACTGTTTTGATTTGTTTTCACCATTCATTCTTTGATGCCATCTATCTTGTTTATAAATCTCACTGTTAAAATGAATAGTAAGAAATTACATGTGAAAGATCACATTCAATAAAGCTCTATAAGATTTTCACATCAGAATTCATCCCCCACATCCCTTATGATTTCTACTTTACTTTCAAGCAAAATTTCTGCATACAAAAAGTGTGGTTTTAAATACTACCATTTATTCGTTCCACTTTTTTTCTGCTTGTTTTGATGATGACAGACTTCATTTCTGGGAACTTCTTGTGGGGGCCTACCTCTTTTTCTGTGGATGCTATGATCTCACGTTTGGGAAGAACCACTACTTCATATATCTTTTCCTGCAATCTATTGCCTTCTTCATTGTGGGGATCGGCTATGTTGGCATCTTTGTTCCCAATTCTTGAGAGGAATTTTTTGCTTCAGAATCACTACAACTGTACAAGTGTCTTCATTGGACAACATATTCTCTGAAAGGAGGACAAAGATGCAGATTCTTCTTATGTCAGCACATATTCAATTTGTTTAGTATCATATATTCTTATACAAAAATGAAAAGTCATTTGTCACAGTTTGAATTGTTTCTATGGAATAGCAACGGATTATGGAACAATAAAAACGACCAAAGTCTGTTTGTTATCGCTAGAAAAATGAATATATTGAAAATTTTGGAATTTAAAAGTTTAAACAGTTTTTTGCGTTAAAAATAAATAAATAAATTTACAAAATAGGCTGATGCCAAATATTTATGGAGGGAACCTTGTACGATATGAATAATTTTTTTTTTTTTTTGTAGTCAAGGTAGAGATATAGATTGAATGGCTTTTGGAGGGTCTGATTTCCAATTGAGTAAAGCAATATTGCTTTATTCCATTTAAATATCACAAACACTTTTCATAGCTTTAAGAATGGAACAGCATTAGCTACAACTTAGAAATGATTATGTTTCAGATTTCACAAATTACAGGAATATACAAAATTCATACCATAGAATTTAAAATCTTCATTTTTTGCAGCAGCAGCTGATTTGTAAACATAAGTTGATGTCGAAAAAAACTAAAATCAGCCCCTGACAATTACCTCGAAAGACAACGAGGCCTCTGACAAAAAAAAAACCCCAATTCAGCCCCTGACAAAAAAAATAAACCCAACCCGGTCCCTGACAATTACTTCGAAAAGACAACGAGGCCCCTGTGCCAAAAAAAATAAATGTTATTTTTTTTGGCACAGGGGCTAATCTGTCCCAAAAAAAATTTATCAGGGGCCGGATTGGGTATTTTTTTTTCTTGGGGGCCTCGTTATCCTTTCGAGATAATTGTCAGGGGGCCGGATGGGGTATTCACTCGTTGATGTCTTAACACGTTTTAGATGAAGATTACACTTCTAAATAGAGCTCTCCTCAATCAAGTATAGATCGAATTCTTTTTCGGTCGCAACGAAACGGTAAGGAATCAAAAAGAAAATCCAAAGAGGTAAAATCCTTGCCGAACCATACTTAAATCCTTGGAATCAGAACGATCAAGAGATTATATCTCGGACAAAGCAAACACAAGCTCGATTTTCCAGAAGCTGTCATCAAGGGCATCAGTTACGTACACACATGATAAGAACAAAATAAATTGACATTTGAAATTTAAAAGTACATGAATTACCATCACTTCGGATAATAGGCACCACAAAGCCCAAAACAGTTACAGGACAACAGGTTCCACTCTCTATAAAGGGGGAGAAACCGATAAATAGAACACAATAAAAAAAGGGAAAAAAGAACAAGCATATTAAGAACAGTATCATTTAGTCTTTCATTGACTTGAGCGTTGGAGAGTTTTCTGCGAGAACCCCGGCATTCAGAGCTACAAAAGAAGTAAAGACAGATTGGTGACGCCAAAAAGCCTAGTGCCCAAGGAGTCCGAGCTATATATCGGCAGAACTCCTGGTCCACATAGAAGATATTGGCGCACACAGTGGGGTCCGAGATAGCTTGACCCCATTATATTTATTTTCTTTTTGGTCTTACCCTTTTCTTGCAGGGACTTTCAGTATGACTCACAACGGAATCCCACAGTTAACACAATCTGAGTTGTTGGCCCAAAATGCAGAACTCCAAGCCGAGATCCAAAGAATAGCCAAGCTATTGGCTCAGCAACAGAATGGAAAATACGGTGTAGGAGATCCCAAGAATGCAAACCCTGAACGACATGCAATTGCGGGATACCCACCCTGAAAAAGTGACACCTTCAAAAGAAAGGAAGACGATATCCATTCCATTCTCGGAGGATATTATGAAATTTTAGATGTCAAAGAACTTTGTGCTACCTACCACACTCAAGCTGTACGAGGGACTTGGAGACCCTCACATCCATATTACCAAATTCCAATCAATGATGTTTTTCAACGGTGCTTCTGATCTTATACTTTGCCGATCTTTTCCAACATTTTTAGACGGTGCTGCTTTACTTTGATTTTCTAAGTTGTCTGCAGGTTCCATTTCTAGCTTCGAGGATTTGGCAGAGGCTTTCACCAACCACTTTTCCGCCTCAAAAATATATGTGCACGGATTGGATTATCTTAGTACTATCAAACAAGGTCAACACGAGAGCCTTACGGACCACATGACGCGGTTTGCTAAGGCGACCATAGAGATCCCCAATCTTAGCCCAGATGTCCACCTACATGCACTCAAAAGCGGCCTTCGTCCTGAAAAATTTCAAGAAACTATAACATTGGCAAAACCAAAGACGCTAGCAGAGTTCCGAAAAAAGCCATAGGACAAATAGAGATCGAGGAACTCTGTGAAACTTGGAGAATAGAAAAACAACAGCTTTACCAAGAGGAGGAGAGACACCCCAGACCCCAAAACAGCAAGGACATCAAGAATCCCTTCAAATAACTCCGAAATTCAACGCATATACTCAGTTCAATACCAAAAGAGAAGATATCATCAAAGAAATCCTTAATGCTAAGATCATCAAGACACCAAGCAAGGCCGGAACATACCAAGACTAAAAGTACATAGACAAGTCCAAGCATTGTGCTTTCCATTAGAAATTTGGCCACACTATAGACGAATGTGTGACTTTGCTAAAGATCTACTGGAAAGACTGACTAGACAGGGGCTACTAGACAAATATGTAGACAGTTGAATACAACAAGAATAGCTAAGAACAGGTGGCAACCAATCAGAAAATACAACGAGTGCACAGGAAAAAGCAAAGTACCAACCACCTCAAACAAGATGTGTAATTAACTGCATTTCGGAGGATTCGCATGTGGGGGACTCACTAGCTCGGCAAGGAAGAGAACATACCGAGCAATGCTGGTAGTGGAAGGCACACCTTTCGAGGTTGCACCTCCGTCATCAACACCAAGTATCACATTTGAGCATTCCGATTACCAAGCTAGAGCAACAAATTTGGATGACCCTATTGTTATTTACATCCAGGCCAGAGACCTCTTAGTACGGAAGGTCCTTCTCGATCTTGCTGGCAGTAGTGCCGACATATTATTTTATTCTACTTTTCAGAAAATAAAGCTAAGCGAAAAGGCAATACAACCATCCTCTAGTGAGTTAGTGGGATTATCGAGAGAACGAGTACCTATACTTGAGTACATATGGCTAAAAACAACACTGGACGAGCAACCACTATTTAAAAAGTAAGAACTGCGATTAATTAACCGTTTAATTAAATAATTAATATTGTCCAAAATAGGATCTAAACATTTAGAATGTGAATTAGAGAATTTAAATATGATTTTTGAACTTAGTAGATTTTTCTGAGTTGGTAAATGTAATTTTCTACGAAAAACTGAGTAAAACCGTGAACCGGCAGATGAACCGGTCGAACTGGTTTAAGTCCGTCTGATACTGTGCGAGAATAATAAAAACAGTAGGAAACCTTAGAAAAATATTTAGAATTGAAAACCGGACACTAATTTTAAAGGTTTGGCCTAAAGTTGGACCAAATGGGCCAAAAACGCTAACGGGTTGGACTGGGCCCAAGTTGGGCCCAAGCCCAACATATATAACACCCCATTTAATGAACCCTTTTGCCACAAACACACAAACACAAAGGTGGAGTGGCTGAAGTGAAGAGGAGAAGAAGAGAGAAAGGGTACTATTCATTCATCACTTCCGGTGGCCATATCTCGAGCTACGGTGCTCCGATTCGTGTGCCGTCAGCGGCTACGTGAAACTCTCGCCGAGCTCGTTAGTTCTATCAAATTTATGTAGGTAAGATCTCGAAATTTCTTGTCCAGTTTCCTGCCCTTGTGAAATTCGAAATTTTGGTTTTGGTTTTGAGTGAAATCTTGTGATTTTGGGTGTTTAGGTACACTCTAGCACTTGATTCCTATTGGGTTTTGACCCAATCCATATTTGGTAAGGTGAGTATGCTTGATCTCTTGTGATTTTGTGTATATATGAAACCCTAGGTTTGATTTATGGAATTTGTGTAATTTCTAGCTTGAATTGGTGTTGTGTGAAAAATGTTGGTGACTTGAAAGTGGACTTGGTGGCTTAATTGAGTTTGAGAGCTTGTGGAAGCTTGGTGGAGGTCAATTGGTGATTTAGTGCGCATATTAAGAATCGGCCAAGGTATGGTTTCGGTTTTCTCTATGTAATATATAATATTTCTGGACACTTAGGCTAGTGACCCATAGAATAGGATTGGATTAATTTGGTTGTTGAACTTGGTTGAGTGATGATGTATGATGGATTGATGCCTTTGATGAATTGGATGAATAATGATGTTAATGTTGGAAAATAGTATTGAAAAATTGATATTGTGAATGATTGAGATTGATTATTATGATTGGTAATGGTGGAATGATGATTGATTAAAGTATTGGTTGAGAAATGATTATAGCATCATGTAAATGATAATTGGGATTGATGATTGTATAAGGTGAAGTGGAAAATTGAGATATAAAGATGGTAAGATCTGATGTGTTTTGGAATTTGGTGAGGTTTTGGTTTGGTTTTTGGTTGGAAATTCGGAAGGTTGAGAACTGTAAAATTTTTGTGAAAGTGAGTTTTGGGCTAACTTTCACGGATCATATCTTGAGCTACGGTTTTTGAAATTTAATGATTTTTATATCAAAATAAAGATAATTCAAAGAGCTTTAAAATGGTCTCAATTTTGTAGAAATTTGAATTTTATAGAGAAAGATATGATCATTGAATGTTGGTATCTAAAATCTGAATTCTGTGAATGCTGCAGAATTTGTGACTTCTGGTTTGTGTGCACACGCACATCCTGTGGATATTTTTGAAAATGTGCGTACACACAGTCTTGTGCGCATGCACACATGGGGTTATGGCTGCTGTTGGGAGCGCTGGCACGCTCTGTGCTCCCACACAACCAACGAAGTTTTGCAAGCTGTGCGCACGCACACGCTGGAAGGTGCATTCTGTTGAGGGCGTTCGCACGCATTGTGCGAACGAGCAAAATGGAAAATTTTACTCCCGTGCATATGCACACCTTTATGCATACACACACTTCTTGAAAATTCTCTTGGGCGTGCATACGCACGCTGATAGTGAAGTAATTGTTGTGTCGGTCTAGAATTTCTCTTATAGAAATAAGAACTTCGTTGTAAGCATGGCTCCAAACCAACAAACAATTCTCACATAAAAAATTTGAGTTGTCACATGTACAAACTCAAATGAAAAGTTAACCGAAATATTGAAACCTCGGGTCGTCTTACAAGGAATTACAATGAAGTGGTCAATTATTGGCTATGAAGAAATACGGGGGGTTTGATTTTGTAAAAGGGCGAGAAAATAAATGGCAAGAAAATAAAGGGAACAATTAAAGAAAGCAATTAATAAAGAGAGACATTCATGACAAGGATTGAGATCATAGGCTTTCTATCCTAGTCATACAATGATTAACAAGAATTTATCCTATTTTGTCATCTCCAACAATGGAAGAAGGTATAATGTTATCTTCACATAGAGAGAAAGTCAAATAAGACTAGCTAATCTTAACTCAAAAGTCCTAATCAACTCACTAATTGAATTAGCAAGAGATTAGAGTCAATGGAGACAATACTAGCTAACAACTCTAGATCACCAACATAGGTTGGGTATTCATGACTCAAGATTGCCTAATTCCTCTTTTCCAGCCAAGAATGCTCAAAAATCTACTCTAACATCTAAGCATTTTGTCAAACACTTGGAAGACATAAAAGGAAAGCATAATAAATTGTAAGGAAAAATAAATTCTACCAATACCAATTGCAAGGAATTAACAATAACTACTCAAATCAACAATAAAAGAACATCAAACTTTAATTGCATTGAAAGAGATCCAAATCCAACATGAGTTAATTAACATAAAAGAGGCATAAAGGGGAAATTAACATGAAAACTAAGAGAATCAAACTACTAGAGCATGAAAATGTAAAGAAAACAAGATGAGAATAATAACTTGAACCTAGATCTAAGAGGGAAATAAGCCTAAAAATCCTAATTCTAGAGAGAAGAGGGAGCTTCTCTCTCTAGAAACTAAATTATATGATGCTAAGCAACCACTAAGTGCTCCTCCTTGCCCCATCTTCAATTCTGCATGAAATACCCTTAGAAACGAGTTAGATTTGAGCCTGGGCAGCTCAGAAATCGCATTTCACTTTAAGTGAGTCATGTGCCGAGCGTCACGCATGCGCGTGGACGACGCGCGCGCATCGCTGGCCAAAACTCCTACTCGCGCGTACGCGTGGGTGACGCGTGCGCGTGGGTGACGCGTCAAATCTTCAACGCACGCGTACGCGTGGATAACGCATGCGCGTGGCCCTCAATTTTCCAAATGCTCATTTCTTCATCAATTCTTCACTTTGCATGCTTTTCTCTTCACTTCTTCCATCCAATACTTGCCTTATGAACCTGAAATCACTCAACAAACAAAAGTATCGAGTGGAATTAAAGTGAATTAAAATCACCAATTTAAGGGCCTAAAAAGCATGTTTTTACACTTAAGCACAAATTAAGGGAGAATTATAAAACTATGCTATTTCATTGAATAAATGTGAGAAAAGGTGATAAAATCTCCTAAATTAAGCACAAGATAAACCACAAAATTGGGGTTTATCACACACCCCCTATGCGTACGCACACTGTCCTGTTTTTCAATAAAAGCCTTATTTTTAACTGTTTCACCTTTCCGGCAAGCTTGTAAACCTCCATGACACTTATCTAAGACTCTTTGGCTTGTTTTTGGATGTCAAAACATAGAGAAGGTCTTAGGTGGTTTAATTCGGTAATTCTGGTAAAAAGTTAGTGAAATGAGGCTTAGGTTTCTAGAGTACTGAGGATGGTTTTGGTTGAGTGAGAAAGCGGTGTATGGTATTGGTGATTATTGATAATGAATTGTGAAAGTGGGGAACTGATGAGTTCTGAATGAATTGTGAAAGTGGTGAACTAATGAGTACTGAATGAATTGTGGAAGTGGTAAACTACTGAGTACTAAATGAAATGATTTTGAAAACCACTGATGTAATATTTTGATGAGATTGTTGAGACGCTATGTGCCTAGCAGGGACGGCGGTTAATCCCACCTGTCGAAGTCGCGGCGGCGGCGTAAGGGCGGTGGTTAGTCCCGCTTACGTGGAGATGTGAGGTCTGTGGCAGAGTATCCCGCTCGCATCCTTTCGAAATCACAAGAGTGTGCGCAGGCACTATATCCCTGGACTGTGAATCGAACACAATATCGCCGGGGGTACCCATTTTATTCGTGACCAAAAGGCAACATCCCGAGGGGATGTGTCGGGTTGGCAATTGAACCAACAATGTGATATCACAACCAATAGAACAGGCACCCATCATGTGCATATTATATCTGTTTGTTTGCTTTGCCGACTTGTATTGTTTGTCTAATTGTATAACATGCCCAATTGCCTATTTTAATTACTTGATATACATGCTTATACTTGTGTTTTACTTGCATTGTATTAATTGTGCTTTCTACTGGAATTGAGGAGGTTTGGAAGGCTGTGGCAATGGGATTGCATGGAGGATAGGTTGGTGAAGGCTGTGGAACAGTAGAGAGTTGTTAATTTAGAAATCCACTAAGTTAGATTACCCCCTTTATTATATTATGGTTTAAGTTACGTTATAATGTTTTAGTTATGCTTTAAGATGAATCTTGTGATGGATATGAAGTTCTAGGATTGCCTCTGGCATCCCAGAGTCTTATATCTTACATCACTGGACACTGTTACCATACTGAGAACCTCCGGTTCTCATACCATATTTTGTTGTTGTTTTTCAGATGCAGGTCACAACCCATCTCGGTGAGTTGCTTGGTGGTGACAGAGCGGAGGATTGCTATCTTGTTTTGAAGTCCTTTTGGTTATTCTGTTTAGTTTCTCTCACATTTGTATTTCTTTTGCCTAGAATCTTACTTTATGAGAGATATTTTTGTATATGCTATTTTACCTATCAAAACTCTGTATGTCTGTATACAACTAGTCGGCCTAAACTTCGCAGGATGTGGCTAGTATCTTATGATTATTATACTCTCTTATATACTTATATTTTGTTATCGTATATCTTTATCTTGTGCCTCGATTAGTGTAGTTTCGTAGGAACGTTTTGCGCTTTTCAGACTCTGTTTTTGAGCTTAATCCTTCATCGAACTTCTAGAATATATCATTTCCTTCTATATAAATATGTACAAGCTTTAGAACTGTCGTAACCTCTGATTAACCTTTGCTTTATGGCATGAGGTAAGGCTTAGGGTAATTAGGGTGTTACATAAAATAATGGATATTCAATTCTTAGTGGTCTATGCATAAGCCCTTACAATATCATCCTCAGTAGACCTTCTTTAAATTCTTTTGGTGCTATAGTATCCACTGTTCATTTGTGTGTCAAGTTTCATGTGCAGGATAACCAGGTGGTAACGATTCATTCTGATCAAAAGGAAGCGCGACAATGCTATAATGCAAGTCTCAAAGCAATACCAGTACAATCACCAAAGTCCGAACACACTCAAGCTATATATAACATCACTGACATACCTAAGCTGGCCGAGCTCGACCCTAGAGAACACATCCGCAAGAGACCTTCACCAATAGACAATCTTGAAAAGGTAATCTTTAATAATAATCCTGACAAATTTACTTATATCGGATGCTTCCTCTCTGCAGAGGACAAACGTCAAATCATCGACATCTTCCAAGAAAACATAGATCTTTTTGCCTGGACCCCCACAGATATACCAGGTATCGACCCCATTTACATATGCCACAAGCTGCAAATCAACCCAACTGTCTGACCTATAGCTCAAAAGAAACGGAACCTAGGCGAGTACAAGAAAGCAACCTCTTTAGAAGAAACTCAAAAGCTCCTCGTAGCAGAATTCATCCGAGAACTTCATTTCACCATGTGACTATCCAATGTTGTTATGGTAAGGAAGGCCTCAGGTAAGTGGCGCATGTGTTTAAACTTCACAAACTTAAATAAAGCATGTCCAAAAGATGCTTATCCTCTCCCATGCATTGGTAAATTGGTAGATAATGCATCAGAGTTTGGTCTTTTAAGTTTCATGGATGCCTACTCTGGTTATAACCAAATTTTAATGCACCCCCAGGACTAAGATAAAATAGCCTTTATAACTAAATATGGCAATTATTGTCACAAAGTCATGCCTTTTAAACTAAAGAATGCAGGTGCTACTTACCGGCGTTTAATGGATAAAGTTTTTGCTAAACAAATAGGCAAAAACATTGAGGTATATGTCGACGATATGGCAGTTAAGACAACACAAGGAAAATCCCACAATACCGATGTCGAAGAGATATTTGCTCAGCTACAACATCATAGTATGCAACTTAATCCCGAAAAATGCGCGTTTGGAATTCAAAGAGGGAGATTTCTAGGTTTCATGCTAACCTCTAGAGGCATTGAAGCAAATCCCAAGAAATGCTGAGCTATGTTAGACATGCATAGTCCACGAACAATCAAAGAGGTCCAACAGCTTACCAGCCAACTAGCGGCTCTATCAAGGTTTCTACCCGCTATCTCCAGTCATTCCCACCATTTCTTCAAAAAGTTGCGAAAGCAACAAACCTTCAATTGGAACTCGAACTGTGAGGAGGCTTTTCAAACTTTAAAAAAGACATTATCTTCTCTTCCAATTTTATAGAGGCCCACCCCAGGTATACCCTTATTTATTTATTTATCAGTCTCTACTAATGCTATCAGTTCTGTTTTAATGACAAAAATAAAGCATAAGCAATAGCCAGTATACTTTGTTAGTAAAATGTTGCAACATGCTGACACTCAAACTTGGAAAAGTTAGCATATGTCCTAATCACCACAGCAAGGAGACTAAGGCATTACTTTTATAGCAACACAATTATTGTCAGAACAAACCAACCTTTGTGGCAGATCTTAACAAGACTCGAAGTATCTAGGAGACTTTTGAAATGGTCAATCGAGCTATCTAAGTTTGACATTCATTATGAGCCTCGGACGACACTGAAGGCACATGCTCTTTCTGTTTTTATAGCCGAGTTCACCACACAATCAGAACACATCGACACTTGGCATTTATACATTGACGGAGCTGCTAACATAGAGGGTTTAGGAACCGGAGTATTGCTCACCAATAATCATGATCTATGTACTGAGCACTCAATTCGATTCTCCTTCCCAACAAGCAATAATCAAGCAAAGTATAAAGCACTACTGGCTGGCCTTCGGTTAGCACAATCCTTAAACATTACACACTTATAGGTATATTGCGACTCATTACTAGTAGTTCAACAGGTAACACGTAATTTTCAAGTCCAAGATTAATTGCTAGATAGATACTTTATGTTAGTAAAAGGCCTTATTTCACAAATTATTTCATTCCAAATATCACACATATCCCTGGAACACAATACCGAAGCTAACACCCTATCTAAGCTAGCAACAACTATGAAATATATGAATGAATCTATTCTTTGTCAACTAACCTTTGCTGAGCCTAGCATCAGTAACAAAACATTTTTGTCTCTTTCACAAATACAGGATTGGAGAGAACCCTACAAGAAATTCATACAAACAGTAAAAATACCAATTGAAACAACCAATCCGAGCATATTTAAAAGAAGAGCAAGTCTATTTACAATAATCAGGGACGAATTATACAAACGTGGATTCTCACAACCCCTGTTACATTGCCTTGAAAAAGACGAGAGTAACCTCGCAATGGCAGAAGTCCACGAGGGAGTGTGTGGCAACCATATCGCCAGAATCAGCCTGTCATCTAAGATTGCATGAGAAGGATATTACTGGTCAACAATGAAACA
The DNA here is from genome assembly GCF_003086295.3 of Arachis hypogaea. Taxonomy (NCBI): domain Eukaryota; kingdom Viridiplantae; phylum Streptophyta; class Magnoliopsida; order Fabales; family Fabaceae; genus Arachis; species Arachis hypogaea. The sequence goes on from NC_092054.1 coordinate 141,153,246, forward strand.
AGACTGCATAGATAAGGTCAAACAGTGTGACAATTGCCAAAAGCATTCCCCAATCATTCACAACCCAGCTGAATTGCTACACAGTTCAGAGGTAAGTTGGCCGTTCTACAAATGGGGGCTAGATATTCTCGAAGCATTCCCTAAAGTCCCTGACCAGGTAAAACTTTTATTAGTCGCAATTGATTATTTCTCAAAATGGATAGAGGCACAACCATTAGCAAAAATTGGTACTGACAAAATAAGATCATTTCTTTGGAAAATATCATCTGTCGTTTCGGCTTACTAATGCCATTATAACTGACAATAGTCGACAGTTTGTTGATCATGACCTTGTAGCATTTTTATAGGGTTTTCACATCAAACATCATTTCTCCTCAGTAGAATACGCACAAACAAATGGGTTGGCGAAAGCTGCTAACAAAGTCCTCCTACAGGCTTTAAAGAAAAAACTAGGAGATGCCAAAGGACAATGGGCAAAGCTCATCCTAGAAATCCTCTAGAACTACAATACTACCATACAAAGCACAACACATGAAACACCTTTCTGACTTATTTATGGTGCAGATGCTATGATTCTGGTAGAAATCGCACAAAATTTAGTAAAAGTCGAGCATACTATCCCAGCTAACAATGATATTACACGAAGACTCGAGCTTGATACAGTCGACGAGGATCAGGAAAGAGCAACAATAAGGTAATGAGCAATGCAAACAATAATCCAATGAAAGTATAACAAAAGAGTCCATTTCCGAGCATTCAACGAAGGAGACTTTGTCCTCAGGTGCACAGAAGAGGCGAGAAAATCACCGACAATATGGGAAAGATCTTACCGAGTAGTACAAGTCCTCGGAAAAGGAGCATACATACTCCAAACACTCGAAGGTGCTAATATCCTCGGTACCTGGAACATTTCTTCACTTAAGCATTATTTTATTTGACTCTGATATAGACAAGAGAAGACACTCTTTTTCCTACTCACAAGTTTTTCTCCCACTTGGATTTTTTCTTGGAGGGGTTTTAATGAGGTCCCCCACACTATATCAATGACATGTATCTTTCCAAAATTTTCAAATAAATATTACTATAGTATACAAATCCCAAAACATAACGTTCTGTTCTAAAGTTTCCAAATCAAAAGAAAGTCCTCATACGGGCATAATATATACATCAAATAACAAAATTACCATACGTTCAACAAGCAGAGTATGATCATACTACAAATACCAAACAACAAAATATCTAATACGCCTACAAGTGGCTATACTATATACCAAAACATTAAAAAAGAACAATTTAACAAAACAAATCATCTACTTTTTTTTCTGACCAACAGTCACGCTCTCATCCTGATTCTCGACCAACACGTCATCATCTAACAACTCACTATTAGCAACAATTTTGGTGACATCAAACTTCGAAACATCCAACTCATGAGCTATCACCCCGATTTGAGCTATAGCTCGCTCAAAATCTTGCATAAAGGCCCCTCAAACCTCATTTTCTAACTCGGCAATTCTGGATTTCAACTTACCACCTTCAACCTCATTCAACTTTAGCTCCTTTCCCATTTTTTGATGCTCACTCTTTAAATTTTTTAAACTCTCCTTCAACCCTTTCACTTTAGCTTTAAGTTTGCTCATTTGCTCCCCCTTTAGCTTAAGAGAATCTGACAGAGGAAAAATGGCGGTAAAGATTTCACAAAAATATCGCGTTGCAAGTATAGTCTAAACCGACAATTAAATCTCTTCAATATTTAAATTGTTTGTCACTTAAGTAAACCCAATAAAATTAACCGAAGTATTAAACCTTGGGTCCTCTCTCAAGGAATTGTAGGAAAGTGTACTTATAATTGGTTATGAGAAAGTATATTTTTTGGTTTTGAAATAAGGAACAAGTAAAGTAAATAACAAGGAAATAAAATAACAACTAAGAAAAGTCCTAGCAAGGATTGATAATTGGAATTCCTATCCCCATTATCATAGTCACTTGTGATGGTAATTGCCTTTTGCTCTCACTTAGTTAACCTCTAACAATTGAAGGTAAGTCAAGTGAGCAATTCAACTTGAGTTCACAAGTCCTAATCAAAGATTAGAGTTAGTGAAGCTCAAGCCAACTAACAACTTTCAATTACCAATCAACAAGAGACTTTGACAATTCAAGAGTCTCCAATTGATCAATCCAAGTTAAGAACGTAAAAATCTAATTTAAAATCCAACCAAACATTTTATCAAACACTTGGAAGGCATAACATAAAAACATGATAAAATTAACAAGGAATATTAAATCTAAACAACCAATTGCAAGCATCAATAACTAACAATAAAAGAGAGTAACAATAAACATGGGAAACATAAATTGCATTAATAGAATCAAATGTAACAAGAGCTTATAAACATAAAAATGGCGGAAAAGAGAAATCAACAAAAGAAGATAACTAAGGTACTAGAATAATAGAATGTAGAATAGAAACTAAAATAAAGCAAGACGGAAATCTGAATTGAAGAAGAAATAAAGCTAAAAACCCTAAAACCTAGAGAGAGGAGAGAGCCTCTCTCTCTAGATAACTACATCTAAAACCTAACTAATGTGTATGAAGTGTGAATGATTCATTCTCCCCATCCAGCTCCACTCTGCAGCCTCTAATCAGTATTTTCGGGCCTAAAACTGGGTCCAAAGGAGCCCAAAAATTGCCCCCAACGTTTTCTGTAAATTGCAGCACGTGACGCTCGTCACGCACACGCGTCGCTTTGAAGATGCACGAGTCACGCGTACGCGTCGTCCACGCATGCGCGTCGACATCAACTTCTCAAATCTTCATTTTCTTGTGTTCCTTCCACTTTTGCATGCTTCCTTTCCATCCTCTAAGCCATTCCTGCCTTGAAAAACCTGAAATCACTTAACACACATATCACGGAATTGAATGGTAATAAGAGAGGATTAAAAATTAGCAAATTTAAGGCCAAAGAAGCATGTTTTCAATCATAGCACAAAATCAGGAAGGAAAATGTAAAACATGAAAATTCTATGAATAAGTGTGAGAATAATGGATAAAATCCACTCAATTCAACCTAAAATGTACCACAAAATAGTGGTGCATCAAATCTCCCCACACTTAAACATTAGCATGTCCTCATGCTAAGCTCAAGAGAAACTATAAGAGAGTGAAGAGGGATGGTAGAATTTAAGAAATGTAATGTATCTATAGGAATGCAACTAAATGCAAAATGCTTTTACCTACTTGGTTAAAAGTAAATCAAATTCTCCAAGAACAAATATGAATGAGATTTCACTAATTCAAATCATAAAATGAAGTACAAATAGACTTGCAAAAAGAAAGTAGCTCACGAAAGCCAGAAACAAAGAATCGAGCATCGAACCCTCACTGGAAGTGTATACACTCGAATTACTCATGTGTTTAAGGTTCGATTCTCTCAATTCTCTACTAACCTTGCTTTCTAAGGCTTGCTCTTCTTCTACCAATTAACACAAATTTAATGCATAAATACACATATCAAGAGGTCTTTTAAGGGTTGTAATAGGGTTAGGGTCAAGGTAGGATTGTATTTGGTTAAGTGGACTAAAATCTGAATCCTTGATTAACTTAAACTCTCCACCTAACTTAAGACAATCCATGTAATCAACATACAAAATCTAACAATCCATTAACTATGTTTTCCACATATTCATGCATCCTAACTTTGAGTACAGTACATATGCATTACTATCACCATTTACTTTAGGGCATTTTGTCCCCTTTTTATTAAAATTTTTTCTTTTCTTTTTTTTCTTTTTATTTTTTTTCTTTTCTTTTGATTTTCTCACTGCATATGATTAAGATATTAAATGCAAGAATATATCCTCAACATTTTTTTCACATTTTAATAAAAATACTCAACACCCAATTCCCAAACCAAACGCGTTTCCAAATCCAATTTTCCCACACTTAATTCATGAGCACTCTCACTAGTCTAAGCTAACCAAGGATTCAAATTAAGGACATTATTGTTTTATGCTTAGAGTTAGTGATGAGCTAAAGTAAAGAACAAATTGGGTTAAAAAGGCTCAACATTAGTTTGCAAAGGATAATGAAATGGTAAGGCCATATGGGTATGTGAGCTATAGTGAAACAAAGGCCTAAATCACATAAGTGCATGCATACATCAAACAATGGAAATATAGAATTAAGCAAGACAAAGATCACAATTTTAGAGAGAACAACACATACTAAAACAGAATATTGGTTGATAAAATACAACTAATCAAATAGGCTCAAAATCTCACTGGTTTTGTGTTCTAGCTCTAAAACTATGTTCCAAATTAAATATCTTCAAACAAGTTTAAAAAAAAATTTAATTCAAATTAGTGAAATGCTATAAAATAGTTTCTTGGAAAAGAAAATCATTACTTCAACCAAGTAGTGGTAGAATATGCACAAAATCTAACAAACATGCAATCAATCATGCAAATGTAACAATGAACTAACAAAGAAAAATAAACATTGGTGTTGAGACAAGAAAGTAACTAACCCACGGAAGTCGGTATCGACCTCCCTACACTTAAAGATTGCACCGTCCTCAGTGCATGCAAAGATGTGCAAGTGGACGGATTGCTATAACTGATGCTTTTCCTCAAAAGATTGTGCGGAGAGACTTATTGTGCCCCAGTTAGAAACTTTTCCTTTACTCCTCTTGGTGGCCATCCTGAAAGAAGAGAAAAAAGAAAAAGAATAACCCACAAACAAATATATTAAAAGAAATAAAATATGGGTGTGCTAATGCCAAGTAATAATGAGGTACTCAACTACATGGTAGCTACAACATGTGAGTGAGAAAATAATAGAAGCGAAGGGCATTTCAAGTAAATAGCAGACAAGTCAAGAAGCACCCAAAACAATACAAGAAATATGCAATAGTTGAGTAAGAAAATTTAACACCAATGGAAAAATAGTAAACTTAAAAAAAGAAAATAAAAACATGTACAAAGTCAAAATGCAATGAATGAAAGTATGCAAATGAAATATAAGAAAAATGATAAGTGGGCTTTTGAAAAGTGAGAGAAGAAGAATGTAAGAAAGGAAGAAGAAAGAAGAAGAAAGGGGAAAGAAAGAAGAAAAAAGGCATAAATAAGGCGCGAAAGCGACGCGCGCGCACGCGCAAAAAATTTGACGGAGAAAAAATATCGGTAAAGATTTTCACAAAACTATCGCGTTGCAAGTATAGTCTAAACCAACAATTAAACCTCAATCAACATTTAATTTGTTTGTCACTAAAGCAAACCCAATAAAAATAAACCGAAGTATTTAAACCTAGGGTTGTCTCTCAAAGAATTGCAGGGAAGTGTACTTATAATTGGTTATGGAAAAGTATATTTTTTTGGGTTTTGAAATAAGGCACAAGTAATGTAAATAACAAGGAAATAAAATAACAACTAAGAAAAGTCCTAAGAAAGATTGAGAAATGGAATTCCTATCCTCATTATCATCATCAATTGTGATGGTAATTGCCTTTTGCTTTCACTTAGTTAACCTTTAACAATGAAGAAAAGTCAAGTGAGCAAAATCAACTTAAGTTCACAAGTCCTAATCAAAGACTAGATTTAGTGAAGTCTAAGCCAACTAGCAATTTTCAATCACCAATCAACAAAAGAATTTTGATAACTCAAGAGTCTCTAATTGATCAATCCAAGTTAAGAACATAACAATCTAATTTAAAATCCAACCAAGCATTTTATCAAACACTTGGAAGGCATAAAATAAAAACAGAGAAAACTAACAAGACATAGCAAAATCTAAGACTAACCAAAGCAAGGAAATAACAATAACAAGGCAATTGAACAATAAGAAACGTGAAACATAAATTGCATTAATGAAAGTTGAGAGTAACACATGAGTTCATAAACTAAATTAGCAAAATAAAGGAATCAATAAGAGGTAGATAACTAAAGTGTTAGAACAAATAAGAGTAGAAGAAAACTAAATTAAAACAAGGTAGAATTTTGAAATTGAGAAGAAACAAGACTAAAAACCCTAAAACTTAGAGAGAGGAGAGAGCCTCTCTCTCTCTAGAAAACTACATCTAAACCTAACTAATGTGTATGAAAGTATGAATGATTGATTCCACCCTTCCAGCTCCACTCTGCAGCCTCTAATATTCATTTTCGGGCTTGAAACTGGGCCAAAAACAGCCCAGAAATCACCCCTAACGAATTTTGTTATCTGCAGCACGTGACGCTTTGTCACGCGTACGCGTCGTTTACGCGTACGCGTCGCTGGACTATGCACAAGGTCACACGTACGGGCCAAAAATTTGACGGAGAAAAAATGTCGGTAAAGATTTTCACAAAAATATCGCGTTGCAAGTATAGTCTAAACCAACAATTAAACCTCAATCAATATTTAAATTGTTTGTCACTTAAGCAAACCCAATAAAATTAACCGAAGTATTAAACCTCGGGTCGTCTCTCAAGAAATTGCAGGGAAGTTTACTTATAATTGGTTATGGAAAAGTATATTTTTGGGTTTTGAAATAAGGAACAAGTAAAGTAAATAACAAAAAAATAAAATAACAACTAAGAAAAGTCCTAGCAAGGATTGATAATTGGAATTCCTATCCCTATTATCATAGTCACTTGTGATGGTAATTGCCTTTTGCTCTCACTTAGTTAACCTCTAACAATTGAAGGTAAGTCAAGTGAGCAATTCAACTTGAGTTCACAAGTCCTAATCAAAGATTAGAGTTAGTGAAGCTCAAGCCAACTAACAACTTTTAATTACCAACCAATTAACAAGAGACTTTGACAATTCAAGAGTCTCCAATTGATCAATCAAAGTTAAGAACGTAAAAATCTAATTTAAAATCCAACCAAACATTTTATCAAATACTTGAAAGGCATAACATAAAAACATGATAAAATTAACAAGGAATATTAAATCTAAACAACCAATTGCAAGCATCAATAACTAACAATAAAAGAGAGTAACAATAAACATGGGAAACATAAATTGCATTAATAGAATCAAATGTAACAAGAGCTTATAAACATAAAAATAGCGAAAAAGGGAAATCAACAAAAGAAGATAACTAAGGTACTAGAATAATAGAATGTAGAATAGAAACTAAAATAAAGCAAGATGGAAATCTAAATTGAAGAAGAAATAAAGCTAAAAACCCTAAAACCTAGAAAGAGGATAGAGCCTCTCTTTCTAGAAAACTACATCTAAAATCTAAATAATGTGTATGAAGTGTGAATGATTTATTCTCCCCATCCAGCTCCACTCTGCAGCTTCTAATCAGTATTTTCGAGCCTGAAACTGGGTCCAAAGGAGCCTAGAAATCGCCCCCAGCGTTTTCTGTAAATTGCTGCACGTGACGCTCGTCACGCGTACGCGTTGCCCATGCGTACGCGTCACTTTGAAGATGCATGAGTCATGCGTACGCGTTATGTCACGCGTACGCGTCGTCCACGTGTGCGCGTCGGCATCAGCTTCTCAAATCTTCATTTTCTTGTGTTCCTTCCACTTTTGCATGCTTCCTTTCCATCTTCTAAGCCATTCCTGCCCTGAAAAATCTGAAATCATTTAACACACATATAACGGCATCAAATGGTAATAAGGGAGGATTGAAAATTAGCAAATTTAAGGCAAAGAAGCATGTTTTCAATCATAGCACAAAATCAGGAAGGAAAATGTAAAATATGCGAATTCTATGAATAAGTGTGAGAATAATGGATAAAATCCACTCAATTCAGCGTAAAATGTACCACGAAATAGTAGTGCATTAGAATCCTTCAAGTTCTTCATAGTAACAATATTATCACTCTCCTAAATCGCATTTAATTCGGAAGTCCGCCCAATCGACATCAAACGACCAGCAATAACCTAAGTATCAACAAACAAAATACAAATTAAGAAGCAAAATTAACCCATGCTATTATAACTCAGAACTAAACAACAAATTACCTGCAAATACCGAGCCACAACAATTTTTCCATCCTCATGCACAGTTTTCACGTCAATCTCAGTCTGTGAAAATTCATCAGCAATAGTCATAAAAGGATAATTTTTAGACCATAAAAAACCACTGGACCCCCTTCTTTCTATCCGTGAAGAACCTGCTGACTCTCATATGTAGTATTGATCTCATCAGCTGTAAAAGCTCCACCACCCTCCTTGAGCTCGGTCAAATCAATAACCTTAGTTGAGGAATCAACTCTCCTCCTCTTCAAATCTGTTCCCTAATAAGCCATAGACTGAGCACCATCTAACTCACTATCATTTACCATATTGGTAGAAGACCCTTATTTTTCACTTTTCTTCAGATTATTTACAAAAGCTTTCAAATGGCCCTGATTTTATTGAAAAATGCGCCAACACCAGTGTGTGTGTGTGTATATATATATACACACGTTGATCTTGGAGGCTATGAACATACTCTATTCGAAACATACTTCACCATACCGAAGATATAACATTTCAAAAGCTCAACCTACTTAACTTAGCTAAAATAAAAAAAGTTAAGCTTGGGAATTGTGAACCATACCTAAATCCTCGGAATCGTAACTGTCAAGAGATTATATCTCAGACAGAGCAAACATAAGCACAATTTTCCATAAGGCGACATCAAGGGCATCAGTTACACACATGATTAGAACAAAACAAACTAACATTTGAAATTTAAAAATACGCGGATTACCATCACCTCAGATAATAGGCACCACGAAGTCCAAAATAGTTACAGGACAATAGGCTCCACCCTCTATAAAGAGGAGAGAAACTGATAAATAAAACACAACAAAAAAGAAGAAAAAGAACAAATATATTAAGAACAGTATCTTTTACTCTTTTACTGACTTGAGTGTCAGAGTATTTTTTACAGAAATACCAATATTCGGAGTTACAATATAACTAAAGATAGATTGATGACATCAAAAAACTCAGTGCCCAAGGAGCCCGAACTATACATCGGCAGAACCCCTAGTCTACATAGAACACTTGCATTATTAGAAGAATTTCGAGTTATTGACTTCAATATGAGAGAACTGATAAAATTGTGAAAGAATAAGAAAAGAAGAGAGGAATAATATTATACTTTGTATTTCTTGATTGATTGAATTGAATTCTATTATGAAGGTAAAACTAAATATATATAGAGCATTGGCCTAAGAAAGATAAAA